>NC_044031.1:675493446-675796476 GCF_901765095.1 Microcaecilia unicolor | reverse complement strand
ATTACATAAATGTAAATGCATATAATCTATAAAAAAAAAAAAAAAGATAGTGGGAAGTTCGAGAAGGCTTGAGAAAGACCAGGTACACAAGGGGATCATCACCAATCTATTACTTTGAAGGGGTGAACATACATTGAAACCCTCTGCTCAGTTTGTGGCTGCAGCTAAGAAAGCAAGTAGAATGTTATTAGGAAAGGAATGGAAAACAAAAATGAAGGTGTTATAATGCCTTTGTATTGCTCCATGGTGTGACTGCACCTCGAATATTGTGTTCAATTCTGGTCACTGCATCTTAAAAAAGATATAGTAGAATTAGAAAAGGTACAGAGAAGAGATCACGTGACGCTGGGCTAGATAGTGGATGTCACTGAGCTGAGCTCCCGGACCCCCTCACTTAAAATCTAATCCCATGCTGCCTCAGCCTCTTTATTTCAATTTAATACTTGCAATACTACTTGTTGGAGTCTTCGGCTAGCAGACAGGTGTGCTTGCTCCCCAGCCCTGCTCTGCGATGTCATCCAAACCGCCAAAAAAAGATGGAGCCTGAAGGTGTGCAGGAGAATCCAAGATGGTGGATGAGGACTCTTCAAGCCCGAAATTGGTGGGCTGCAGAGATCATGGCAGAAGTCTCACTTCTGCTGGAATCTTCGGTAGACACTAAACTGCAAAAAATCTCGGACAAACTTGAAGCGATGGATGGTAAATTGGAAAACATATTCTCAGATCTCTCCACTTACCAATAGCATCTCTCTAATGCGGAGGGTAACAACAGGATACACGACCACATGCCATCCCGTTGCGAAGCCCAATTGACCAATGTGTGTTGTTTTTCGGTGAGTCTGGATGCTAGGGATTCCCCACTTGTGAGAAGATAGAAGCCTGCTTGTCTTCAGAGAAAGCGAAGATACTTACCTGTAGCAGGTATTCTCCAAGGACAGCAGGCTTCATATTCTCACAACCCCTCCCACCTCCTTTTGGAGTTGTCATGCGGTGGGTGGGAAGGCACTCGCGCTTGCATAGTGGAGCACAGCTCACGCTCCACAAAGCTCTTGTCCTCTGAGAATACCTGCTACAATTAAGTATCTTCGCTTTATTGTTAATGTATGTGCCCCCTCTGAAGGGCATAGCAAAATTTTGGGACGTTAAGGGAAAAAAAAAAGAGAGCTATGGGTGAGTTGTCCAATAAGTATCAGATGTGACTTCAACGTCACAAACTAGGCAATATCCCAACCTCTTCATTTCACCGGAGGAGGAAAAGGGGGCAGAGGGCAGCTGCACAGGGTACAAGAGAAAGTGATATGCAGGAAATTTATGAATTTTCTAAGGGTACCTTTGGCACATTCTCCTTCCTAGGTTTGTCTTCCTTTAATTTTTCCCTATTGTAATTCTCTTTTTTCCAAGGCTTTCGTGCCCAGGACATAGGATAAATAATCTAAAACATCGCCATGAAACTCATTGCTGGCGCTGAAAAATGGGACCATGTAACACAGTTGTTGGGGAATTTTTGGCTGGCGGGCCTTGGGGATCCCCGTCAGCCACATCATGCTACTAGGTGGTCTTGAGCCCACCCATGGCTATTCCACTGCCTCAAAATACTCTGAGAGGGTTACGTCCTTCCTTGGTGAGAACTTTCTCCAAATAGTTCACCGAGGGGGTTAAAATTCAGTTCTGAGCACCAGGCTGTGCTTGCAGAGGAAGTCTTTTTCAGGCCCGCACAGTTGAACCCATGCCATCAGAATATGAAGGGAAGGGATTCTACTCCAAGTACTTCTTCATGCTGAAAAAGATTGGGGGAGGGGGGATTTCATTCCATTCCATCTTAGACATAAGGACCCTGAACAAATATTTGGTCAAAGAAAAGTTCAAGATGGTTTCCATGGACATTCTCTAATTCCCATTATTCAGGAAAAACAATTGACTATGCTCTCTGGACTTGAAGGATGCTTACACCCACAAGCAGATATATCCTTGTCATAGGAAGTATCTCAGAGTAGGAAAACACCATTACCAGTACAATGTCCTCCTGCCTTTTGGTCTTGCGTCCACTCCCAGAATATTCACAAAGTGTCTTGCCAAAGTTACAGTGTCAGTACACAGATTGGAAATGCATGTGTTTTCTACTACTAATCATTTCTATAGAGCTACTAGATGTACGCAGCACTGTACACATTATATACAGGTACTTTCTCTGTCCTTAGAGGGCTCACAATCTAAGTTTTTTGTACCTGCGGCAGTGGAGGGTTAAGTGACTTGCCCAAGGTCACAAGGAACTGCAGTGGGAATTGAACCAAGGTTGCCAGGATCAAAGCCCGCTGAACTAACCATTAGGCCACTCCTCCACCTGGACGATTGGCTGGTCATGAACACATCCCTCAAGAATCAATGCAGAGAACCATTCGGGTGTTGGAGCTACTATGGTTCATCATCAACTACCTAGTTCAACAATTGGAATTCATAGGAGCCGTGCTAGGCACAGTTGCATAGAGCCTTCCCTCCCCCTTCCAGAACTGATGCCATATCCAGCATCATGAATTAGGTTTGACACAGCCAGGAGTTTATAGCTTGGCAGTTGTTGAAGATGTTGGGCCATATGGCCTTTACTATGCATGTCTTGCTTTTATTTAAGGCAGACCCAGTGGACTCTAGCTTCTCAATGGTGTCAAGCCAAGGGGAACTTAGCAGATGCCATCTCTGTCACTCCAGATCTTGCGGAGTCACTCTTGTGGACAATTTGGTCCAGGGAATGCTATCCCAAATTCTTCCTCCACACAAAATGCTAATGGCAGATGTGTCTAACATGGGCTGGGGAGCTCATGGCGCTGGGCTTCACACTTGGTGTCATTGGTCCACTCAGGAGACCCACTTTCATATCAGTCTCCTGGAGCTCAGGACCATTTTGAATGTTCTAAAGGCTTTCAGAGATTAGTTGGTGCACCAAATTATTCTCATTGACTTCCACTGTGGCGGTCATTCTGAGTAGACGCGCTTAAATGCGCTTTCTGCTCCCTCACCAAAAATTACCCCCCCCCCCCCCCCCCCCCGATACCTGCCTTTGAAATCTTCTGAGTTGGATTCTGTGAAGTGTTAGATAAATCTGAGATGTGATGCTTGTGTTTCTAATTCGGGATGCCTCAAGTGCTGAAGCAAATATCCACTCCCAGCATTAAAGATCTTTACGCTGGTAAGGCCGCCAAACCCCAGGTGAGCGAAGATTTGGCTGGGACAGGAAGTGGAAGCCTTCTAGGGGATGCATCCGGCTCTCCAGGTTCTTTGTTGAGTGCCGGTCATAATGATGTGCTGGAATGGGTTTTGGTGGAGTTGCATGCAGCAAATTCAGATATTGCAGAGGCTGTTGTGCTTAAGTTAGAAGAGACATTTGCTACACTACAAAACTATTTAGAGGAGGTTGAGAGTCATCTGCACATGATGTAGGGGGCACAGGAGTGATCGGATGCCATGTCTATCTAACAGAAATGGCAAGTGGATCAACTATGAGATAAAACTTGAGGATTATGAGAATCGTGCACGGAGATCGAACTTGAGAATTGTGGAGATGCTGGAGGGGCAGGAGGGCTCGAGGGGATGAGAGCTCATCCATCATTTCTGCTTAAAAGCTTTCTGGACCCTCGGACCCAGCCCCCATATGAGATTGAGCTCATCGGGAACTTCGCCCTAAGCCAGACTGGCAGATGCCTCCTCGAGAGCCTTCATCATTAAAATGTCACATTTTATTGATGTAAGATTCTTTGAGATGGAAATAAAGTTGGGAATAGTGGTTAGGGTGGTGGACTTTGGCCCTGGGGAACTGAGGAACTGAGTTCAATTCCCGGCACAGGCAGCTCCTTGTGACTCTGGGCAAGTCACTTAACCCTCCATTGCCCGCCGCATTGACCCTGCCATGAGTGGGAAAGCGCAGGGTACAAATGTAATTTAAAAAAAAAAGGTCAATTTTCTGTTGGGATATGAGGGATGAGTCAGTCAGATGAACTTATGGTAGCCACCTGGAATGCAGATGGCCTTAATCCAGTCAAGAGAAAGCGGGTTTTGAGACACTTGAGATCCCTTAAGGTTGATATTGCTGTTACAAGAAACTAAACTAACCCAAGTCTATCTTCAAGGAAGGGACTGGGTGGAGCCCCAATCCTCTACTGCTACTTTTAAAAAGAGAAGGGTAATAATTCTCGTTAGAAAGCATATTCCATTTGTAATTTATGTTCAGGGAGGGGATACTGTGGGTCGTATGGCATGGGTGACAGGTAAAATAGATACCTGGGAATGTATTATTGTAAATTTATATGTTCCTAATGGAGTGAAGGATTTTTTTTTTGTAAAGCTTTGAGATGCATTCATTCAAATATAGTGGGTGACTTAATTTTAGTGGGTGATATGAATTGTACACTAGGCAAAGCAGGTAGATTGCAGGGTTCAAGTTGGGTAGCATACAGGGAAGGGAAAGATCTTAGAGATACTCTAAATATTATTTGGAAGATGTTTGGAGGCTTCATAATCTAGGCAGCAAAAAATATACATTTTACTCAGGTAAATATCACACCTGCTTTTGTTTGGATTATTTCTTTACAGAGTGTTGTTTTGTCTTGCTGGTCTGACTTGGTAATTCACCCTATTCTGATATCAGATCATTCTTTGGTTACGTGGGTTGTACAGATGGCATCGCCTTATCAATCTCCTAGGGCATTACTTGCGAATATATAACTATTGCAATCGTTGGAGGTACAAAACGTCCCGAGGACAAATTGGTCAGAATATTTGGCTATAAACAGAATAAATAAAACAAACTTGGCTATGGTATGGAAAGCATGCAAGGCATACATGAGAGGGGTGCTTATTAAGTTGGCAGTTCAACATAAACGAGAGAGGGATAAAAAAAAAAGGCAGACCCTATTAGACAAAATTGCTCAAGTGCACAGCCTTCATATAAGTAATCTATCTTCTGTGTCTTATACTAAACAATTAAATCTGAAAAAGCAACTGGATGCCCTGGATATTAATATAATCCAATATTTATTACATCATACTAAACAAGATTACATACAGGGGGGTAATAAGATGGGTAAATTCCTGGCCTGGCAATTATGAGAGCAACAGAATGCTCGTTGGGTGAAGAAAATCATGAGGTTGCCGGGGATGGGTAAATTTTCTCATCGGGATATAGTGGAAGAATTTATATATATTTTTTTTTTTTACAAAACTTTATACTCCTCTGAATTGACATGTTTTGATGCAGCTATTTCGCAATATATTCAGGAAGTTGAACTTCCAAGGGTGGCAAATTTAGATAAACTTCGGCTTAACCTCAGCTACCTCTGGGAGTGTTATCTGTCACCTGCGTAAGGGGAAGTCACCTGGGCCTGATGGGTTTCTTGGAGAATATTACAAATTGATATCCAATGATGTGGCTGGGGTTTTAGCAGATATCTTTAATCAAATTCTGGATAGTGGCACTTTAACCTCCCTTTCTGTATAAGGCTAATGTTGTGGTCTTGCCCAAAGCGGGCAAAGATTTAACGTTATATGCAAGTTTTAGACCTATAGCACTTTTTAACTTGACATGAAAAGTTTTGCTAAAATACTGGCTTCCTGGCTGGAGAATATTTTGCCTACTCCTATACACTGTGCTCAAACAGGTTTTGTCGAGGGGAGACAGATAGGGGATAATGTGCAAAGGGCACTTGACTTGATTGACTATCTCCACCAGAAAAAAATCAAAGGCTTTTGTGGCGCTTTACATGCTGAGACGGCATTCAATTGAGTCGAATGGCAGTTCTTGTTTGAGGTAATGGATCAGATAGGATTGGATGGGGCTTTTGGTACATGGGTTTGGGCTTTGTATGCCCATCCTATGAGTTCCATTATGATGAATGGGATTTCATCTTCAGAATTTTAAATTCACAGGGGAACAAGATAGGGCTGCCCAATGTCCCCTTTACTTTTTGCTCTTGCACTAGAACCCCTAGTTCAGAAAATTTGAAAGAATTCTAATATATAATCAATTCACATAGCAGGTGAGGAACATAAACTTCTGCTATATGCTGATGATGCATTAGTATTTATGGAAAATCCAGTTGCTTCCTTACATCATTTACTATACGAGATCCACTCATTTGGGGCTATTTCAGGCTTTAACGTAAACATTGATAAAACTGAAGCATTATGTTTTAATCTTTCAGCCCAGGAGCAACATCTGATCCCATTTACGATAGCTACCACTGGTGCTAGGTATTTGGGAATCAATACAGTGGCAGATCTGAAACAGTTGTATGCCCTAAATTATGATAAACTTACCATGCAAGTTCAATCCTTATTTGCTAGATGGGATCGTTTGTGTTTGATATGGTGTGGTATAGTGGCTGTGACCCAAATTTTTATTCTTTTTTTTTTTTCTCATTTACCCATTGCCATCCCAAAGACTCAATTTTGAATTTGTGTTGAGCAGGGACTGGCTTTTCATGTTAATTTGTACAGCGCTGCGTAAGTCTAGTAGCGCTATAGAAATATTTAATAGTAGTAGTAGTAATTTGGGACAGGCTGTTTCAGGGCTTTATCTGGAAGGGCCAAAAACTAAGGTTTTGGCTCTCTACCCTCACCTTGCCGAGGGGGGGGCGGGGGTTGGACTTCCTGGTCTGCATTTATATGAGGCTGCAGTGCTGAAAGCTCTCCGGGAGTTTTATGTTGAACATCCACATATTCATTGGGTTAGACAGGAAGCTGCATTATTGACTCCTACCTCGATTTTTGATCTGGGAATCCCTCCATTCATCTATAGTACATCCCCCACACTTGTTTTTGGATCCTCTGAGATGAGTGTGGGCGGGGTATGGGCTCAGTGGCGGGTGCTAGTAAATTTAGTTCCATATCATCAAGCTGATCAATCCATGGACTGGTGGGTTGTGTCCATCTACCAGCAGGTGGAGATAGAGAGCAAACTTTTGCCTCCCTATATGTGGTCATGTGCTGCCGGAAACTCCTCAGTATGTTCTCTATCTCAGCAGGTGGTGGTCACACACAGCAGCAGCTCTGGCTAGGCCTCCAAGCCTAATCCTTAGGTTTTGTTGAGGCCTGGGGTTGAGGGCTCTTTTGAGCAAGTGCAAACCTGGTGGTGCCAGGTCCCTCCTTTTCTCCCCCCTCCCGCTGGCTCCGTTTAAAAAAAAAAAAAAAAAAATATTTTTAAACGTCTTTAAAGGCGTTTAATTCGACGTTTCTTTAAACGTTCATTGCAGCTACTCACTGGGACACCAGTTCGTTACAGCTCGGAGCGGCAAGCAGGTAATTTTACCTTTTTATAGCGGGCAGGGGGTTCCCCGATTCTTCTCCTCGTGGCAATGGCGTCGGAGGGCGAGGGCGCAAAGGGTCGCTCCCCGGATCGCTGGAGCGCTTCTAGAGGGGATGCGGGGGTTTTACAACCTGATTCGCCCTTGATGGGTGATAGTTTAGTGACCGATGAATGTCTCGGTCGTTCCTCCGGCGTGGCGGTTTTTTCCCGCCATAAACGCCCATCCCCCGCTCCTCGCCTCCGCCATCTTGGCCGGCCACGCGGCTCGGACGGCTTCTTCGGGGCCGCCCTTGAGGTTGGAGACATTAATGCCATGAACGCCCTTAATTTGGGCGACAGCACAAAAGCGGCTAAAGTTAAGCGCCGTTCTTCCCGCGCGGCTCCTTCACGGAGTTTCGCGCCGGACGCCATTTTGGATGCGCAGCATGTCTCTCCCCCGCTATTGCGAGCGCCGGTTGAGAGTGCGTCTAGGGCTGTTGCCCAGGCTGCGGAAGTGCACAGTCTGGGGGGTTTCTCCCCCGAGTTTGTTTTGCTGCTGCATCAGGCTTTCCTCATGCAAAACGCTGCCCCTGCTCCCTCTTCTGATAAAGAGGTTGAGGTTCCCAGAGGTAAACGCCCTCGGGTTGATTTCCAGGCCTTGGAGGACTTTTGTCTCCTCCGATGTAGATGAGGGCAGCGTGTCTGAGGTCTCCCAACGATCCTTTGCGGATTCCTTGGAGGAGATAGATCCCCGCTCGGATGGAGCGGATGACCCCTCTGCAGCGCGGCTTTTTAGCCCAGAGGATTTGCCCAACCTGTTGTTACAGGCCATGGACACTTTGAAGATTTCCTCTCCGGAGGACGTCTCTCCCTCAGCCCCTGTTGGCTCTGCCATTATGCTGGGGACGAAGCGCCCGCCTAGAACCTTCCACGTGCATGATGCCATGCACACCTTAATTGCGGCTCAATGGGATGTCCCGGAAACGAGCCTTAAAGTGGCTAGGGCTATGTCCCGCCTCTATCCTTTGGCTGTGAGTGAACGTGAGGCCTATCTGTGGCCTACCGTGGATTCTTTAATCACTGCGGTGACTAAGAAAACGGCGTTGCCGGTGGAAGGTGGCACGGCCCTAAAGGACGCCCAAGACAGAAGATTGGAGGCGGCCTTAAGGTCATCCTTGGAGGCAGCTGCTTTAAGTTTGCAGGCCTCAGTTTGCGGCTCCTATGTGGCCAGGGCGTGCCGGACTATGGTGCAGCGGGCTTCCCCCTCGGATCATTCCTTGAGGGCTGATTGGCCGGCCCTGGAATCGGGCTTAGCCTATTTGGCAGACTTGCTGTATGATGTCTGGAGAGCCTCAGCTAAAGGCATGGCTCAGACAGTCTCTGCGCGGCGGTGGCTTTGGCTGAAACATTGGTCTGCTGACCACGCCTCTAAATCCCGCCTGGCTAGATTGCCTTTTAAAGGCAAGCTGCTCTTTGGGGTCGAGCTGGACAAAATCGTGACCGATCTCGGCACGTCTAAGGGCAAGAAATTACCAGAGGTCAGGGCTCGGGTTAGTACTCGTCCCGATCCCTCCATACCGCCCGGGCAAGTCGGGTTCCTCTGCCCCCTCTTCCTTCAAGAGGAATTTCTCCCCCAAGCAGCATTCCTTTCGCAGAGACCGCCGTCCCGGAGGTGCTCCCTCCGGTCCTCCCCCAGGGTCTCGTACCCAATGACGGGGCCTTGGTCCACGCCCCAGTGCAGATTGGAGGACGGCTGTCCTCGTTTCTGGGCGAGTGGACCACTATAACTTCAGACGCGTGGGTGCTGGAAGTCATCAGAGATGGCTACAAGCTAGAGTTCTGCCAATCCTTAAGAGACGGGTTTGTACTCTCTCCCTGCAAGTCTCCGGTCAAGCTGTGGTAGTGCAGCAGACCTTGGACAACCTGATCCGCCTGGGTGCGGTCGTTCCGGTGCCAAAAAATCAGATTGGCAAGGGACGTTACTCCATTTACTTTGTGGTTCCAAAGAAAGGAGGTTCTGTCCGGCCTATCCTCGACCTCAAAGGGGTCAATCGGGCCTGGAAAGTGAGGCACTTTCGCATGGAGACTCTCCGCTCTGTTATAGCGGCAGTGAAGGCAGGAGAGTTCTTGGCTTCCTTGGACATCAAGGAAGCGTACCTGCATATTCCCATCTGGCCTCCTCTCCAACGCTTTCTGCGTTTTACAGTCCTGAGACGACACTTCCAGTTCAGAGCCCTCCCTTTCGGGTTGGCTACTGCTCCGCGGACCTTTTCCAAAGTAATGGGGGTCATAGCGGCCTTCCTGCTAAAGGAAGGAGTACAAGTCCATCCTTATCTGGACGACTGGTTGATCCGAGCCCCCTCTTATGCAGAGTGCGGCAAAGCTATGGACCGGGTAGTTGCTCTTTTGAGCTCCCTGGGATGGATCATCAACTGGAAGAAGAGCCAGCTGCGCCCGACTCAGTCCCTGGTGTATCTGGGAGTTCGATTCGACACCCAAGTGGGCAGAGTGTTCCTGCCAGACAATCGGATTGTCAAGCTTCAGGCTCAGGTGGACTAGTTCCTAGTAGCCTCTCCTATTCGGGCTTGGGACTACGTGCAGCTGTTGGGCTCTATGACGGCCACGATGGAAGTAGTGCCCTGGGCCAGGGCTCATATGAGACCACTACAGCTATCTCTGCTGCTGCGCTGGACTCCGATGTCGGAGGATTATGCTGTGCGCCTTCCCGTGGACCCAGCAGTGCGCAAGGCGCTGAGCTGGTGGACGCAGACAGACAAGTTGTCTGCAGGATTGCCTCTGGTGACCCCGGAGTGGATTGTCGTCACGACAGACGCCTCTTTGATGGGCTGGGGAGCCCACTGCTTGGGAAGGACAGCGCAGGGGCTCTAGTCTCCTGCAGAGGCAAGTGGTCTATCAACCTCCTGGAACTCAGAGCCATTCGCTTGGTGTTATTGGAGTTCATCCCGGTACTCGTGTTGAAGCCTGTACGGGTCCTGTCGGACAATGCCACGGCTGTGGCCTATATCAACCGCCAGGGAGGTACCAGAGCGCCCCTCTAGCCAAGGAGGCTATGAGTCTTTGCCAGTGGGCGGAAGCGAACCTGGAGCAGCTTTCAGCGGCCCACATTGCCGGAGTCATGAATGTCAAGGCGGACTTTATCAGTCGCCATACCTTGGAGCCCGGAGAGTGGCAACTATCTGCTCAGGCGTTCTTGGACATCACGAAGCGCTGGGGCCAGCCGAGCCTAGATCTGATGGCGTCATCGGCCAATGGCCAAGTGCCGCGCTTTTTCAGCAGAGGACGGGACCCTCGATCCCTGGGAGTAGATGCTCTTCTCCAACAGTGGCCGACACAAGAGCTCCTCTATGTGTTCCCGCCCTGGCCCATGTTGGGCAGGGTGCTAGACCGGGTGGCAAAGCATCCCGGCAGGGTAATCCTGGTGGGTCCGGATTGGCCCAGACGTCCCTGGTATGCGGACTTGTTCAGGCTCTCAGTCGACGATCCTCTGCGGCTGTCAGTGGAGCAGGGCCTGTTACATCAGGGTCCCGTGGTGATGGAGGATCCCTCTCCCTTTGGTCTTAGGGCCTGGCTATTGAGCGGCAGCGTCTGAGGAAGAAGGGCTTCTCAGACAAGGTCATCGCCACTATGATGAGAGCGAGGAAGCGCTCTACTTCTACTGCTTACGCCAGGGTTTGGCGTATCTTTGCAGCATGGTGTGAAGCAGGCTCACTTTCTCCCTTCACTGCTCCAATTTCTTCAGTGTTGGCATTCCTGCAAGAAGGTCTGGAGAAAGGCCTGTCGCTCAGTTCCCTTAAAGTCCAGGTAGCGGCTCTGGCTTGCTTCAGGGGCCGCCTGAAGGGTGCTTCCCTGGCTTCGCAGCCAGATGTGGTGCGCTTTCTCAAGGGAGTTAATCACCTGCGCCCTCCTCTGCACTCAGTGGTGCCTGCGTGGAATCTCAACCTGGTGCTAAGAGCATTGCAGAAGCCGCCTTTGGAACCCTTGTCGAGGGCATCTCTGAAAGACCTGACGTTGAAAGCAGTCTTTTTGGTGGCTATCACTTCAGCCAGAAGAGTTTCCGAGCTCCAGGCGCTCTCATGTCGAGAGCCTTTTCTGCAGTGCACTGAGGCAGGAGTGACTATTCGCACAGTGCTTTCCTTCCTGCCCAAGATTGGTTCTCGCTTCCATGTGAATCAGCAGCTCTGTCTCCCTTCCTTTCGTAGGGAGGACTACCCAGAGGAGTACTCCGCTCTTGAATATCTGGATGTGAGACGAGTCATCATCAGATACTTGGAAGTGACCAATGATTTCCGGAAATCGGATCATCTGTTTGTCCTGTTTGCAGGTCCTCGTAAGGGTCTGCAGGCTGCTAAGCCTACAGTGGCAAGATGGGTCCAGGAAGCCATTGCAGTGGCTTATGTGGCCGCGGGGAAGGTGCCGCCTATCCAGCTGAAGGCTCACTCCACGAGAGCTCAGGCGGCCTCGATGGCAGAGGCCGGATCCGTCTCCTTGGAAGAGATATGCAAGGCGGCAACGTGGGCTTCGGCTCATACATTCTCCAAGCATTACCGTTTGACTGTGGCTGCACGGGCGGAGGCCCGGTTTGGAGCTTCAGTGTTGAGGTCAGGGATTTCTATGTCCCGCCCTGGGTGAGTACTGCTTCGGTACATCCCACCAGTCTATGGATTGATCAGCTTGATGATATGGAAGGTAAAATTATGTATAATCATACCTGATAATTTTCTTTCCATTAATCATAGCTGATCAATCCACAGCCCCTCCCAGATATCTGTACTGTTTATATTCTGGTTGAATTTTAGGTTCAAGTTTAGCCTTCAGTTACTTCAGGAGGACTTCGTGTTCAAGTTCTTCTTTCACTTGGATTCTTCAAGAGTTGAGACGACTTTGTGTTACAGTGAGCTGCTGCATTCCTCTCCCCTCCGTTTCACGGGGCTGGATTGAGACATAAATTCTGCCGGCACTCCCTCCCGCTTCGTGCGGCTGTAGGGCAGCTTTGTACCCCTCCCGCTTCGGCGGTGTTAGGGTCAGTCAGCTCCTCCCGCGGTTGCGGTTGCAGGATAAGCCAGATCCCCCCGCATCGGCGGGTGTGGTGTCCCTCCCCCGCTCCGCGGGGATGAGCTGGACGGATTCCCCTCCCCCACTTGTGTGGGGATGAGCTGGGTTAATTCCCCTCCCCCGTTTCGGCGGTGGTGAGCTGGGCAGAGTGTCCCTTCGTGGGTGTAATTCTCTAAGTGCTGAGTCCTGCGGATGGAGCTTTGATATCGACATACTGAGGAGTTTCCGGCAGCACATGACCACATATAGGGAGGCAAAAGTTTGCTCTCTATCTCCACCTGCTGGTAGATGGACACAACCCACCAGTCTATGGATTGATCAGCTATGATTAATGGAAAGAAAATTATCAGGTATGATTATACATAATTTTACCATGCTATAGTCCTAGTTCTACTGATTATTTTAGTTCTCTCAGGGAGGGGATTGGCATTACTTGACTGGGATCTTTGTTCTGAGATGTTTTGTGAGGGATCTCTAGTGCAACTACAGGAGTGGACTGATTTCAAAATTCTTTCAACTTCGTGATCTCTTATTAGGAGCAGATTCTCATAATAATTTAAATAGTGCTTCTACTCCATTGGAGACAGTACTTTTTAAAATTCTGAGTAGGAAAGGCATACTGTCTTGAATATATATATATATATATATATATATACAGTGGGGGAAATAAGTATTTGATCCCTTGCTGATTTTGTAAGTTTGCCCACTGACAAAGACATGAGCAGCCCATAATTGAAGGGTAGGTTATTGGTAACAGTGAGAGATAGCACATCACAAATTAAATCCGGAAAATCACATTGTGGAAAGTATATGAATTTATTTGTATTCTGCAGAGGGAAATAAGTATTTGATCCCCCACCAACCAGTAAGAGATCTGGCCCCTACAGACCAGGTAGATGCTCCAAATCAACTCGTTACCTGCATGACAGACAGCTGTCGGCAATGGTCACCTGTATGAAAGACACCTGTCCACAGACTCAGTGAATCAGTCAGACTCTAACCTCTACAAAATGGCCAAGAGCAAGGAGCTGTCTAAGGATGTCAGGGACAAGATCATACACCTGCACAAGGCTGGAATGGGCTACAAAACCATCAGTAAGACGCTGGGCGAGAAGGAGACAACTGTTGGTGCCATAGTAAGAAAATGGAAGAAGTACAAAATGACTGTCAATCGACAAAGATCTGGGGCTCCACGCAAAATCTCACCTCGTGGGGTATCCTTGATCATGAGGAAGGTTAGAAATCAGCCTACAACTACAAGGGGGGAACTTGTCAATGATCTCAAGGCAGCTGGGACCACTGTCACCACGAAAACCATTGGTAACACATTACGACATAACGGATTGCAATCCTGCAGTGCCCGCAAGGTCCCCCTGCTCCGGAAGGCACATGTGACGGCCCGTCTGAAGTTTGCCAGTGAACACCTGGATGATGCCGAGAGTGATTGGGAGAAGGTGCTGTGGTCAGATGAGACAAAAATTGAGCTCTTTGGCATGAACTCAACTCGCCGTGTTTGGAGGAAGAGAAATGCTGCCTATGACCCAAAGAACACCGTCCCCACTGTCAAGCATGGAGGTGGAAATGTTATGTTTTGGGGGTGTTTCTCTGCTAAGGGCACAGGACTACTTCACCGCATCAATGGGAGAATGGATGGGGCCATGTACCGTACAATTCTGAGTGACAACCTCCTTCCCTCCGCCAGGGCCTTAAAAATGGGTCGTGGCTGGGTCTTCCAGCACGACAATGACCCAAAACATACAGCCAAGGCAACAAAGGAGTGGCTCAGGAAGAAGCACATTAGGGTCATGGAGTGGCCTAGCCAGTCACCAGACCTTAATCCCATTGAAAACTTATGGAGGGAGCTGAAGCTGCGAGTTGCCAAGCGACAGCCCAGAACTCTTAATGATTTAGAGATGATCTGCAAAGAGGAGTGGACCAAAATTCCTCCTGACATGTGTGCAAACCTCATCATCAACTACAGAAGACGTCTGACCGCTGTGCTTGCCAACAAGGGTTTTGCCACCAAGTATTAGGTCTTGTTTGCCAGAGGGATCAAATACTTATTTCCCTCTGCAGAATGCAAATAAATTCATATACTTTCCATAATGTGATTTTCCGGATTTAATTTGTGATGTGCTATCTCTCACTGTTACCAATAACCTACCCTTCAATTATGGGCTGCTCATGTCTTTGTCAGTGGGCAAACTTACAAAATCAGCAAGGGATCAAATACTTATTTCCCCCACTGTATATATATATATATATATATATATATATATATATATATATATATATATATATATATATATATGTGTGTGTGTGTGTGTGTGTGTATACACACACACACACAGTGCAATCCACTTAAGTGCAAGGGTCTGGGACCAAAGAAATGCATGCAGTTAACCAGAGCGTGCACTTAACCGTTGTGACCCAAAGAAGCTTGACATCTGATAAACATATGTACAGTACTGTTTATTATTATACGTACAGTGTACAGTCTCAGTTAACTGACATTAGGCTGGCTTGAAGTAATCAGTTGTAGTCCTCTGTACACTCTTGGGTCTGTGAGTTCCATAGACTACGTCTGCCAGACGATAAAAACTGTCATAGCACTGACATCCAGTGGCCTCCAGATAGGCCCGCACAGTGTTGAGACTCTCCAGCACTCTTGCAAAAGTGACAGGAGGAGGTTGTTGAATTTCGTCAGCATGTGCCTCGCTGCTCATTTCTTCATCTGTTCCATCATCAGCTGTTGTTGCCGGCGTGCAGGTGCTTATCTCAACATCAGTGCTGTCTTCAGCTGTTTGTAGATTGTAATCAACAGCTACATAGCGATGGAACTCCTCTTCAGTAACACTGGCTGGGATGTCAATAACCTCTTCATCTGACGCATTTGCAACAGCTGCATCTGTTTTGTCCCTCTCCACATCCTTAACAAAGCTTGCCTGCTTGTAGCAGTTCACAATGGTTGCCTATGTAACATGATTCCAGGCTTCTTTCTGCATATGTAGGGAATCCAAAAGTGATAGATTACGAGCCAGTTCAATAGCACGTTTATCCTTGCCAGTCTGGTCATCCATAACGCTCATCAGACAACATAGCACAAGAGCCCGATAATGTTGTTTGAAATTGGGTATTATGCCCTGATCCATAGGTTGGATCAGAGAGGTAGTGTTTGGTGGCAGGAAGACCATCTTGACGTTAGACAGCCTGACATCGTCCCTGTGTACAGCACAATTATCACAAAGCAGTAAAATCTGATGGTTTTGTGCCCGCATTCTAGTGTCTAACTTCTTTTAGCCACTGCTTCCAAATTTCCCCAGTCATCCATGAATTTGCATTAGCCTCGTATGACACATGAAATCACTTAACTTTCTTGAAGCAACGGAGCTGTTTTGCTCTTTCCAGTGACGAGGGGTTCCAACTTCTCACTCCCATCCATATTGCAGCAAAGGAGGATTGTCAGTCAGTCCTTTGATGTTTTACCTCCAGTAGTTTTGGCATGTTTGAATGCAAGTGTTCCATCAGGAATCGCTCACCAGTAGAGAGCATTTTCGTCAGCATTGAAAATGTCACGAGGTGCAGACTCATTCAAGATGGTAGGAAGAACTGAAACAACCCAATTTTCAGTACCAAAAAGTCATCAGCGTCTTGTTTCTCACCATACTGTTTCTTGAATTTTATGCTGTTCTTTTCCTTCCATCTTTCCAACCATCCAACAGTGGCTTTGAATTCAGTCAGTCCAAGACTTTCTGCTACCTGGTTAGCTTTCTTCATAAGCAGTGGACCAGGAAACTGCTCCTGACTCGAGAAAACCACTGAAGAAGAGCATCTTCTACCTCCTCAGCTTTTCCCGCCCGTTTTCTTTTCCGTTGTGGATTTGTGTTGTTTTGCCAGTCTTCCAGAAGCTGCCTGTGTGTGGCTGAGCAGTAAAGTTAATCTTACACACTGTTAACCCCATCATAGCATATCTGTCATACCCATTCCAACAAAACAGGATGACTCTTTTTCTCTGTAATAATTGTGGTGCTTTGGTTTCAAGGCCAATCATCTGGAGACTTAAGGCTTGTCCTATCTGTCATCAGCTCGCTAGTTTAAAACAGGAGCTCAGTAAAGTAAAGCAGGAGTTAGATGCACTTAAAGCAACTTCTAAGACTGCACAACATCATACTGCACAGAATCAAGCCAAATTCACACCAATGCCTCAAAGGATACAACCACCTAAAAATAGATGGTTCATGGTAGGTTCAGGCAGACTTCGATATGTGACACAGAAGCATCCGCCCTCACAAGTGTTGCCCCTACAGAATTCTTTTGCTCCATTACAGCACTGTGATGCTCCTGAAAACAGAACTGAGGCGGAAGAAAAAGCAATGACGGTGGAACAAAAAGATATGAAGGTACCCAAAGAGAAAAAACACCCCCAAATCAAAACTGTTGAAACACACACCAGAAAATGTAGATGGAAAGCAATGATCATAAATGCTCGCAGTCTAAGCAATAAAGTTCATGACCTTCAAGCCCTGATGTTGGAGGCAGATTTAGATGTTGTTGCAATCACAGAGACATGGCTAAATGGTTCCCATGAGTGGGATGCAAACATACCAGGCTATAATCTATTTAGGAAGGATAGAGAAGGTCGTAAAGGTGGAGGAGTAGCTCTGTATGTGAGAAATGACATCAAGGCAACTGAAATGACAGGGACCTGAGGAAAGGAAGAAGCGATATGGATCACCTTAAAAAGAGATGATAAAACCTCTGTCCACGACACAGTTGGATGAACTAGATAAAGATCTGGTCACAGATATCTATAAGTTGGTAAAGAAGAGAGAGGTGCTGTTGCTGGGAGATTTCAATCTGCCGGATGTAGATTGGAAGGTTCCGTCTGTGGAATTAGAAAGAAGTAGAGAGATCGTGGATGCTTTTCAAAGTGCTCTGCTCAGACAAATGGTGAAGGAACCCACAAGGGAGGAAGCGATGCTGGATCTGGTGCTCACAAATGGGGATAGTGTGTCAAATGTCAGAGTGGGTGCCCACCTGGGCAGCAGTGACCATCAAACAGTTTGGTTTGCTATGACAGCTGAAGTGGAGGCGGCCACTCAAAACTCAAAGTCCTGGATTTCAAGCGTGCTGACTTTTAGTAAAATGGGGGAATACCTGAGGGGCTGGGAGGACGAACGAGAAGTGGAAGGACAGTGGTCCAGGCTGAAAGAAGCTATAAATAGAGCCACAAACCTTTTATGTAAAGAGAGTAAATAAAAGCAAGAGAAAAAGGAAATCGATAATGGTTCTCCAAGTAAGTGGCTGAAAAAACAAAGGCTGAAGAGTTAGCATTCCTGAAGTACAAAAAAACTCAAGAAGAGGAACACGGAGAGGAATACCGGATAAAACTGAAAGACGGCAAGAGAGAGATACGTCTGGCGAAAGCGGAAGAACAAATGGCTAGAAAGGTAAGGAGGGGTGACAAAAATTTCTTCAGGTATATTAGTGAAAGGAGGAAGACTAAAAAGGAAATTGAGACTGAAAGATGCTGCAAACCTCTATGTAGAAACTGATGAAGAAAAAGCAAATTTGCTAAACAGATACTTTTGTTCTGTTTTCACAGAAGAAAATCCTGGAGAAGGACCGCGATGGACTGACAAAAGTATATATGAAAATGGAGTAGATATAGCACTGTTCACGGAAGAGAGTGTGTATGAACAACTTCAAATCTAAAGGTGGACAAAGCCATGGGACTGGACGGGATCCACCCCAGGATATTGAGGGAGCTCAGAGAGGTTCTGGCGGGTCCTCTTAAAGATTTGTTTAATAAATCTTTAGAGATGGGAGAGGTTCCGTGGGAGTGGAGAATGGCAGATGTGGTCCCTCTTCACAAAAGTGGTGATAGGGAAGAAGCTGGAAACTGCAGGCCGGTAAGCCTCACTTTGGTTATTGGAAAAGTAATGGAAGCGATGCTGAAGGAAAGGATAGTGAATTTCCTGGAAGACAATAAGTTGCAAGAGACAACATGGTTTTACCAAAGGGAAATCGTGTCAAACGAATCTCATTGAATTCTTTGACTGGGTGACCGGAGAATTGAATTGAATCAGGGACGTGCTATGGAAGTAATCTACTTAGATTTCAGCAACGCTTTTGACACTGTTCCCCACAGGAGGCTCTTGAATAAACTAACCTGGCTGAAGATAGGACCCGAAGTGGTGAACTGGATTAGGAACTGGTTGACGGACAGACACCAGAGGGTGGTGGTAAATGGAATTCGCTCAGATGAGGGAAAGGTGAGTAGTGGAGTGCCTCAGGGATCGGTGCTGGGGCTGATTCTGTTCAATATATTTGTGAGTGACATTGCCGAAGGGTTAGAAGGTAAAGTTTGCCTTTTTGCAGATGATACTAAGATTTGTAACAGAGTGGACACCCGGGAGGGAGTGGAAAACATGAAAAAGGATCTGCGGAAGCTAGAAGAATGGTCTAAGGTTTGGTAATTAAAATTCAATGCGAAGAAATGCAAAGTGATGCACTTAGGGAGTAGAAATCCAAGGGAGATGTATGTGTTAGGCGGGGAGAGACTGATATGTACGGACGGGGAGAGGGATCTTGGGATGATAGTATCTGAGAATCTGAAGGCGACGAAACAGTGTGACAAGGCGGTGGCCGTAGCGAGAAGGTTGCTAGGCTGTATAGAGAGAGGTGTGACCAGCAGAAAAAGGAGGTGTTGATGCCCCTGTATAAGTCGTTGGTGAGGCCCCACCTGGAGTATTGTGTTCAGTTTTGGAGGCTGTATCTTGCGAAGGATGTAAAAAAAAAATTGAAGCGGTGCAAAGGAAAGCAACAAAAATGGTATGGGATTTGCGTTACAAGACGTATGAGGAGAGACTTGCAGACCTGAACATGTATACCCTGGAGGAAAGGAGAAACAGGGGTGATATGATACAGATTTTCAAATATTTGAAAGGTATAAATCCGCAAAGGAACCTTTTCCGGAGATGGGAAGGCGGTAGAACTAGAGGGCATGAAATGAGATTGAAGGGGGACAGACTCAAGAAAAATGTTAGGAAGTATTTTTTCATGGAGAGAGTTGTGGATACTTGCAATGCCCTTCCTCGGGAGGTGGTGGAGATAAAAACGGTAACGGAATTCAAACGTGTGGGATAAACATAAAGGAATCCTGTTCGGAAGAAATGGATCCTCAGAAGCTTAGCCGAGATTGGGTGGCAGAGGCGGTGGGGGGAGGCGGGGATGGTGGTTGGGAGGCGGGGCTAGTGCTGGGCAAGACTTCTACGGTATGTGACCTGAAAATGGCAGATACAAATCAAGGTAAGGTCTACACAAAAAGTAGCACATATGAGTATCTTGTTGGACAGACTGGATGGACCATGCAGGTCTTTTTCTGCCATCATCTACTATGTTACTGAGGTCTTTCTGCTTCGTGAAATTTGACTGGGATTGACATCATATTGTTTAGCAATAGATGCTTGACTTTGTTTTCTAATTTTTTAAGAACTTCTATTCGTTCAGCCAGTGTTAAAGTCTTACAGTTCCGCCGCGCCGACGACCCCGATGTACGCCCTAACAACATTCTTTCGCTTATTCTGCCTGTGGCAGTTAAAGAAGCAGTAAACTTGAAATCTCGTTGGTTGTCATGCGCCAATCGGTTCCATATTCCATGCGTGTGCTTATGCGGAGTCTTTCCTGCAGAGGAATGGTCTTGAACCATGCATATAAGCGAATCTTGCACTTATCAGTGGTGCGGTATACCAAACTTTGTTCCCATAGAAATTGATGGTGCCAAAAACGGGTCCGAAGTACGGCATGCAGTTAAACAGAGCATGTGCTTATCCGACGTGCACTTAAATGGAGTGCACTGTATATCCCTAATGGACCGTGGGGCTGTTTCATCTTTTTCATTTCAGCAAGCTTGGGAAAAATGGTTGGGGAAATCATTGAGAGAGGAAGTTTGGAAGCAGATCTGTTGGTATGTTCATAAATTTCATTAATTACTAATTGTGGCAAAACATTGGGTTTCTGTGCCTATGAACTGTATCGTTTTGTTGATGACGTGTTTTTCTCATTGTTTTGCTGCTGATATGTGTATCTCCTGGTTGGCCAGCAGATGGCGATTGTTTTCTTTAAAGCTGTTCCAGAAGCGACAGTTTTTTCTTTTTCCTGCCTGTGAGGTAATTAGTCTCAGTTTGGAAGTAGAAGGATAAAGACTTCTCTGCTGAGACCCTGTGATCAGTTATATTCTGTAACTGACGAGCAGCTATATTTCCTGTACTTTCCAGACACTATTCAGGTAGGGATAAAATGTTTAGATAGTTTATAATTAATCCTTTTCCAGTTACCTGTTATTGTATTCTGTTTTCCCATCTATCTGTTTTATAGTTCACTTTTCAATATTTTATGAGAATAAACATAATTGTTCACTTTGCTTGTCTGGACTCACTAAGTATCCTGGTGGTTTGGGTTTGTGGGTGCTTTCTGGGAACTGCTGGCTATCACTATTGCTCTCATTTGTTTTTCATTTTTCAGTATATTACAGTTGCTTTTATCATCTTACTCCTCCTTTGGTAGTGGAGAAACATTGAGTAGGTGGGTGTCTTATGCATTCCATTCAGTTCTTGTTTGTATTTACACGCATAACAGAATTATGATAGTATTATTTGGAACACTGATTCTAAAAATACATTGTTTTTGACTTTTTAATGTGATATTTTACTATATATATATATGTATATTTTGATTTATGTGATATTTTACCATATATATATGTATGTTTTGATTTACCTGTTCTTTCATATATATGTTAATTCTGTGGGATTTAGATTGAATTTTTTAATTTTAATTTCATGTTCTGATTATTTATTACTTATTATATATTATTTTGTTTTGTAGCCCCTGAAGCAGCCCAGTAGGGCCAAACAAGGCCTGTGTCGGGCTATTGTATGCATATTTTAATATATTATTAAAATCATTTTTATCCATCAACGATCTGCTTTGTATATTTTCCATCTTGGAGTTTGCAGATCGTCTGCCCCTTTGTTTCCTTGAATCCAAGCTTTCTGGTCAGAAGTGTAGTCAGAGGTGGACTTCAGAAAATTGGGAGGATGATCCTTTGTGTTTATTGGGATCCCATTCAGAGGTCTCTCTTACATGGTACCAGCATTAACTTTAGCTCTTGCTGCCATAATGGCCATAGCTTGTCATTGGAACTCTGTACAAGGACCTTCTAACTCCACATGGCTGGCTGTTTGTATGGAACTGTATAGTTTTGAACAACTCACATTTTCACAAAGGCAGGACAGCACTGTTTGCCTCAAAATGAGCTCCATTTCTGCTGGTTTCAGGGTGATTTCTTTCCTTGCTAATGTGTACTTGGGATTTCCTGCTGTCCTATTAGTTAGTCTTAATTATTTTTGGACTTTATTTCATCTCTCATGTCTCTCTGTTAAGTCAAAACTAATTTATGTTAATGCATGTTGTTACTATTGGGATCACTGTTTGGGTCCCGTTGCGAGTAAGGAATTCTAGGGTGGGTTGAGAGGGAGGGGGAAGAGTGTAGGGGAATTTTAAGTGCCACTTCTGTACCGATATTGGTTTGAGACATTGTATTGTTTCTTGCTTTGTGGTGTTTATAAAAATTATCCTCATTCAAACGGACAATCAGGTTGCAATGTACTGTGCAAGCAGGCAGGCACAGGTTCGTACTTTGTGTGTCAGGAAGCAGTTGGGTTGTGGCAGTGGACCTCCAGCCATGACATTGTGCTGAGGACCCCATACCTAGAGGGGAAAAACAACAGCATGGCAGACAGACCGAGATGGTTGATGCAACCACCCGAGCAGTCTCAGTATGGACATTGCCCAAGAGATCTTCTGAGAGTAGGGCACCCTCTTGGTGGATCACTTTGCCACTCATCTCAACAACAGTTGTGCTCCAGACTGAGATCACATAGCAGACCAGCACTGGATGTCCTTTCTCCTTGATCGGAGGAAAGGCCTTCTGTACACGTTGCCTTCCATATCTCTTGTGGGGAAGACTTTGCTGAAACTCAAGCAGGACTAGGGAACCACAGTCCTCATTGTACCTTTACTGGCTGAGGTAGATATGGTTCCTTCTATTTCTGCAGTTATCCTCTGAAGATCCAAGGAGACTGAAGTGCTTTACGATGCTCATCACTCAGATTGATGAGCATCATAAAGTCTCTTCTGCATCTCAACTCCAATCCCTAGCCCTCACAGCCTGGATTTTGAAAATTAGGACTTGCTTCTTTTCATCTATCTGAGGGTATTTCCAGGGTCCTGCTTGCTTTCAGAAAAAAATTCCACTAAGAGAACATAATTTTAAGTGGAAGAGGTTTGCCATCTTGTGTGAGGCCTAGGCCTTAGATTCTTTTTCCTGCCCTACAAAAGCTGTTTGAATACCTGCTGCATCTGTCTGAGTCTGGTCTCAAAACCAACTCCGTAAGGGTTCACTTCAGTGCAACTGGAGCTTACCATCACCGTGTGGAAGGTAAACCCATCTCTGTACAGGCTTTAGGTATCCAATTTATGAGAGGTTTGCTTTTGCTTAAGCCTTCAGTGAAACTTCCTATGTTGTCATGGGATCTCAACTTCATTCTCACCCAGCTGATGAAAGCTCCTTTTGAGTGGCTTGACACTTGCCATGTAAAGTTCTTTACATGAAAAGTTGAATTTCTGATGGCAGTCACGTCAGCATGTAGGGTGGTGTCAGATTTCCATCAGTCAATTGTCTAACATTTTTTCCAAAACCTTTTATCCGTCCTGGTGAACATGCACTGCACAGTTGGGCTGTCAGCAAGTCTTTGCTGTCTATCTGGAGTGGACTAAAGCACACAGAGAGTCCACACAGTTTTTTTTTTCTTTTGACCTTAACAGGATGAGGCATTTTATCCAGTTGGCTAGCTAGCAGATTTCATCTCCTTCATTTATGTCTAGGCTGGGCTGATACTGGAGGGTCATATCACAGCTCACAGCATTAGTCATGGCTGCAATTGGTCCACTTGATGTCAGCCTCCATTGAGAAGATCTGCGAAGCAGCAACATGGTCTTCTGTGCACACATTAATATCTTAATCCTTGAGCAGGATTGCCGACACAACAGTCAGATTGGTGAGACAAATTTGTTTAGAGTCCAACTCCGCCCTCCTAGGTCCATTTTTAGTCTCTGCCAGGCTTCATCTACATGATAGGACTGTATATAAGTTTTAGATTAATTGGTTGCAAGTCTCTATTGTCCATTGTTTGTTGTTTTCAGTGAGTTGGTAGCTAGGGATTCCCATCTGTGGAAATATGACTGCCAGTGTCCTCTGAGAAAGTGAAGTTACTCATCTATAGCAGATGTTCTCCAAGGAGAGCAGAACACATTATCATATACCACTCCCACCTCCCATAAGAGTGGTATGCCTTAACCTTTTATACTCAACTGCTGGTCCAGCATGATTGAGAAGAGCGGGAAGGTACCCGAGTATGCTAGTATGGGGCTGCCAAAGACTTCGTTACTGAATGCTGGGCAACATCCGTGCCGGGCTGCTTTAGAGGACGTCACTCATGTGAGTAATAAGTGTCCTGCTGTCCTTGGAGAACACATGCTATAGGTAGCATTGCTTTTTATGAAGGCCGTACAAATTGTGTAAAATGTAGCAGCTAGATTAATGACGGGTGTAAAGTTTAGGGACCATATAACACCTTCATTGATGAATTTTCACTTGTTTCCAGTGGTCCTATGTGCCAGAGTTCGCTAGTCTAGGTATTTAAAACACTGTACGTGGTTAAACTGTCATGTTTGGGCCTTTCTATTGATGAGTATATACCAACAAGATCACTGTGTTCATATTTGAAAAGATCTAGAAAACCAAGGACTCGCACTCAGCCATGCCTGTTTGTGGGCACCTATTCTTGGAAGCAGCTGCCAGTTGGACTAATATTCCTGAAAGATTTGATGGATTTCCATAGAATCATCAACCTTGGTGACTTCTAATATCCGCTACCTACGTTCCTGTACCCGCTCCGCCGAACGCCTCTGGCGGAAATCTCGGGCCCTTACTGATTTCTTACACTTTAAGTTCATGCTGACCTCCTTCCAATCTGCTCTTTTACGCACCAAACAGGATTATTATATCCAACTGACCAACTCTCTTGGCTCTAACCCTCGACTTCTCTTCACCACATTGAACTCTCTCCTCAAGGTGTCCCCTCCCCCAACTCCCCCTTCATTATCTCCTCAGACCCTTGCTGAATTCTTTCACGACAAGGTTCAAAAGATAAACCTTGAATTCTCTACCTCGCCACCTCTCCCTCCATTAGTCCGTTCCCCTCTCTCTCCTTCCCTTCATTCCTTTTCCTCCTTTCCTGAAGTTACTATAGAGGAAACTACTCTTCTCCTTTCTTCCTCAAAATGTACCACCTGTTCCTCTGATCCCATTTCCACCCACTTTCTTAATGCCATCTCACCTGCTCTTATTCCTTTTATCTGTCACATTCTCAACCTCTCACTTTCCACTGCAACTGTCCCTACTGCCTTTAAACATGCTGTGGTCACACCTTTCCTTAAGAAGCCTTCACTCGACCCATCTCCCTCCTCCCTTTTCTCTCCAAATTACTTGAGCGTGCTTGTTCACCACCGCTGCCTTGATTTTCTCTCCTCACATGCTATTCTTGACCCACTACAATCTGGTTTTTGCCCTCTCCACTCAACCGAAACTGCGCTTACTAAAGTCTCCAATGACCTATTACTGGCTAAATCCAGAGGTCTCTATTCCATCCTCATTCTTCTTGATCTTTCCGCTGCTTTTGACACTGTCGATCACAGCATACTCCTCAATACCCTGTCCTCACTTGGATTCCAGGGCTCTGTCCTTTCCTGGTTCTCTTCCTACCTCTCCCTCCGCACCTTCAGTGTTCACTCTGGTGGATCCTCTTCTACTTCTATCCCTCTGCCTGTCGGCGTACCTCAGGGTTCTGTTCTTGGTCCCTTCCTCTTTTCTATCTACACTTCTTTCATTAATTTCATCCCATGGCTTTCCTACCATCTCTATGCTGATGACTCCCAAATCTACCTTTCTACCCCTGATATCTCACCTTGCATCCAAACCAAAGTTTCAGCGTGCTTGTCTGACATTGCTGTCTGGATGTCTCAACGCCACCTGAAATTAAACATGACCAAAACCGAGCTTGTCATTTCCCCCCCCCAAACCCACCTCCCCATTCCCCCCGTTTTCTATTTCTGTTGATGGCTCTCTCATTCTCCCTGTCTCCTCAGCTCGAAACCTTGGGGTCATCTTTGACTCTTCTCTCTCCTTCTCTGCTCATATCCAGCAGATTGCCAAGACCTGTCGTTTCTTTCTTTACAACATCCATAAAATCTGCCCCTTTCTTTCTGAGCACTCTACCAAAACCCTCATCCACACCCTTGTCACCTCTTGTTTAGACTACTGCAATATGCTTCTTGCTGGCCTCCCACTTAGTCACCTCTCCCCTCTCCAATCGGTTCAAACCTCTGCTGCCCGTCTCGTCTTCCGCCAGGGTCGCTTTACTCATACTACCCCTCTCCTCAAGTTGCTTCACTGGCTCCCTATCCGTTTTCGCATCCTGTTCAAACTTCTTCTACTAACCTATAAATGTACTCAACTCTGCTGCTCCCCAGTATCTCTCCACACTCGTCCTTCCCTACACCCCTTCCCGTGCACTCCGCTCCATGGATAAATCCTTCTTATCTGTTCCCTTCTCTACTACTGCTCCTGACTCGAGAAAACCACTGAAGAAGAGCATCTTCTACCTCCTCAGCTTTTCCCGCCCGTTTTCTTTTCCGTTGTGGATTTGTGTTGTTTTGCCAGTCTTCCAGAAGCTGCCTGTGTGTGGCTGAGCAGTAAAGTTAATCTTACACACTGTTAACCCCATCATAGCATATCTGTCATACCCATTCCAACAAAACAGGATGACTCTTTTTCTCTGTAATAATTGTGGTGCTTTGGTTTCAAGGCCAATCATCTGGAGACTTAAGGCTTGTCCTATCTGTCATCAGCTCGCTAGTTTAAAACAGGAGCTCAGTAAAGTAAAGCAGGAGTTAGATGCACTTAAAGCAACTTCTAAGACTGCACAACATCATACTGCACAGAATCAAGCCAAATTCACACCAATGCCTCAAAGGATACAACCACCTAAAAATAGATGGTTCATGGTAGGTTCAGGCAGACTTCGATATGTGACACAGAAGCATCCGCCCTCACAAGTGTTGCCCCTACAGAATTCTTTTGCTCCATTACAGCACTGTGATGCTCCTGAAAACAGAACTGAGGCGGAAGAAAAAGCAATGACGGTGGAACAAAAGATATGAAGGTACCCAAAGAGAAAAAACACCCCCAAATCAAAACTGTTGAAACACACACCAGAAAATGTAGATGGAAAGCAATGATCATAAATGCTCGCAGTCTAAGCAATAAAGTTCATGACCTTCAAGCCCTGATGTTGGAGGCAGATTTAGATGTTGTTGCAATCACAGAGACATGGCTAATGGTTCCCATGAGTGGGATGCAAACATACCAGGCTATAATCTATTTAGGAAGGATAGAGAAGGTCGTAAAGGTGGAGGAGTAGCTCTGTATGTGAGAAATGACATCAAGGCAACTGAAATGACAGGGACCTGAGGAAAGGAAGAAGCGATATGGATCACCTTAAAAAGAGATGATAAAACCTCTGTCCACGACACAGTTGGATGAACTAGATAAAGATCTGGTCACAGATATCTATAAGTTGGTAAAGAAGAGAGAGGTGCTGTTGCTGGGAGATTTCAATCTGCCGGATGTAGATTGGAAGGTTCCGTCTGTGGAATTAGAAAGAAGTAGAGAGATCGTGGATGCTTTTCAAAGTGCTCTGCTCAGACAAATGGTGAAGGAACCCACAAGGGAGGAAGCGATGCTGGATCTGGTGCTCACAAATGGGGATAGTGTGTCAAATGTCAGAGTGGGTGCCCACCTGGGCAGCAGTGACCATCAAACAGTTTGGTTTGCTATGACAGCTGAAGTGGAGGCGGCCACTCAAAACTCAAAGTCCTGGATTTCAAGCGTGCTGACTTTTAGTAAAATGGGGGAATACCTGAGGGGCTGGGAGGACGAACGAGAAGTGGAAGGACAGTGGTCCAGGCTGAAAGAAGCTATAAATAGAGCCACAAACCTTTATGTAAAGAGAGTAAATAAAAGCAAGAGAAAAAGGAAATAGATAATGGTTCTCCAAGTAAGTGGCTGAAAAAACAAAGGCTGAAGAGTTAGCATTCCTGAAGTACAAAAAAACTCAAGAAGAGGAACACGGAGAGGAATACCGGATAAAACTGAAAGACGGCAAGAGAGAGATACGTCTGGCGAAAGCGGAAGAACAAATGGCTAGAAAGGTAAGGAGGGGTGACAAAAATTTCTTCAGGTATATTAGTGAAAGGAGGAAGACTAAAAAGGAAATTGAGACTGAAAGATGCTGCAAACCTCTATGTAGAAACTGATGAAGAAAAAGCAAATTTGCTAAACAGATACTTTTGTTCTGTTTTCACAGAAGAAAATCCTGGAGAAGGACCGCGATGGACTGACAAAAGTATATATGAAAATGGAGTAGATATAGCACTGTTCACGGAAGAGAGTGTGTATGAACAACTTCAAAATCTAAAGGTGGACAAAGCCATGGGACTGGACGGGATCCACCCCAGGATATTGAGGGAGCTCAGAGAGGTTCTGGCGGGTCCTCTTAAAGATTTGTTTAATAAATCTTTAGAGATGGGAGAGGTTCCGTGGGAGTGGAGAATGGCAGATGTGGTCCCTCTTCACAAAAGTGGTGATAGGGAAGAAGCTGGAAACTGCAGGCCGGTAAGCCTCACTTTGGTTATTGGAAAAGTAATGGAAGCGATGCTGAAGGAAAGGATAGTGAATTTCCTGGAAGACAATAAGTTGCAAGAGACACATGGTTTTACCAAAGGGAAATCGTGTCAAACGAATCTCATTGAATTCTTTGACTGGGTGACCGGAGAAATTGAATTGAATCAGGGACGTGCTATGGAAGTAATCTACTTAGATTTCAGCAACGCTTTTGACACTGTTCCCCACAGGAGGCTCTTGAATAAACTAACCTGGCTGAAGATAGGACCCGAAGTGGTGAACTGGATTAGGAACTGGTTGACGGACAGACACCAGAGGGTGGTGGTAAATGGAATTCGCTCAGATGAGGAAAGGTGAGTAGTGGAGTGCCTCAGGGATCGGTGCTGGGGCTGATTCTGTTCAATATATTTGTGAGTGACATTGCCGAAGGGTTAGAAAGGTAAAGTTTGCCTTTTTGCAGATGATACTAAGATTTGTAACAGAGTGGACACCCGGGAGGGAGTGGAAAACATGAAAAAGGATCTGCGGAAGCTAGAAGAATGGTCTAAGGTTTGGTAATTAAAATTCAATGCGAAGAAATGCAAAGTGATGCACTTAGGGAGTAGAAATCCAAGGGAGATGTATGTGTTAGGCGGGGAGAGACTGATATGTACGGACGGGGAGAGGGATCTTGGGATGATAGTATCTGAGAATCTGAAGGCGACGAAACAGTGTGACAAGGCGGTGGCCGTAGCGAGAAGGTTGCTAGGCTGTATAGAGAGAGGTGTGACCAGCAGAAAAAGGAGGTGTTGATGCCCCTGTATAAGTCGTTGGTGAGGCCCCACCTGGAGTATTGTGTTCAGTTTTGGAGGCTGTATCTTGCGAAGGATGTAAAAAAAAAATTGAAGCGGTGCAAAGGAAAGCAACAAAAATGGTATGGGATTTGCGTTACAAGACGTATGAGGAGAGACTTGCAGACCTGAACATGTATACCCTGGAGGAAAGGAGAAACAGGGGTGATATGATACAGATTTTCAAATATTTGAAAGGTATAAATCCGCAAAGGAACCTTTTCCGGAGATGGAAGGCGGTAGAACTAGAGGGCATGAAATGAGATTGAAGGGGGACAGACTCAAGAAAAATGTTAGGAAGTATTTTTTCATGGAGAGAGTTGTGGATACTTGCAATGCCCTTCCTCGGGAGGTGGTGGAGATAAAAACGGTAACGGAATTCAAACGTGTGGGATAAACATAAAGGAATCCTGTTCGGAAGAAATGGATCCTCAGAAGCTTAGCCGAGATTGGGTGGCAGAGGCGGTGGGGGGAGGCGGGGATGGTGGTTGGGAGGCGGGGCTAGTGCTGGGCAAGACTTCTACGGTATGTGACCTGAAAATGGCAGATACAAATCAAGGTAAGGTCTACACAAAAAGTAGCACATATGAGTATCTTGTTGGACAGACTGGATGGACCATGCAGGTCTTTTTCTGCCATCATCTACTATGTTACTGAGGTCTTTCTGCTTCGTGAAATTTGACTGGGATTGACATCATATTGTTTAGCAATAGATGCTTGACTTTGTTTTCTAATTTTTTAAGAACTTCTATTCGTTCAGCCAGTGTTAAAGTCTTACAGTTCCGCCGCGCCGACGACCCCGATGTACGCCCTAACAACATTCTTTCGCATCCCTCCTGGGGTGGGGAGCTCTTGTAGATGGACTTCACACTCAAGGAGCTTGGTCCTTTCAGGAAAAAGATCTTCAGATCAACCTCCTGGAACTGCGAGCGATCTGGAACTCTCTAAAGGCTTTCAGAGATCGGCTGTCCAAACAAATCATTTTAATTCAGACAGACAATCAGGTTGCTATGTATTACACCAACAAGCAGGGGGGCACCGGATCTCGCCCTCTGTGTCAGGAAGCTGTCCAGATGTGGCTTTGGGCGCACAGTCATGGCATGTTTCTGCAAGCCACTTATCTGGCAGGTGTAAACAACAGTCTGGCCATCAGACTGAGCAGGATAATGCAGCCTCACGAGTGGTCACTGAATATGGGAGGAGCCACCAAGATCTTCCGAGCGTGGGGCACCCCCTCGGTGGATCTTTTTGCTACTCAGATCAATCACAAGGTCCCTCAGTTCTGTTCCAGGCTTCAGGCCCATGACAGACTAACGTCAGATGCCTTTCTCCTACATTGGGGAGCAGGCCTTCTGTATGCGTATCCTCCCATACCTCTAGTAGGGAAGACGTTGCTGAAACTCAAGCAAGACCGTGGAACCATGATTCTGATTGCGCCCTCTGGGCCGCGTCAGATTTGGTTCCTTCTTCTTCTGGAGTTGTCCTCTGAAAAACCGTGGAGATTGGACTGTTTTCCGACCCTCATCACCCAGAACGAAGGGTTGCTTCTTCATTCCAACCTCCAGTCTCTGGCTCTCATGGCCTGGATGTTGAGAGCTTAGAAATTGCCTCCTTAGGTCTTTCAGAGGGTGTCTCCCGAGTCTTGCTTGCTTCCAGGAAAGATTCTACAAAAAAAGTGTTATTCTTTCAAATGGAGGAGGTTTGCCATCTGGTGTGACAGCAAGGCCCTAGATCCTTTTTCTTGTCCTACACGGACCCTGCTTGAATACCTTCTACACTTATCAGAATCTGGTCTCAAGACCAACTCTGTAAGAGTTCACCTTAGTGCGATTAGTGCTTATCATCGCCATGTAAAGGGTAAGCCTATCTCTGGACAGCCTTTAGTTGTTCGCGTCATGAGAGGTTTGCTTTTGTCAAAGCCCCCAGTCAAACCGCCACCAGTGTCATGGGATCTCAACGTCGTTCTCACCCAGCTGATGAAAGCTCCTTTTGAGCCACTGAATTCCTTCCATCTGAAGTACTTGACCTGGAAGGTAATTTTCTTGGTGGCTGTTACTTCAACTTGTAGGATCAGTGAGCTTCAGGCCTTAGTAGTGCATGCACCTTTTATTAAGTTCCATTACAACAGAGTTGTCCTCTGCACCCACCCTAAGTTCCTGCCAAAGGTGGTGTCGGAGTTCCATCTGAACCAGTCAATTGTCTTGCAAACATTTTTTCCCCATCCTCATACCCACCCTGGCGAAAGCAGTTTGCATACCTTGGACTGCAAGAGAGCATTGGCCTTTTACGTGGAGCAGACAAAGTCCTTCAGACAGTCCGCCCATTTGTACAGCGCTGCGTAACCCTAGTAGCGCTCTAGAAATGTTAAGTAGTAGTAGTAGTTTGTTTCTTTTGACCGCAACAGGAGGGGATTTGCCATCGGAAAACGCACCATCTCCAATTGGCTAACAGATTGCATTTCTTCACTTATGCCCAGGCTGGGTTGACTCTAGAGGGCCATGTCACAGCTCATAATATTAGTCAAGGCTGCGTCAGTGGCTCACTTAAAGTCAGCCTCCATTGAAGACATTTGCAAGGCTGCAACGTGGTCATCAGTCCACACATTCACATCTCACTACTGCCTCCATAGGATACCCGACACGACAGTCGGTTTGGGCAGTCGGTGTGTTGCAGAATATGTTCGGGGTTTAGAATCCAACTCCACCCCCTAGACCCATTTTTGTCCTGTTCTAGGCTGCACTCTCAGTTAGTTGTTTATGGTTTCAGGTCAATCTATGTTGTGTCCTCACCATTGCGAGGCCCAATTGACCAATGTTCATTGTTTTGAGTGAGCCTGGTTGCTAGGGATACCTCACATGTGAGAATAAGCAGCCTGCTTGTCCTCAGAGAAAGTGAAGATACTTAACTGTAGCAGGTATTCTCCGAGGACATCAGGCTGTTTGTTTGTTTATATGCTTTTTGATTAAACTGAGGAGGCACGCTCACACGACGGGCGGGAAGTCATCTGCGCATGTGCGGTGAGCGCGTTAGGAGGCTCTGGCAAAACTTTTTATTTTTGCTGGTGAAAAATTTACCATTTCCTGGGCCGACACTGACGTCGACCCACATGTGAGAACAATCAGCCTGCTGTCCTCAGAGAATACCTGCTACAGGTAAGTATCTTCGCTGTTCTCTTAGGCTTTGCAGCTGGCATCACAATTGTTGCAGTTATCGGATCTCGCTGCATCTGAGTAAGTGGAACAGAGATTTCAGCCATCATGTGACTAAAATGTCGGTTCTGCTTACTCAGATGCGGCAAGATCCAGACAACTGGAACAATTATGTGATTATTTTTTTAAAGTTTTTATCTTGTTTTGATGAGATTGATGTTCTATTGGAATCTGCTTGAAACTTTGAAGTTGGGGGCTAAACATATCCTATATAATAATTCTCACCTCCAACGTTCTATGTGTCTGGCTGCCTGTGTCCGTGGCTTTCTTGGTCTGCTAGGCTCTGAAGCCCAGGCTGACGTCACACGCAGCACTGACCAACCGCACGACAGCAGCACGAGACCCCACCCTCACCGCCACGCCCCTCCCCCAATGGTCGCCGCCGCTCACCCCTCCCCTCCGCCAAGGTCGCTATCGCTCCCCCCTCCACCTCCCCAGGTCGCTACCCCCCCTCCCGAGGTCACCGCAGCCACTGCTATCCCCCCACCCACTGAGGTCACCTCTCTCCCCTGCCCCCCTCCAGCCACCCAGGTTGTCCAGCGAATTCTTCAGGGCAGGCAGGAAAGATCCTCAGTCTTGCCTGCCCGCTGCTGGCGCTGACCCTCCCCCACTGCCGGTTCGCTCTTCAAAATGGCCACCGAGACTTCAGTAGAAATCTCGGCAGCCATTTTGAAGAGTGATCCGGCAGCGGGGGAGGGTCAGCACCGACAGCGGGCAGGCAGGCAAGACTGGGGATTTTTCCTTCCTGCCCCGAAGCATTTGCTGGACAACCTAGGTGGCAGGAGGGGGAGGCAGGGGAGAGAGGAGAGTCGCTGGACATGGGTGGCTGGGGGGGGGGGCAGGGGAGAGAGGAGAGATGCTGGAAATGGGTGGCTGGAGGGGGGCAGGAGAGAGGAGGGTTGCTGGACATGGGTGGCTGCTCACATAGAGTCTATGTATCGCGCACACACTCTCTCACACTCTGTCTCACACACACTCTCACACACACTCTCTCTCACACTCATGGTGTCTCAGATACGCAATCGCACACACTGCCTCACAGACACACTCGCAACCAGTCTCACTCTCTCTCTGTCACACACACACACACTTGCACATTCACTCTCTCTCTCACACAGTCACTCTCACACACACTCTCTCAAACATACACACTCCGAGCAAATCCTTGCTAGCGCCCGTTCCCTTTGTGTCAGAAACAGGCCTTTTTTTTACTAGTATATAAATAAGTGAAGATACAATGTATGCTCAGAAGTTGTTTTTTATCTAGTAATTTCTGAACTCTAGAGTTACTTTTCCTAGATGCATCATCCACTTGTGTGGATGATTCACCCTGCTAGTTAATAGAGAATACTTTTATTTCTTCCTACTAATTAAAACAGATAATCTTCTAGGATTTTGCTTCGTTCAACTTCCTTAAAATTTCAAGTTTTTAAGAGTGCTAAATTCTCTTTTAGAAAAGCTTAAACAACTATATTAAATACTAGTATAAATAAAAATTTGTATAATTAAAAAAGAATTTAGTGGGATGCATGCTAAAATAACACTTATTTTTGTAACAGAATGAGAGCCGTATGTTCCGTGTACAGTTCAATGGAGAATCAAAAGAGCGAGCACTGGAATGTTGCAGTAACTGTGTACAAAAGTTGGAGTTATATGTATCTGTCCAGGTATCTAATGGGCAAAGTCATGAGCTTCCTGAGAAAAGCTACAGTCAGACTTCTCAAGAAAACAACCAGGGAATAAACTCACAAGATGCAACAGGGCAAAATAGGGTAAGTGTGATACAAAATGCAAAGTCAAGAGAAAATTTAGCAGCATTGTATGTTAATATAAAGCAGGTGGATAAGAAAAGCTGAGAAAAAGTATTAAAATTACTACAGTCTGAGAAATCAGGAAATATTATATAAATGGGAAGTAGATTTTGTAGGGCATCAATGGCCACAAGCACAGTATTAGTACTAGGCTAAATAGTGGAACTACTAGTACTACTACTTAACATTTCTAGAGCGCTACTAGGGTTACGCAGCGCTGTACAATTTAACAAAGAGAGACAGTCCCTGCTCAAAGAGCTTACAATCTAATAGAACCTATAGCTTTTGGTTTGGAATGGAATGATTTTGAAATGTTCACATAATTATGTTAACCCCCCCCCACCCCCACCACCAAAAAACCAAGAATACTGTTTAAAACCTTGTTAAATTATCTTAAAAGGTACTATACAAAACCCTGGAACACAGGAGAGGGAAGCTGAAGTACACTCAACACAGGAGCAAAAAATAGTACAAGGAGCCTTTAAGGGTAGAAGCGCCAACTCAAAATTTTAATTGATTAGACCAGACACTGTCCATGTTTCAGTGAAAACTGCCTGTGTCAGAGATGTATCGGTATGGATGATGTTCAATTTTGTCAAATCTGTAAAAAAACAAAATCTGGGGTGGTAGTCTCCTTTCACTATTTTGAGACACCCCAGGAGGTTGTGGGGGGGGGTTGACCGATTTTACAAAATTGATCATCATCCGTACCGAAACAGCCCTGACGCAGGTGGTTTCGTCAAAACACAGACTGCGTCTCTGGTCTGATCAATTAAAATTGAGTTGACCCACGCCCCCTTTTCTTCCTCCAAATGCTGGCATGATCCGCCGTAGTGTTTGAAGGACCAGCGGGGGGGGGGGGGGGGGGTAGGGGGGGGGAGGGGAGTTCGGGTAGACAGATTCCAGACCCATGGGTGGAGAGGAGAGAGTGAAGAGACAGCCAGACCCAGACATGAGGGAGAGAGGGGGAAGAGGAGAGTGCAGTTTCAGGCGGCTCCTATTATTGGCAGCCCTGGGTATTTTACCAGGCTTGCTCAATGGTAGTTATGTCCCAGACCTTGGATCTGATTGCTGCCATTGCATCTCAATTGTTAACTTTTGCAGTTGGTCTCTAATTCATTGGTCAGATCATTATTTTTGTAATGTTTACTTTGAATTATAATATCTCTTGTCCTTGTGACTCTGCTATCCAAACCTCACTACAGTCTATTCAAGCCTCATTTTAAGTTGTGACATCATCAGCAAAGTCCTTTATAAAGCACCTTGGAACTCTCATGCTTTGCTTTTGCAAGAGGTCTGTTAACCTTGTCTTTGTGTTCCCTATTTGGATCCAGTTCCTGCTTGGCTTTGTTCCTGCATGCCTTGATTCCTGCCTAGCTTTGTTCCTGTGAGTCTTGTCCCTGAACCATGTTCCTGAAAGCCTTGCTTTTGTAAACCTTGTTCCTGAATCGTTACTCCTATGTAGTCTTGTCTCTGTCTACCTGTGTTTCTGTGAGTCTTGTACCTGAAAGCCTTGCCTCTCTACACCTTGTTCCTGATGCTTTACTCCTGTGTAGTCTTGCCCCTACCTACCTGTGTTTCTATGAGTCTTGTACCTGAAAGCCTGGTTTCTGTAAACCATGTTCTTGAAGCTTCACTCTCGTTCCTACTTAACTGTGTTTCAATGAGAATTGTACCTGAAAGCCTTGTTTCCATGTGTTTTGCTTTTGAATCCTGTTCCTGAAAGCCTGGCACTTGTTGTAGCCAAACCCTGCTCTTGGTTTCTGTTACAGTTTGACTCCACTTCTGACTCCTGCTTTAGTCTAGCCCTGCTCTTGACTCTTGCTACAGTCTTTCCTGATCCTTTCAAGCCAAGTCTGTTCCTGGTTCCTGATCCTAAGTCTGTTCCTGGTTCCTGATCTTGCCAAGCTAAGTCTGGCTATTGCCTTGTCTATAGTATTGCTTCTGTTCTCCGAGGACAAGCAGGCTGCTTGTTCTCACTGATGGGTGACGTCCATGGCAGCCCCTCCAATCGGAACACTTTCTAGCAAAGTCCTTTGCTAGTCCTCGCGCGCCGATGCGCACCGTGCATGCGCGGCCGTCTTCCCGCCCGAACCGGCTCGTGCCGGCCAGTCTTCTTTTGTCCGAGCTCGGTATGGTCGTGTTTCGCCGTTCGCGCCCCAAAGTTGACCTCGCGCGTCGTTTATCGACTTCGTTCTGAAAAAAAAAAAAGGTGTCGGAAGGAGACCTTTCTGGTTTTCTCCCTTCCCGTGCTTCCAGTCTTTGCCCCGGTAAATTTTCTTTCGTCGTCGGGGTAGGCCCTGTTTAGGCCTCGGTCGAAGTTTTTCTTCCCCCTATTTTTGCGGTGCCATTTTCGCCATTTCGAGTTTTGATCTCGCCGGCGCGATTTTTCCGCCCATGACATCGAAGTCTTCCAGCGGCTTCAAGAAGTGCACCCAGTGCGCCCGGGTAATCTCGCTCACTGACAGGCATGCGTCGTGTCTTCAGTGTCTGGGGGCTGGGCACCGCCCTCAGGCCTGTAGTCTGTGTTCCCTTTTACAAAAGCGGACTCAGGTAGCGAGATTAGCCCAGTGGAACATTTTGTTCTCGGGCTCTTCGTCGGCATCGGCACCGGGAGTATCGACTGCTTCGACGTCGTCGGCGCCTGGACCTTCATCTTCGCCCCCGATTGCATCGAGTGCATCAAGGCATCGGCCCTCTGCATCGGGGCGACATCGAAAGGCCGCGTCGGCGTCGGAGGTATCGAGACTTCCTCGTCTGCTGATGTCGTCGGACGGTGGTGCTTCGTCTGGAGTGCAGGTGAGGGCTGTCCATTCCCCTGTTGGTGGCGGTGAGCCTTCGGGTGGGTCTCCCCCCATTCCGAGGGCTCTTGCGGTACAGCCCCCCCCGAGACCGACCTCCTTCGGTCTCGGCCCCGAGGAAGCGACGGCTGGATTCTACGTCCTCCTCGTCGGTGCCGGGAAGCTCCGGTGACATGCTTCGTCCCAATGCGAAGAAATGCAAAGTGATGCACTTAGGGAGTAGAAATCCAAGGGAGACGTATGGGTTAGGCGGGGAGAATCTAATAGGCACGGACGGGGAGAGGGATCTTGGGGTGATAGTATCTGAGGATCTGAAGGCGACGAAACAGTGTGACAAGGCGGTGACCGTAAGTAGAAGGTTGCTAGGCTGTATAGAGAGGGGACTGACCAGCAGAAGAAAAGAGGTTTTAATGCCCCTGTATAAGTCGTTGGTGAGGCCCCACTTGGAGTATTGTGTTCAGTTCTGGAGGCCGTATCTTGCTAAGGATGTAAAAAGAATTGAAGCGGTGCAAAGAAAAGCTACGAGAATGGTATGGGATTTGCGTTACAAGACGTATGAGGAGAGACTTGCTGACCTGAACATGTATACCCTGGAGGAAAGGAGAAACAAGGGTGATATGATACAGACGTTCAAATATTTGAAAGGTATTAATCCGCAAACGAACCTTTTCCGGAGATGGGAAGGAGGTGTAGAACTAGAGGGCATGAAATGAGATTGAAGGGGGGCAGACTCAAGAAAAATGTCAGTAAGTATTTTTTCACGGAGAGAGTAGTGGATGCTTGGAATGCCCTCCCACGGGAGGTGGTGGAGAGGAAAACGGTAACGGAATTCAAACATGTGTGGGATAAACATAAAGGAATCCTGTTCCAAGGTGATGGATCCTCAGAAGCTTAGCTGAGATTGGGTGGCATAGCTGGTGGTGGGAGGCGGGGCTGGTGGTTGGGAGGCGGGGATAGTGCTGGGCAGACTTATATGGTCTGTGCCAGAGCCGATGGTGGGGAAGTGGGGCTGGTGGTTGGGAGGCAGGAATAGTGCTGGGCAGACTTATACGGTCTGTGCCCTGAAAATGACAGATACAAATCAAAGTAAGGTGTACACAAAAAGTAGCACATATGAGTTTATCTTGTTGGGCAGACTGGATGGACCATGCAGGTCTTTATCTACCGTCATCTACTATGTTACTATAACTCTATTAACTATATTCTTTGTTTGCATATGCAGAAAAACCCACAGAAGCCCAGAGAGGCTCAAAAAGAGTACATTTTGTTAGCCAGGTTCTAATTGTCTACATCTGCACAGGGCCACCGAGAGACTGAGTCGGACCCAGGGCAAGGCCCCCCCAAAGGATCGCTGCTGCTGCCCCCCTAATTGCTACTGCTGTCGCCTCCCTCTCCTGCTCCCAGGCCGCTGGCGCCACAGTCCACCAGCTACCTACCCTCAGCTCCCTTCTGTCTGCCATCCTACCACCTTCATTTAAAAAAATAAATAAATAAAATCTCAGTCGGCAGTGCAGCGCCTTCTGTATGAAAGCGGCAGATCGCCTCGGGCGGGCCTTCCCTCACTGTGTCCCGCTGTCACGGAAATAGGAAGTTACATCAGAGGAGGGCAGGACACAGTGAGGGAAGGCCCGCCCGAGGCGATCTGCCGCTTTTACACAGAAGGCGCTGTGCTGCTGATTTCGAGATTTTATTTCGTTTTTTTAAATGAAGGTGGTCGGATGGCAGACAGAAGGGAGCTGAGGGTAGGTAGGTGAAGACTGGGGACTGCTGCGCCGGTGGCCTGGGAGCAGGAGAGGGCGAGAGACCCCGGCACCGGGCCCTCCTTGGAGTCCCGGGCCCGGGGATTTTTGCCCCCCTGTCCCCCATCTCAGCGGCCCTGCATCTGCACTTGCACCAACATCAGGTTCATTGGTCTGCATGGCTACTAGACCTATGTCCTGACACTGGTAATGGATGTGCATCAAGTAGGTCTCCATTTGTCTCAACGCCAACCACTGTACAGGGCCCCCAGGACAGGTCAGCATCGGATCCAACACTGAAAAGATGGGAGAATTCGACATTGTTCTCGTCGGTACCAAGGGGTGTCGATGGTCGGCATCAGGCAAAGGCCAAGAAGCACAAACAATCTCCCTCAATGCATGGTGCCAGGAGCACCACTGCGCTGAGGGATCCAGTACCTGAGAAGCATTGGCACTAACAAGAGCACTCCCCCCTCCATCAAAGAGGTGCCTGCACAGAGGTCTCCAAGTAGCTGGGACCAGCTACCTGAGTTGACACTGACTGTTCAGCAGGCTGTCTCTGATCTGCCAACCCTTGATGAGCAGATCCGAGCCATGCTCTAAGAGAACTTGGCAGGGCTTCTACGGCACAGTGTATTGGCTTCAGGGGTGCTTGTGCCAGCCATGCCTTTACCATCTGCCTTGCAGGGCCCTCAGCCTGTGGTGAGGTCACAGATGCCGGTGCCGTATTCGGTATTGGAGTCAACAGCTGCCCATGCGGGTTATCCCTCAGCATCGGTGGAGGAAGCTTCACCGGAGTCAAGCGTGAAGCCTGCATCTCATTCCAGGCAGAGACATAGTTCCTCCTGCTTGAGGCAGGCACAGTCTCAGTCCTCCCAAGAGGAGCTCTTTTGCTGATTCTGATACGGACCGCTCAGGAGCGTCTGGTGATGATCCAAGGTATTTCTCAAAGGAGGAGTCCTATGGGATTCCATCAGACCCCTCTCTGGCAGAGGAAAGGAGCAAGCCTCCACCAGAGAGTCTCTCCTTCCCTGCTTTTGTGAAGGAGATTGCGGCTGCCATCCCAATTCAGGTGGAGATGGAGGACAAGCCCAGGGCAGAGATGTTTGAGGTCCTGGACTATGACTCTCTATCTAGAGAGGCCATAAGTGTCCCACTTCACTAGATCTTATGTGATGTTCAGATGAAGAATTGGGAGTCTCCTCTGTCCTTGTCCTCCCCCCCAAAATTGGCACCACATATCAGATTCACAGTTCACCTGGATTTGATAAGCCACAGCTGCCTAATCATTTTCTGGTGGTGGAAGCCATATTCAAAACAGGCCAGAAGTTCTAGAGACTTTGCTTTGGCAACCCCAGGCAGAGAAGCTCGAACTCTGGACTCTTGTAGGCGTAAGATGTATCAGGCCTCAATTCTCATATCCAGTCATACCAGGTCTACACAAGCCTTTACTTGTGGAACCTAGTGTGCAGTATGACTGATTTGTTAGATTCTCTTGCACTGGAGTAGATCAAACCTCTTGGCCAACTGGCCAAGCAGGAGAAGGCTTGTTGCAAGTTCCTGGCCAGGGGCACATATACTTTTGATGTGGCGTCCAGGATTTCTTCTCAAAGTACAGTGATGCACAGACTCTCATGGCTGCATCTGCCTTGGACCCAGCGGTCCAGCAGGGGTTGACGGATGCCACTTGCTGCGGAGATAACCTTTTTGGAGAGAAAGTAGAGGAGATCACAGAGCTCATCAAGAAACACACTGATACCATCAACACTCTACTGGCGAGCGCCTTCTGCATCCTTCTCTACTAGGTTTCAGAGCAAGTTGAAGAAAGGTCCCTACTACTCTGAGGCGTGGGTAAGCTGCTTCTTTCTCCACTCAGCAAGCTGAGCCCCAGCGTTCTCATTTTCATCAACAGCATGCGCCTAAGACCCAGCCAGCTCCCCAGTCAAAACGAGTTTTTGACTGGCTCCAGCACAGCATAGCTGCAGCCAAAGTAACTGTTCTGGATGACCTACCAGTAGGAGGGCTGATGAGATTTTTCCAAGAAAGGTGGCCCCCTTGTAATCTCTGGCCAGTGGGTTTTTCATATAGTCCATCTCGGTTTCGCCCTATATTGGCAACAGAGACCACCAAATTGTCCTCAGAGCATTTTTCTTCAGCTGTCTGCACAAGGAAGTACTTGCAGAGGAACTCTCCATCCTTCGGAAGGCCCATGTTGTCGAATCCATTCCTTGGGGGAAGAAGGGAAGCGATTCTATTCTAAGTACTTCCTTGTGCCAAAGAAAACAGGGGGATGCATCTCATCCTAGACCTCAGGGCCCTGAACAAATTCCTGGTCAAAGAAATGTTCAGGATGGTTCCCTTGAGCACCCTTCTCCCAATGATTTAGGAACAAGATTGGCTATGCTGTTTGGACTTCAGACCACAAGAGGTATCTTCAGTTTTGGGTAGGAACATATCACTTTCAGTACCGCATCATGCCATTTGACCTCACGTCGGCTCCCAGGGTTTTCACACTATATATAGAGGTAGTCATAGCATCGGTACGCAGACTGGGAGTCCATGTAGCTCCCTACCTGGAGATTGTCTAGTGAAGAGCATGTCTAAGGAAGGTGCTCAAGAGTCTATGTGGGGAACTATTCGGGTGCTAGAGCTACTAGGGTTCATTTTAAACTACCCAAAGTCCCATCTGCTCCCGGTTCAACAAATGGAGTTCATTGAAGCCCTGCTAGATTAACGGCAGGCGCATACTTTTCTACCTGTGCCAAGAGCTCATGCCAGCCAGCAGGTCACGGCTCGGCAGATGTTGAGATTATTAGGTCACATGGCTTCCACTGTGCATGTCACTCGCTTGGTACGTCTTCACATGAGAACCACCCAGTGGACCTAAGCCTCGGGGGAACCTAGTGGATGTTATCTCAGTGACTCTAGAGTTGGTTTAATTCCTACTCTGGTGGGCAATTCGATCTAATTTGATCATGGAACTTCCATTCCAAATTCCTCAGCCCCAGAAGATGCTGATGATGGATGCATCCCACCTGGGGTTGGAAGCATCACTTTAGATGGGCTTCACACTCAGGGTGCTTGATCAGTTCAGGAGACAGATCTTCACATCAACCTCTTGGAGCTCTGGGCAATCTGGAATGCTCTAAAGGCTTTCAGAAATCAGCTGTTCAACCAAATTGTGCTCATTCAAACAGTCAGGTTGCGATGTGTTACACCAACAAGCAGAGGGGTACAGTATCACACTCTGTGTCAGGTGGCTCTCCGGATGTGGCAATGAGCTGTCCAGAACAGGATAGTTCTTAGAACTACATACCTGGCGGGCAAATCCAACAGCCTGGCAGACTGAGCAGGGTCGTGCAACCGCACAAGTGGTCACTCGGCATGAGTGTTGCCCATGAACTTTTCAGAGAGTGGGGGCACCCCCTCAGTGGATCTCTTTGCTACTCCTTTACAACCCAGAGTCCCCCAGTACTGCTTCAGGCTCACAACATACGACAGACTAATGTCAGATGCCTTCCTCTTCCTTTGGGGGAATGGCCTTCTGTATGTGTATCCTTCCATCCTTCTCATGGGGAAGACTTTGCTGAAACTCAGGCAAGACCAGGGAACCATGATCCTGATCATCCCATATTGGTCCAGACAGAACTGGTTTCCTTTTCTCTATTATCCTCCGAAGAACCTTGGAGTGTTTTCTGACCCTCATAACACAGAATGAGGGATCTCTTCTACATCCCATCCTTTAGTCTCTGGCCCTCACAGACTGGATATTGAGAGCTTAAAATTTGTTTCCTTGCATCTTCCAGAGGTTGTGCCTAGGGTTTGTTGGCTTCCAGGAAAGATTCCACTAAGAGGTGTTATTCTGTGAAAATGGAGGTGGTTTGCAGTCTGGTGTGAGAGCAAGGCCCTAGATCCTCTTTTTCTTGCCCTACACAGACCCTGTTTGAATACCTTCTGTACCTCACTGAGTCTGGTCTTTAAAACCAACTCTGTAAGGGTTCTCATCAGTGCAATTTATGTTTATGACCATGTAGAAGATAAGCCCATCTCTGGACAGCCTGTAGTTGTTCACTTCATGAGAGGTTTGTTTTTGACAAAGCCCCCTGTCAAACCTCCACCTGTGTCATTGGACCTAAACATCATCCTTACAAAGCTGATAAAAGCTCTTTTTGAGCCACTCTATTCCTGTACTTGACCTGGAAGATCTTGTTTTTTGTGGAAGTTACTTCAGCTCACAGGGTCAGTGAGCTTCAGGCCTTAATCGTGGATCCACCTTACCCAAAATTGCATCATAACAGAGTAGTTCTCCACACATACCCTAAGTTCCTGCCTTATGGTAGTGTTGGAGTTCCATCTAAATCAGTCTGTCGTCATTCCAACAGTTTTTCCCAAACCTCATGCCCATCCTGGCGAAAGCACTTCACACTTTGGTCTGCAAGCAAGCACGCCACGTAAAAGGCCATGAACTAGGCCATTTAGACAGTCCACCCAGCTTTTTGTTTGTTTTGATCCCAACAGGACAGGGGTTGCTATCGGGAAATGCACAATTTCTAATTGGCTGACAGATTGCATATCTTTTACTCATGCCCAGGTTGGGCTAACTCTTGAGGGTCATGTCAAGTCTATGAAAGAGATTTGCAAGGCTACAACATGGTTTTCAGTCCACACATTTACATCCCACTATTACCTTGAGCAGAATACCCTATGAAAGTCGGTTTGGACAGTTCTACAGAATTTGTTTGGGATCTAGAATCCAACTCCACCCTCCTAGGCACATTTCATTCTGTTCAAGGCTGCATTCTCACAACCAGTATGTATATAGTTTCAGGTTAATTGACTTTTTTGAACTTGCTGTTGTGAGTTCCAATTGTCCCAGTGCTGTTTTCTGTGAGCCTGGTAGCTATGGATTCCCACATGTGGGAATTGACTGACCTGCTTGTCCTTGGAGAAAGCGAAGCTACTTACCTGAGTATTTCGCATACAACTGAAGACATGTCTTCTGTACATATCTTTCATCTTTGCACTGTTTTTGATGTTATCCTCCCGATTTGTTATATGGGATCAGTTTCTTAATTTTGTTAACCCGCTCTGAACCTGTTTTGGGGATAAAGCAGACTATTAAAGCACAACATAACATAATTCCTTCGAATGACATGGTACTCTGTACACACCCCCAAGGTTGTGTCAATTTTATCAACTCGATCATGCTCTTTCAGTGTTTTTGCCAAAACCTCACTGATCTAGAGGATATTCTCGTCTGCTCATTTGACAAAGGCGGCCATTAATATTTTGCTTGTCAGGATTCAGTGGGTAAGAATATGTTCACAACTGTTCATCTCTTTCAACCTGAACAATCTAAACTCTCGGGTTTTCAAACATAACTAACTGCATATTCGTTACTGTTCACATGGCTTATGAAAACAGTAGGTGCCTCATTCTAGGCTGCACAACAATTTATTGTTTGCAAACAGTCCACACCTGTTGCTATCCTGAGGGGGATTTCACACTATCCCTGTTTAGGCTCTCTCTAGAAATAGTTTATTCAGTATGTTATAAATAATTCAGGACTTAAGTGAGTGCGTATTACAGTGGTGCCTTTTCACTTGCTGTACCGGGGGACCAGATTGATATATTGTCTTATAGTTTTAATGGAAGTAGTTGTAAAGTTCATTAACATTTGTTTGAATAGTAACAGTTTTTTTAATAAGATGTTGAATATCCCTGTTTAATGGCACAAGTTATTGATTTTAGATGTCAAGTGTCATTCTCACAGCAAAGTGATGTATTAAGAACATAATGAGCCACAGGCCCATGAAGATATGTCATTTTTCTGATTGCCTTTGAAGAGCATACCTCTCAATTTCTGCCTTAAAAAACCCATAAAATAAAAAAAAAAATACATTGCAATAACCTTTGAAACTTATTTGTTGTTCTGTTGTGATATATCTTCTCTTTTGGCATTGAACTTGCTCTGCTTCTCCAGTTAGGTGCTAGATCTTTTTGTGAAATATAACCCCACTGTAAGACTAGTGTAAAAAGCTAACAAAGTTATAATGCTCAAACAGTATAAATTATTACAATAAAGACATTTATTTGGATTCTGTTTATTTTTCCTAGCAAAGTCAACATGCAGCAAATTCTGATGAACCTGTGCCGCTAATAGCTAAAGATGGCTATATATCTGTAAAACAGATATTAAAGGTACTGAAGAATGCTTTGCAAATGGGGTTGGCTAAAGGTTGGGTTTAAGGCAGAAAATCTGGTAATTTATGTTTAACTACTAACAGCTGTGAGCTGTTAACTCTGAGTCTTTGTTGGTAAAGTATTATTGTTGCTGTAAACTCTACACTTACTACTGAATAAATATAATGGATTCAGCCTCAAATTCTAAAGAAATATCAAACAGATTTGGAATATAGCCATCACAGTATTACCTGAATTACCAGTTTCAACTCGATCAATTCAGGTTAGCTAGGCTGATGTTTACTACTACTAATCATTTCTGTAGTGCTATTAGATGTACACAGTGCTGTACACATTATATTTAGGTACTTTCTCTGTCTTAGAGGGCTCACAATCTACATTTTTTTTGTATCTGGGGTAATGGAAGGTTAAGTGACTTGCCCAAAGTCACAAGGAGCTGTAGTGGGAATCAAACCGAGGACACCTTGATGAAAGCCCGCTGCACTAACCATTAAGCTACTCTTTTCAGCTTGCCTGAAAGCTCAACAAATCCTAGGTGCAAGAACACCATACCAATTGGGATTTGTTAGTCAACATCAGTGTTTGAATATGTATACCTTAGAGATGCGGTGATAGAGTCCTTCGAGTCTCTTCTCATACATCTTCTGACATAGACTCCATACCATTTTAGTTAACTTCCTCAGAACCACTTCGGTTTTTTTTTTTTTTTTTTTTTTAAATCCTTCTAGACCATATTTTGCTAAGGTATTAAAAAAAAGGCCGTTCAGAAAGAAGTGACCAAAATGGTGTGGGGTCTGTACCAGAAGACAAGAATATGTATATGCTAGAGGAGAGAAGAGAGGGGGGGGGGGGGGCAATATGATACAGATGTTTAAATAGTTGAACAGTATTCATGATTAAATGGAGAAATTAGATCTTTTTTGCTAATTTTCTTTCCTTTAGTCCCACCGAATCATTCCAGGACTTGTGAATGTTGTTCCTCTTGACCAGCACATAGAGAGAGTATAGAATTGTGCTATGCCTTAATAGGAATCTAGAACAATAACCAGATGCTCCTTAAAAAGCTTAACGCAGGTTTAGAAAAATCACTATCCCTTTAACCTAACTACTAAATTATATGCTAAACTTTCTAAAAAAGGGAGCATTAGAAGGTAATCAGCAGTTTGAAACTTCTATGATCATTTTTAACCTTTCTTCTTCATAAGTCCAAAGTTCTTCATATATATTTTAATTTGTTCTATATTAATATCTTTCATTTCAAGATAAATCAACAAGAAATCCAAAAATGCATCTGTCCATATGACCATCTCTGGGAAAAGGTAACTAAAGTCACCAGAAACAAAATAATGAAGTTTTAATAAATTGTTAGACAAACAATTTGTAATACAACAGTCCAAACACCATCCTTTTATGTAAAAAAAAATAGTTACAGAAGTTCAAACATGTAACTTTTGCAGACTGCTTATGGACCCATGACATGAAAAATTGACCATTCTCAACATATTGGATCTGCTACTTTAGTCACCTTTTCCCAGAGACGGTCACATATCGATTAGTTCTCACAGATATCTGAAAATATACCAGAAACCAGCAACCAATATGGATACATATTTCGACCAATTATGTCAGAAGATGGGGACCTAAAATTCTCAAAATATGGAGTCATTATCGTCATTTGAAAGAAAGGTCTATTACTAATGGTTAAAAAAAAAATTATATATATATATATATATATTTCACATTCTTATGGGGAATAACCTCCTCATGTTCTCAGTGAGCATTACAGATTCAGTATTATAAAAGTGATGATTGATATAATTAAAAACTGATTAGCTGATTATTGAAGTCCAAGCCCATTGTTTCTATAATACCAAAGTTCATCGATTCAAACCATACAATGAAGAGTGTTTGATGCTTAAATACAATTTTGTTCCTTATAATGTAGTAAATATTCATAATAATCCTTCTAAAACCATTTCCAGAACTCTAATTTCAATATTGTGATTTTTAACATGCCAGTGTTCCACCTAAGGAGGTTTAATTGACAGGAGATGGCATCACGTAATAAGGCTGAAGCCGTAGCCACCATCTTGATACATTCATAACAAAGCAAACTATTGGTCCATGCCAAGCCACACATAGTCCTTATTTCTAATAAGCGTTTGGTATTGTTTTGGGTGACTCAGAACGGTGGCAAGCTCCACTTACTACTGGCTTCAGGCCAGATAATGAGCCAAGCACACTCCCGCCATCCCATGTCAATTAAACCTCCTTGGTTCCACCAAATTGCAGACTCCACATTATTCAAAATGTGGAGTAATGTGCTCAGACCTTGAGATTCCAGTGATCAGTTATACTGCTGCGCATTGGATGACCTGCAAAGCTTGGATTTGGGATGATGATATTCTCCGCTATGTCTTCATTTGATGCGGGCATAACTAGCTTATCAGATTCTGAGTTTGACATTTTGGTGGTGTTTCTGATGTAGCCAAATCACATAATCCTGAGAGTCAGCATTTTGTGCCAATTCCTCTTTCCTTCCTTCAATTAAGTAGTTCACTGTATGAAATAATTCTCTGGGTTTATTTAGGGAGGTTTTAATCTTATCTTTGAAGTACGTTTATATTCAAATCATTTTGATCTTATATATTTTTTCCATATTCTCTTCACAGCTCTTAGATTTTTTTCTTGCTGTGTTAGTGTTGGTGTGAACCAGTAACAGGTCTATCCTGAGCTCTTCACTTTTACCTTTTTCTTTGGTGCTGCTTGATCTAAGGCATCTGTTACTGATTTTGTCCAGTGATAACCATATCATTTTGACTCTTTCTGTATCTGTTGAGAACTTATCTGCTAGACAAGCTTTTAGGTCTGCTAGCTCAAAGTTGGACATTGTCAGTAACGTTTTGACTTCTCTGACTTTTACTCTTAAAATCTTTCACTGAGAGTTTGAACATTACTAGAGCATGATCAGATCATGCAATTTCTTGAACACAGGATACAATCAGGAACTGAAATAGAGCAGGTGATAAATATATTAGATCTAAGACGTGGCCTGTTGAGTGTGTAGAGTCTTTCACGATTTGTCTAAATTGAAATTGTGGCAATAGCTAGATTGATGTGTTTCCAGCGTTGCGCTGGTGCGATGTGAAATCGCCGTTCAGTTAAGTAAAAGGGCTGCTGTTTCTTGTTTTCTGTTTTTTCCATACAATTTTCCTTTTAATTGAAGTTTAAATACAATTGAAATCAGTATATTCCCTAATTTTAATTTCAAAAGTTTAAAAATCCCAAAAAATGCATTCCAGCTCAAGAGGCAGATGATTATTTCAGATTTTTTTTATATTTAATTTCTTTTATTGATTTTCATCAAACATAAGAGCTCACAACATAGCAACAAGTAGCATTTTACAAAACATGGCAATACCGGAGCTCACAATGAAGAGGAAACTATCCACAGCTAAGTACAAAGTGAGTGAAAAAAAAAGAGAGAGATAGAAAAGAGGGGGGAAAAAGGGAGGGGGGCTGGAGGAAACAAATCATAGAATAAAGCATACATAGGCCATAAGACATCTAATTTAGTGCTTAGTTCTGTACAGTGCCAAAGTAAGATACAAGTGGTAGCCATTTCTCCCTATATAAAGCAAAGCAAGAAGATTTCTTTGCGAGGTGTAATTCGAATTTGTAAATTTGAAGCACTAAGTTCCAGCATTCCTGGTAGGTAGCTTGGTGTAATGATTTCCAATGTAAGAAGATTACCTTCAGCGCTAAAGGTATCATGGTGCTAACTAGAGTCCCTTCACTGTGAGTCAGCAACCCCTTGTAGTACTGATCCCTGAGAATCACAAATTTATAAGTAATTGAGCCAGGAAGGTGAAAAATGGCTACCAGTTGTGACCAGATTTCAAGCCAGTAGCTACGAAGGCACACACAGTCAAATACAAGGTGTTTTATGTTACCCACTTGAGACTGGCAAGACCAGCATACACTAGAGTTAGAAGGAGCAATAACATGCAACTTATATGGCGTCCATAGAGATCTATGCATGAAGAAATACATAGACTGTGCTGTAGTTGAAGAGTTAGAGCATCTGAAGAGGGACTGCCAAAGCTGCTCCCACAGATTATCTGATATAGGTTGCTGTAGGTCTTCCTCCCAACATCTACGCAAACCTGTGCATTTGGTGCGGGACTTGCTAAGAAGGTACTTGTAAATGTGGGAAGCAGCGTGACCAGTATGCTGCAGCTTCACGTTAAAATCCTTAAGCTCTGGGGTTTGGGCCAGGAACTGCGTTTGTAAACTACCTCTAGTTTTCTTTTTTAACATGGAGGTAAGCTGAAGCCATTGGTAAAATTGGGTGTCTGGGAGTGCAAACTCAGTTTTCAGATCTGAGAAGGTTTTCCATGTCTGCCTACTCACATGAATCAAATTTTTCAAGGACCAAATTCCTATACACTGCCACTGAGACCACGAAACTTGCTTATTGTCAATTTTAAAGTTAGGGTTATTCCATATAGGGGTGAGTGGCGTATCAGACCAAGGGATATCCATCAATTTATCTAAGGATACCATTAATTTATGGGCGGTGTTAATGATCAGATTAGAAACAATGCCCTTAGTAAGACGCATGCCAATGATATGGCAATGCGCTAACTAGGTCACTAAGGGCTTGTTCAAAGATTGTCTAGACCCAGACCCGGGTGTTTACCCAGCAGACAGAACCTGGACCAACTTCGAGACACTATCAGAGGATATTATCTCCCAAATGCTCAAAAAATATGCCAAATCTCACTGCAAACTAGACATATGTCCAAACATCCTCATGACATCTGCTCCTCAACAATTTATAACAGACATTATGAAACACTTGAACTATATGTTACAAAATGGACTCTTCCCGAAGGAGAAAGGAAACATTCTACTCACCCCCATACCCAAAGACGCAAAGAAAAGTGCCAGCAAACTAACCAACTACAGGCCAGTAGCTTCCATTCCCTTAATAACTAAACTAACGGAAGGATTAGTGACCAAACAACTCACAAACTATCTAAACAAATACTCGATACTCCACGACTCCCAGTCAGGATTTCGGTCTAACCACAGTACTGAAACAGTACTAGTTACTCTCATGACCAAATTCAAACAAATGATCGCAACTGGAAAGAACATACTACTTCTACAATTTGACATGCCAAGCGCTTTCGACACGGTTGATCATGGAATACTACTACATATCCTTGAGTACTTTGGAATTGGAGGTAAAGTTCTCAATTGGTTCAAAGGTTTCCTAACCACACGATCATACCAAGTGACGTCTAATTTGATTACTTCAGCCACATGGACACCTGAATGCGGAGTCCCACAGGGATCCCCCCTCTCGCCGATTCTATTCAACCTAATGATGATACCTTTAGCCAAACTACTATCAAACCAAAACCTCAACCCATACATATATGCAGACGACGTAACGATCTACATCCCATTTAATCAAGATCTAAAGGAAATTTCCAATGACATCAACCAAAGTCTCCAGATCATGCATTCATGGGCGGATGCATTTCGGCTGAAACTTAATGCCTAATACTCTCCTCTCATCATAACAAGAACAAATTCACCGCCATCAACACACCAAATCTGAAACTTCCAATATCGAACACCCTAAAAATTCTTGGAGTCATCATCGATCGACACCTAACACTTGAGAGCCACGCGAAAAACACAACCAAGAAGATGTTCCACTCAATGTGGAAACTAAAAAGAATAAGACCTTTCTTCCCAAGGACTGTTTTCCGTAACCTGGTACAATCATTGGTGCTCAGTCATCTAGACTACTGCAACGCGCTCTACGCTGACTGTAAAGAGCAAATAATCAAAAAACTTCAGACAGCCCAGAACACTGCAGCTAGACTCATATTCAGTAAAACAAAATATGAAAGCGCTAAACCTCTACGAGAGAAACTACATTGGCTCCCACTTAAAGAACGCATCACGTTCAAAGTATGCTCCCTAGTCCACAAAATTATTCACGGAGTTGCACCTGCCTACATGTCAGACCTGATAAACTTACCACCCAGGAATGCCAAGAGATCATCCCGCACATTCCTCAATCTGCACTTCCCTAACTGCAAAGGTCTAAAATACAAATTAATGCACGCATCAAACTTTACCTACTTGAGCATACAGCTATGGAACGCATTGCCACGCAACCTAAAAACTATTTACGAATTAACGAACTTTCGCAAACTGCTGAAGACCCATCTCTTCAACAAGGCATACCACAAAAATTAACAAATGTGAACATATATAACTCCTACACATATATTCAGAATTGTATTACAAAATCTGCTTGTTATACTACTATAATGTTTCTTCGTTATCATGTTGCCCAAGATCCTACTGTAATACTAAATGTATATTTTCTAATACATTTCCATTATTCATGGTGTATTGTAAGCCACATTGTGCCTGCAAAGAGTGGAAAATGTGGATACAAAGGCAATAAATAATAATAATAAAATACAATAAATAAATAAATAATCAAACTGACACACCTGGGTGGGGGAAATTACATTTACAGGAGCTATCCATTCCATGCCCTGCCGCATATGAAGGCTTTATGGTAAAGCAGTAGATCAGAATTTCACTCCTCCATCCGTTTTGGAAGCTTAAGTTTACTCAGAGAGAGATCGTTGGCAACCCAAGGCTCCATAAAAAGTTTGAAAGCATCTTTTCCAAACGCTTATAAAAGGCCAAGGAATAAAGAGGGATCATGCCAAGGTGTATGTATTTTAGGGACTATCATCAGTTTAATAGTATCCAGTCTGCCCCAGTGAGGTTTAAGGGGGGCCAGGCCGCCAGTGAGGCCTCAAACCTTCGAAGTTACTTTGTCAGAGTTAAGTTTAATGGTGTTGGAGAGGTCTCTACAAGAGGACACCAAGATACTTTATAGAAGAGGATACCCATTTACAGGGCAGCTCTGGAGCGGTAAAAGGAGTACAGATGTCATTCAAAGGCATCATTTCTGTTTTATCCCAATTAACTTTATATCCAGAAATTTTTGAGAATCTAGATATAAGGTTAAAGAGGGCTTTCAGAGATGACTGAGGGTTGGTGAGATATAACATGTTATCATCCGCATATGCTGAGAGTTTGAACTCCTCCGAGCCTAGATGGATATCATAAATATCAGATGATTTTCGGATTGCCATTAGGAGAGGTTCAAGAGCCATATTGAATAACAAGGGGGAGTTGGGACAACCTTGCCTAGTACCTCTATGCAAATCAAATGAGTTAGAGATTTCACCATTAGCTACTATACGGGCCAAGGGCCAGGAGTATAGCAGCTGCACCATATGGCTAAATGGGTCAGGGAAACCAAATTGCTTAAGCACAAAAACAAATATTTCCACTCTACCCAGTCAAAGGCCTTTTCCACATCAAAGAAACCGACAATATGGTATAGCCCTTGACCGAGCAAAATGTGTAACATGACAGAGCAATCTGGTGTTGTCAGCACATTTCTGGCTTAACAAACCCAAGCTTGATCCCTTGTGACGAGAGACGGCATAATGTTCTCAATCCTGCAGCACAAGATCTTTGCATATATTTTATAGTCCGTATTTAAGAGCGAAATGGGTCTGTAATTCTGTACGAGGGTGCTGTCTCTGTTGGGCTTGGGCCGCACTATTAGATTGGCATCCAGAAAGCATCCTGAAGAAGCAGTCTCCAGCAACTCGTGAAAATAAGCCAGCAAGTGAATTGATATAGAGGAAGAAAAGGCCTTTAAAATTCCGCTGGTTTGCCATCTGGGCCTGGCGCTTTACCTAAAGGTAGCTTATTAATTGCAGAAATTATTTCATCCAGGGAGATAGGTTTGCTAAGTTGCCTGATGCGACTGTCTGAGACACGTGGTAACTGTAGTGGTGATAGAAAACGATGAACATCACTGTCTTGTACTGCAGAGTCTGAAGAGTACAGGGACCTATAGAAGGATTCGAAAGCTGCCAGAATTTGAGGAGAGGAGGTTAGAGATAATCCTGCAGGGGACTTGACCATTGCAATTCTCTGACTTGTTTTCATGCCCTTTAGATAGGTTGCCAGCAGTTTACCAACTTTATTTGCTTCCGAATAATATACGGCACTCTGTTTAAAGGCGATCACAGTAGAAATATTTGACAGCAGTGAGTTGTACTGCAGTTTGAGCGACTGAAGATGATGTAGAGAAGACTTGGACGATGAGGTGTAGAGCGACACTTCAAGTGCATGAATTTCCGCTTCCAGATCAGTAATTTTAGCACTATTAACTTTGCGGGCATGAGAAGAATAGCTGATTACTTCCCCCCTAAGCCAGGATTTATACGCCTCCCAGACTACTATAAAAGAGGGTACAGAGTCTTTATTGTCACTGAAAAATACAGCCGTATTTTGAGAGATATGCTGTAGAAATAGAGTCTCCGACAACAGGGTGACATTAAGTCTCCATAGTAAAGAGCTAGGCTTGCTGGCTGTCCAAGCAAAGTCACAAGATATGGCCGTGTGATCGGAAACTGAGATTTCATGTATTTTTGTAGCTGTCAGCATAGGAATCAAGTCCTTAGATCCCAAAAGGTAGTCTATTCTGGAGTAAGTGCAATGAGGTGCTGAGAAAAAAGTATAGTCTCTGGTCTTCGGGTACATCAACCTCCAAAGATCAGCCCAACCATTAGCTTGCATGAGGTTATTGAGTTGCATCTAATCCGGAGCTTGGCAGGTCTGCAGTTTGAAGATCTATCCAAAAAAGGATCAAGTGGAAAGTTGAAGTCACCCCCTATGATGGTGTGACAGGTAAGTGCTTGCTGCCTTGATGTGTTACAGTATGGAAGAACTTGGGGTCGTCTGTGTTTGGGGCATAGACATTTATCAAAACAATGGGGATGCCCTCCAGAGTTCCTTCAAGATGGGACCATCTACCATCACTATCGCTGACATGAGAAATTAACTGAAAAGATAAGGACTTTTTGAGGAGAGTAATAACACCATTCTTCTGCCCGGATGCAGGACTGAAGAAACCCTTGTCAAACCATTTACCCAAAAGTTTAGAGCTTTCCTTAGCATCAAGATGAGACTCCAGCAAAAAACAGATATCTGCTTTTTTATTCCTCAGATATACCAGTAGTTTTTTTCCTTTTCATGGGGTATGAGAGACCCTTTACATTAAGGGATAGGATACACAGATTTACCATTGAGATAATGATTTATCAAATCAAATTTGCCAATCCTTACAAACAGGCAAGTTCTCATAGGAAATACATAAGGCAACAGGTAAGGATAGTAACCTCCAGCAAGGTTGGACAAAAATAGAGGGATACAAGGAACACAAATAAAGAAGGAAAGTATGCTCCATTGAGGAAAAAATAGAGTACAAATAAAATATATCAGACCATGGCACATAAGACCAGTGCAGACACGCTAGGAGGCTGTAGCCAGTTTATAATCCAAGCAGAACAAAAATCACTTAGCAGCTGCAATGACAGACCCTGAGGAGCAGGGAAAGGCTGCAGACAAGTTGGACCACAAAGAGTTAATGTTTTAGACTATCCTCACTGTTATGGAAGCTCTGCAACTCTGCAGAATCAGTGTAGTGCTTTGTGCTGTTTTGCAGTGATACCCGCAAAGCTGCAGGGTATAGGAGACTGTACTGAGCCCCCACTGCTTTGTTTCGGGCGCATGTCTAGAAACAGCTTCCGCTTTTTAACAGTCTCTTTTGAAAAATCTGGAACCAGCAAGAGCCTTGCCCCTCCATGATACACTGAGGATTTGGCTCTGAAAGCCTTAAGGATTAGCATCACCTGGTCGTGACGTAAGAACTTCGCTAAAATTGGGCGGGGGTAGTTTTTCCCATGGATCGGCTGTTGCGATATGCGATGAGCACTTTCCAAATCAATTGTGGACTCTGCTGGTATTGTAGCGATATTTCCAAAGAGGGTTCGCAAAAAGAGAAGCAAATCTTTCCCCTCTGCCTTCTCAGGGAGCCCCAGAAGCCGAACATGGTTCCTCCGCAATCCATTAGAGAGATTTTCAATCTTCTTCTGCAGCAGATCCAGCTTACTCAGCTTACGTGCAGCTTCCAACTGAAGAGAATCATGGGCTGACATCCGGTCTTCGAGGAACTCGATCTGAGCATTAAATTGAACCAGCTGGGTGGAAATCGCTGCTAGCTCGTTTTTGATTTCAGTAGTGGAGGTAAGGCTTTGCTGCATTAATGCTCGTAAAACTTTTACATAGTCAGCGATGGTCTCAGGCATTCCCGGGGGTAATGGCGTCTGAAGGGCCTTATCGGAGGCCAGAGCAACGTCCGATTTGTTGCGCTTTGAGGCAGGGTGGTGAGAATTATCAACCCTATTTGTTTTTGATGCCATCTCAGCAGAGGTCCCAACGCAAGGCAGCAACTTACTGAAACTGAATTGCTGGCTGCTACGGGTCAAAACGGTAAAGCTGGCGAGGAGAACCACCTTAGGCATCCATGCCGGTTAAGGTCGCGGTCTAGAACCGATTATTTCAGAATTTTTGCTGCAGATCTGAAATAGCTTGAAAACCTGACTGGCAAGGGATACTCCAGGACCGACTTAGGAAACACTGCCCTAAAATACTGAAAGAACTCAAAACATAAAATTGCAGATCTGCTGTTAGTGATCTGTAACCTCTCATTAAAATCATCTGTAGTACCTGAACACTAGAAAGCAACCAATGTAATGCCAATTTTTTAAAAAAGGGTTCCAGGGGTGATCTGGGAAATTACAGAGCCTGATATCAGTCTCAGGCAAAATAGTGGAAACTATTATAAAGAATAAAATTACTGACCACAGAGACAAACGTGATTTAATGGGACATAGTCAATGTGGATTCAGCCAAGGGACGTCTTGCCTCACCAATTTGCTTCATTGTTTTGAAGGTGTGAATACTTGTGGATAAAGGTGCGCCATTTGATATAGTGTATCTGGATTGCCAGAAAGCTTTTGACAAAGTCCTTCACAAGAGACTCGAGAGAAAATTAAAGAGTCATGAGTTAGGAAGCAGCATTCTGTTGTAGATTAAGAACTGGTTAATGGATAGGAAACAGAGGGTAGGGTTAAATAGCCATTTCTCTCTCTGGAGGAGGGTGAATAGTAGAGTGCCCCAGGGATCTGTATTGGGACCAGTGCTGTTTAACATATTTATAAATGATCTAGAAATAGGAATGACAAGCAATTAAATTTGCAGATGACACAAACTATTCAAAGTTGTTAAAACGCATGCAGACTGAAAAGACCTTAGGAAATTGGAAGACTGGGCATCCAAATGCAGATGAAATTGAATGTGGACAAATGCAAAGTGATGCACATTTGGAAAAATAATCCAAATAATTAGTTACCTAATGTTGGTTTAGGAGTCAGCACCCTAGAAAAAGAGCTAGGAGTAAATGAGGACAATACGCTGAATCTTCCACACAGTGTGTGGCAGCAGAAAAAGAAAAGGCAAAACAATGCTAGGAATTCTTAGGACCTTACCTTGAGTATTATGCAGGATTAGAAAAGGTTTAAAGAAGAGCAACCAAAATGATATGTGGAAGGAATGCCTCTCATATGAGGAAAAGCTTAAGAGGTTAGGGCTCTTAAGCTTGGAAAAAGATGGCGAGTGTGTTGTGTGTTGTGTGTGGTGGGGGGGGGGGGGGGGGTGGATATGATAGAGGTCTTCAAAATCCTGAGTGGTGTAGAACGGGTACATGTGAATTAAATGTTTATTTCAGAAAGTACTAAGGCTAGGGGACACTCAATGAAGTTACATGGTAATACTTAAGTAGAGGAGTGTGGTAACCGTGTTAGTCCACTCTTAAGGTTATCAATAGAAATCAAACAAAATAAAACATGGAAAAGAAAATAAGATGATACCTTTTTTATTGGACATAACTTATCTTATTTTCTTTTCCATGTTTTATTTTGTTTGATTTCTAATGGTAATACTTAAAACAAATAGGAGGAAATTTTTTTTCACTCAATGAATAGTTAAGCTCTGGAACTCATTACCAGAGGATGTGGTATCTGGGTTTAAAAAAATGTTTGGACAAGTTCCTGAAGGAAAAGTCTATAGTCTGCTATTGAAATAGAAATGGGGAAAGCCACTACTGTCCCTGGGAATAGTAGCATGGAATCTTGCTACTGTTTGGGATTTGGCCAGGTACGTGTGACCTGGATTGGCCATTGCTGGAAGCAGGATACTGGGTTAGATAGACCATCTGCCTGCCCCAGTAAGGCTATTCTTATGTATGTTCTTATGATAAGCAGCAGTTACACTAAAGTGAACCCTAATAGAATTGGTCTTGAAACTGACTCACATGTAGAAGATACTCAAACAGTTTTTATGTAGGACAGGAAAAAGAATCCAGGGACTCACCCTCACACTAGATGACAAACCTCTTCTGTTTAAAAGACTTCCTAGTATATACTTTTCTGGAAGCTAACAAAACCTGAGACACATTCAGGCTCATTTTCGAAAATGAAGGATGCCCATCTTCCGGCACAAATCGGAAGATGGGTGTCCTTCTCTCAGGGTCGCCCAAATCGGCATAATCAAAAGCCGATTTTGGGCATCCCCAACTGCTTTCTGTCACGGGGATGACCAAAGTTCACGGCAGCATGTCAGAGGTGTAGCGAAGGAGGGACTTCGGCGTGCCTAACACATGGGCGTCCTCGACCCATAATGGAAAGAAAATGGGCGTCCCTGATGAGCACTTGGATGACTTTACCTGGTCCTGTTTTTCTTACGACCAAGCCACAAAAAGGTGCCTGAACTGACCAGATGACCACCGGAGAGAATATTTTGAGCCAGCCTCAAATGTCATACTCAGGTCCATCACAGCAGTATGCAGGTCCCTGGAGCAGTTTTAGTGGGTTTAGTGCACTTCAGGCAGGTAGACCCAGGCCCATTCCCCCCTACCTGTTACACTTGTGGTGGTAAATGTGAGCCCTCCAAAACCCACTGTATCCACATCTAGGTGCCCCACTTCACCCGTAATGGCTATGGAAGTGTTGTACAGTTGTGGGTAGTGGGGATTTGGGGGGGGGGGGGGGCTCACCACACAAAGTAAGGGAGCTATGTACCTGGGAGCAATTTCTGAAGTCCACTGCAGTGCCCCCTAGGGTGCCCGGTTGGTGTCCTGGCATGTGAGGGGGACCAGTGCACTACAAATGCTGGCTCCTCCCATGACCAAAAGGCTTGCATTTGGTCGTTTCTGAGATGAGCGTCCTTGGTTTCCGTTATCGCCGAAAATCAGAAACGACTAAGTCTAGGGATGACCATCTCTAAGGACGACCTAAATGTCAAGATTTGGGCGTCCCCGGCCATATTATTGAAACGAAAGATGGATGTTCATCTTGTTTTGATAATACAGGTTTTCCTGCCCCTCCACCGGGGCGTTTTGCGAGGACATCCTCAGCAAAACTTGGGCGTCCCTTTCGATTATGCCCCTCATCATATAAGTTGAAGGAATCCACCAGTTCCCTATCAATATCCAAAATACTATAATAAAAGGACTCAAATTGTAATTAGTCTCTAAGGGTCCTTTTACAAAGGTGCGCTGAAAAATCGCTTGCGGTAGTGTAGGCGTGGGTTTTGGGCGCACGCCGATCAATTTTTTAGCGTGTCTGTAAAAAAGGCCTTTTTTTTTTTTTGCCAAAAATGAACATGCGGCAAAATGAAATTTGTTGTGTATTCATTTTGGGTCTGAGACCTTACCGCCAGCCATTGACCTAGCAGTAAAGCGAAGTTACATACCTGTAGCAGGTATTCTCCGAGGACAGCAGGCTGATTGTTCTCACACGTGGGTCGGCGTCCATGGCGGCCCCCAGGAACGGAATTCTTCCATAGCAACAAAACATTTGCTAGAGCCTTCAAGCGCGCGAGCGCGGCTATCTTCCTGCCCGTTGCGCAAAAGCCCCATTCAGTTAGATCAAAAAGCAATAACAAGGAAAAGGACAACTCCAAAGGGGAGGTGAGCAGGTGTATGAGAACAATCAGCCTGCTGTCCTCGGCGAATACCTGCTACAGGTATGTATCTTCGCTTTCTCCGAGGACAAGCAGGCTGCTTGTTCTCACATGTGGGGTATCCCTAGCAGCCAGGCTCACTCAAAACAACAAAAAAGGTCAGTTGGGCCTCGTAACGGCGAAGACATAACAAGGATTGACCTACGAAGCATAACTGAGAGTGCAGCCTGGAAAAGAATAAAAATGGGCCTAGGGGGGTGGAATTGGATTCTAAACCCCGAACAGATTCTGCAGCACTGACTGCCCAAACTGACTGTCGCGTCGGGTGTCCTGCTGAAGGCAGTAGTGAGATGTGAATGTGTGGATTGATGACACGTCGCAGCCTTGCTAATCTCTTCTATAGTGGCTGAATTCAAGTGAGCCACCGACGCCGCCATGGCTCTAACACTATGAGCCGTGACATGACCCTCAAGAGTCAGCCCAGCTTGGGCATAAGTGAAGGAAATGCAATCTGCTAGCCAATTGGAAAAAGTGCGTTTCCTGACTGTGACTCCCCTTCTGTTGGGATCAAAAGAAACAAACATTTGGGTGGACTGTCTGAAGGGCTTGTCCGCTCCACGTAAAAGGCCAATGCTCTCTTGTAGTCCAAGGTGTGCAACTGACGTTCAGCAGGGTGAGTATGAGGACGGGGAAAAAATGTTGGCAAGACAATTGACTGGTTCAAATGGAACTCCGACACCACCTTCGGCAAGAACTTAGGGTGCGTGTGGAGGACTACTCTGTTATGATGAAACTTGAGATAAGGAGCATGTACTACCAAGGCTTGAAGCTCACTGACCCTACGAACTGAAGTAACAGCCACCAAGAAAATGACCTTCCAGGTCAAATACTTAAGATGGCAGGAATTCAGTGGCTCAAAAGGAGGCTTCATCAGCTGGGTGAGAACGATATTGAGATCCCATGACACTGGAGGAGGTTTGACAGGGGGCTTTGACAGAAGCAAACCTCTCATGAAGCGAACTACTAAAGGCTGTCCAGAGATCGGCTTACCTTCCACACAACAATGAAAAGCACTAATTGCGCTAAGGTGAACTCTTACGGAGTTGGTCTTTAGACCAGACTCTGACAAGTGTAGAAGGTATTCCAGCAGGGTCTGTGAAGGACAAGAGTGAGGATCTAGGGCCTTGCTATCACACCAGATGGCAAACCTCCTCCATTTGAAAAAGTAACACTTCTTCGTGGAACCTTTCCTGGAAGCAAGCAAAACATCCAGGCCGTGAGAGCCAGAGACTGGAGGTTGGCATGCAGAAGTGCCCCCTTCGTTCGTTCTGAGTTATGAGGGTTGGAAAACAGTCCAATTTCCACGGTTCTTCGGCGGACAACTCCAGAAGAAGAGGGAACCAAATCTGATGCGGCGGTCTTGCTTGAGTTTCAGCAAAGTCTTCCCCACCAGAGGTATGGGAGGATATGCATACAGAAGGCCCTTCCCCCAATAAAGGAGAAAGGCATCCGACGCTAGTCTGTGGTGGGCCTGAAGTCTGGAACAGAACTGAGGGACCTTGTGATTGATCTGAGTGGCAAAAGATCCACCAAGGGGTGCCCCACTCTCGGAAGATCTTGCGAACCACACCCGAGTTGAGCGACCACTCGTGAGGTTGCATAATCCTGCTCAATCTGATGGCCAGACTGTTGTTTACGCCTGCCAGATACGTGGCTTGAAGAACCATACTGTGACGGCGAGCCCAAAGCCACATCAGGATGGCTTCCCGACACCGGGGGTGAGATCCGGTGCTCCCCTGCTTGTTGATATAGTACATCGCAACCTGATTGTCTGTCTGAATTTGGATAATTTGATTGGAGTCGATCTCTGAAAGCCTTTAGAGCGTTCCAGACCGCTCTTAACTCCAGAAGATTGATCTGAAGGCGCTTCTCCTGGAGGGACCAAACTCCTTGAGTGGGAAGCCCATCGACATGAGCTCCCCACCTCAGGAGGGATGCATCCGTTGTCAGCACTTTTTGTGGCTGAGGAATTTGAAATGGACGTCCCAAGGTCAAATTGGATCGAATTGTCCACCACTGAAGGGAATTGTGAAAATCGGTGGACAGCTGGATTGCATTCTCTAGATTCCTTGCAGCTTGATACCACTGGGAAGCTAGGGTCCATTGAGCTGATCTCATGTGAAGACGGGCCATGGGTGTCACGTGAACTGTGGAGGCCATATGGCCTAGAAGTCTTAACATCTGCCGAGCTGTGATCTGCTGAGACACTCTGGCCATGGAAACTAGGGACAGAAGATGGTCTGCTCTCGCCTTGGGAAGATAGGCATGAGCCGTCTGTGAGTTCAGCAGAGCTCCTATGAATTCTAGTTTTTGAACTGGAAGAAGATGGGACTTTGGGATAATTTATAACAAACCCGAGTAGCTGCAGGAGTTGAATAGTCATCTGCATGGACTGTAGAACTCCTGCCTCTGATGTGTTCTTAACCAGCCAATCATCGAGTTAAGGGAACACATGCACTCCCAGTCTGCATAGAGACACTGCAACTACTGCCAGGCATTTTGTAAAGACCCTGGGCGCAGACGCCAGACCAAAGGGCAGCACACAATACTGGAAGTGCTGCGCTCCCAGACGGAATCAAAGATACCTCCTGTGGGCTGGAAGTATCGGGATGTGTGTATAAGCATCCTTTAAGTCCAGAGAGCATAGCCAATAGTTCTCCTGAATCATGGGAAGAAGGGTGCCCAGGGAAACCATCCTGAACTTCTCTCGGACCAGGAATTTGTTCAGGGCCCTTAGGTCTAGGATGGGACGCATCCCCCCTGTTTTCTTTTGCACAAGTAAGTACCTGGAATAGAATCCCAGCCCTTCTTGCCCTGGTGGCACGGGCTCGACCGCACTGGTGCTGAGAAGGGCGGAGAGTTCCTTTGCAAGTACCTGCCTGTGCTGGAAGTTGAAGGACTGAGCTCCTGGTGGGCAATTTGGAGGTGTGGAGATCAAATTGAGGGAGTATCCTAGCCGGACTATTTGAAGAACTCACCGATTGGAGGTTATGAGAGGCCACCTTCGGTGAAAAAAGTTTAACCTCCCTCCGACCGGCAGGTCGTCCGGCACGGACACTTTTATGGTGGCTATGCTCAGCTGGAGCCAGTCAAAAGCCTGTCCCTTGCTTTTGCTGGGGAGCCACAGGGGCCTGCCTTGGTGCACGCTGTTGACGTGAACGAGCGCGCTGGGGATGAGCCTGAGAAGGCTGCCGAGAAGGAGGATTGTACCTACGCCTATTATAGGCATAGGCAGCATTCTTCCTTCCCCGTTAAAAAATGTCTACCAGTTGAGGTAGAAGCAAAAGGCGCTCGGTGGGAGAGATTGTCCATAGCGGTTTCCCGCTGTGTGATCTGATCAACCACCTGCTCGACTTTCTCGCCAAAAATGTTATCCCCTGGCAAGGGACATCCGCAATCCGCTGCTGTACTCGATTGTCCAGGTCAGAGGCACGCAGCCATGAGAGTCTGCGCATCACTATACCTTGGGCAGTGGCTCTGGATGCAACATCAAAAGAATCGTAAGCACCCCTGGACAGGAATTTACGATACGCCTTCTGCTGCCTGACCTCCTCCTGAAAAGGCCTGGCCTTCTCCGGAGGGAGCTTATCGACTAAGTCCGCCAGTTGCTTCACTGTGTTTCTCAAGTGAATGCTCGTGTAGAGCTGGTAGGATTCAATTTTGGCCACGAGCAGAGAGGACTGATACGCCTTTCTTCAAAAAGAGTCCAGGGTTCTAGATTCCCTCCCCGGGGGCGCCGAGGCAAAATCTCTAGAACTCCTGGCTCCCTTGAGAGTGGAATCCACAACCATAGAGTCGCGAGGTAAGTGCAACTTCATCAACTCAGGTTCTCCGTGAATCCGATATTGGGACTCAGCTTTCTTGGGAATGGTGGGATTACTTAACGGTTTCATCCAGTTCCGCATAAGAGTCTCCTTGAGCACATTATTCAGAGGAACTGTGGATGACTCCTTAGGTGGCGGATAGTCAAGGACCTCGAGCATCTCAGTCCTGGGCTCATCCTCCGATACCACTGGGAAGGGAATAGCCACAGACGTTTCCCAGGCAAATGAAGAGAAAGACAGACTCTCTGGGAGAGAAAGCTTCCTTTCTGGTGAAGGCGTAGGATCAGAGGGAAGACCACAAGACTCCTCAGAAGAGAAATATCTGGGATCCTCCTCTTCATCCCGCAAGGCATCCTCATCGGTGTCGGACAAGAGTTCCCTGACTGCAGTCTGAAACCGGGCCTGTCTCGACACCGAGGAGCCATGTCCTCGATGGCGATGTCGAGAAGTCGACTCCCGTGCCGGCGGCGATGAAGCTCCCTCCAGTGGTCGATGAGGAATCGACCTGGGTGGCAGCTGAGGCCGATGCCGCAGGCGGCACCGGCATCAGAGACCTCACCACAGGCGGAGAGCCAGCTACCGCTTCCATCGACGGTACGGAGGGCGCAAGCAGCCCCGGTACCAGAGCAGACTGACGCAGCAACCCTTCCAGGAGACCTGGAAGAATGGCTCGGATGCGCTCGTCAAGAGTCGGTGTCAGAACCCATGGAGGTTGAGGAGGCGGTACCGGGCTGCCCAAAGACTGACACCTCTTGAGTGGAGAGTGAGCGCTTCTTCCAGCGTCAGTGCTTCACGGGTGCCAAATCCTTCAATGCCCCAGAGCTCCCGGTACCGTGTCTGGAAGGAGACCGATGATGATGCTTCTTAGCCTTCGCTCGATGCATGTCATCGATACTCGGTATCGTCGAGGACGTGGAATCCACACGCCTCCTCGGGGTCAGGTCCGAAAGTGGTCGGTCCTGGTGGGCCTGCACAGCAGGAGTCTTCGAGGAAGGTGGAGACCCACGCAACGGCTCACTGCTCCCAGCGTGTGGTGGTCTCCAGACAGCCATTACCTGAACTCACGAAGTCGATGCCATCTCCGGTGCCGATATTGACACCGCTGACCTCGGTACCGATGTTGACATTGACGCCGAAGAACCGGGCGAAGCTCCAAACAGATGATCTCGAAGAGCTTTTCACGACGCCTGTGTCCGCTTTTTAAGGCTAAGAGACAACTTACATGCGTCTGGGCGATGGTTGGGCCCAAGGCACTGAAGACACCACGCGTGGGGGTCGGTACCTGAGATCACCCGGTTGCACTGAGTACACTTCTTGAAGCCGCTGGGAATCCTCGATGTCCTGGGTGGAAATATAGCGGCAGCGAAGTCAAAATTCTCGATTGTGCCAAAAGTTAAGGGCACAAAAATGAGAAGCCGCGACGGAAGCAAAAAGAAACTTAAAAGGGCAAAAAACTAGGGAATAAAGGGTCGTCTTTTTTTTTTTTTTTTTTTTTTAAGTTTTAAAGGGAACAGGCTTAAACAAAAGAAATAAGCAAAGGAAGGCAAAAAAATTTCTGAAAAACAAAGACTCTTTTTGGGCCGAAACAGAGAGAGACCACAAGCAGTCACTCCCTAACAGCGGAAAGAAAAGAACTGAATGGGGCTGTTGCGCGACGGGCAGAAAGATGGCCGCACACCCGCACGCTCGAAGGCTCTAGCAATTGTTTTGTTGCTATGGAAGAATTCCTTTCCTGGGGGTCGCCGTGGGTGCCGACCCACGTGAGAGAAGAAGCAGCCTGCTTGTCCTCGGAAAAAGACTTACACAGTAACTGGGTGGTAATGACCTACGTGCGCCAAATGCCACTTGGTGCGCGTCTGTCACGTGTGCTCTAAAATAAAAAAAATTTTCAGATGCGCATATCGAACATGTGCCAAAACTGAAATTACTGCAAAAGCCACAGCGGTAACTCCATTTTGGCATGCGTTGGGTGCACGTAGATGCTTACGCGGCTTAGTAAAAGGGCCCCTAAATGTCTGTAATCATAAATCACTATACAGACTTCTCTAGTTATATACCAAATATTTAAAAGCATAAAACTTTATTTTGAAAAAATAGATATTAAAATCTCTTATCATACCACCCTTTGAGAAACAGAATTTTTTCTAATCACCAAACCCACTGATTACATGAGAGGCATTATTATTCAATATTTGGTATATAAATAGAAAAGCCTTTATAGTGATTTATGACTATCAATATCCAAGCCAAGAGGGTTAGGGACTAAAGGTCAGGAGGCGGTAGGGATCCCAGATCCTGTTTGAAAACATTCCAGTCTCTATGGATCTCTGGAGGAAAGCTCCAGAAGAGGAACAAACCATATCTGTCTCAGCCAATGGGGGGTGATCAGAATCATGGTTCCTTGATCCTGAATTTTAGAAGAGTTTTCACTGTGAGTGAGAACTCTTCCTGTAACTATTAGATCTTTTGCAGTTCAGAAAGTTTTTTTTTAAAACAAGGTTATTGGAAAATTTCCTGAATTGAGTGTCTAAATATGAGATATATTGTGTTTTGTTTCAATTATTGTCTGCTTTTGATTGTAGCTTCCCAGGTATGCCTAGTTTTCCTTTAATTTATGAACCGCATAGAACCCACAAGATTATTTCAGTATAAAAGTTTTTTTTTTTTTTTTTAGTTTTGTTTAGAAGCTGCCTCCTGCAAATGAGTGAGGAAGGCATCTGAGGTTGGTCTACCATGTGATCCTAGCCTAGAGAAGACCTGAGGGACTTTCTTGTTGAACTGAATGACAAAAAGATCTATTGAAGTAGTGCCCCATTCTTGAACGATCTGGGTTCTTCCCTCATCCAGAAACCACTCGTGAGGTTGCATAATCTGACTCATTCTGTCTGCCAGACTGGCCCCGAGGACCATCCCTTGTGAGATGGTCCACTACCACTTTCTGACTGCTTCCTGTCATGGCAGGTATAATTCTGTTTCTCCATGCATGCCAAATGTAATCCATTGCAACCTGGCTGGCTGAATTAGAGTAATTTGATTTGATAACCAATCTCTGAAAGCCCTTAGAGTATTCCAGATTGTTCTTAGCTCCATGAAGCATTTTCTGAGCAGACCACAGACCCTTAGGGTGAAGCCTATCTACTTGTGCTCCCCATTCCAGGTTGGACACATCCATCATTAGTATCTTTTGAATTTGAGGAATTGAGAAGGGGATATCTTTTGCCATATTGAATTGCATTATTCACCAGGACATTGAGCCTATGAGTGGAGTGGAGTGATGACAGGTATGGCGTGGTAACAGATACCTGAACTTGAGGTATGTAATGGGAGTTACATGAACTGTGGAGGCAATGTGGCCTAGCATCCTCAACATCAGAACAGCTGATACCTGCTAATACTCATGCATTTGTGCTACTACTGCTATGAGTCAAGATTCAGTGTTGGAAGAAATGCAGACACCAAAGTCAAGTATAGTAACACTCCGATTAATTCCAGTTTCTGTGAAGGGCTTAGATATGGTTTGGGATAGTTTATAATGAACCAGTACAAAAAATAGAGCAATTAGAATCAGTAAACTATCAATACAAAATAGAAATTCCAATAATACCATGAAGCAAACAATTCTTAGAATGCTTCCCCCATACTTCAGAGTGTCTTAAAGAAATTTAATAGGGAGGAAATAGCCTCAAAACCCACACCAGAGCTAAAGCATTGCTCCCGGCTCAAATGGGTAAAGTTATCTCACCAGCTGAAAAAAAACCTCCCATTATAGCACACAGGCTTAACAAATGTTTAAACATTCAGTACTCGGTGCTTTAGTGTTCAATCTCTTATACATTAGAACACTTATCTGTATAAACTTCTTTCAGCTGGTTATATGGCCCCACTGATGGTGGCCAGTGTTTCACATAGGAGCTGTTTCAGAGTATTAGGACCATATTTCTAGAAAAACAATACAAAACTCGTCGGTATTACAACAAAATACTTCTGCTCCCAGAAGGTGAAAGCTTAGGTTTTTTTCCCCTTTCACAAGAGATATGTTTAGGGCTGCATAGTATTTTGATTTCAGTTTTTCAGTGATATTTTCTTATTACTGTTTGGCTTTTTTGTTTTTGCTAACGATGATGGTAGTTGTCTTTATAATTTGGTTAATAGTATATTTTGTTATCATTGATATTTTATATTTTAAATTCTGCATACTATTTTAGGCAATTTTAAGTCAGGGAAGGCATTTTAGAAATCTTTTAAACAAATACTTTCAACACTGTATCCAACACTGATAAAAACAAGCTATATACCATGGACTAACTTTTAAGATACCCATTTGTGACTAAAGTAGCAGAGAATGGCCAATTTTTCATGTCATGGGTCTATAAGCAGTCTGAAAATATATTTGAACCTGTAATGTTTTTTTATTTTTTTCATATAAAAGGATGGGTTTGCATTGTTGTATTACAAATTGTTTGCTCTAACATAATTCATTAAAACGTCTTTTTTGTGTTGCTGGAGAGTTTAGTCACCTTTTCTCAGAGTTGGTCATATTTAGTGAAAGAGCTGTAAATAGAGAAAAGATTAAATCTTTCTGAAACCACAGCAACTTTCAAAATCTACATAGTTCAATTCAATATCTTTCATTGGGTGACTGATAAAAGATTTACTCATACTGCTCACAAAAGGCTGACATAGAAACATTGAAAAAAATGAAAGCAAATAAAGACCATTTGGCCTATCCAGTCTGCTCATCCATGCCATCTACTATTCCTTTCTCTCCCTTAGAGATCCTATGTATCTTGCTAAGGATGTAAAAAGACTTGAAGTGGTCCAGAGGAAGGTGACAAAAATAGTATGAGGCTAGTGCCAAAAGACATACGAGAAGAAACTGGAAGACCTGAATATGTATACCATAGAGGAGAGGAGTATTCGGGACTGTCGGGGTTGGGTCATAGAACCAGGACACAGCTTCTCCCAAAATAAATACGCTTAGCTGCACATTCTTGAGACACCAGCCTGGGCAAGCACAAAAAAAGAAAACTATACACAAAATCTTATCACATTAGCAAATATTTATTCTTACAAAATTAGCAGCAAAGCAGAAACTAGGTTCTTAGAAAGAATAAGGGGGAAATTGGATACATAAGTGAAAGGTAAAACAGCAGGTGGAACACCTACTAAGTCCCTGGTTCCCCAGAGACTCAGGACTGTCGGAGCCCAACCTGCCTGTAGTTTCTGAGTCATAGTAACATAGTAGATAACGGCAGAAAAAGACCTGCACGGTCCATCCAGTCTACCCAACAAGATAACTCATATGTGCCACATTGTGTATACCTTACCTTGATTTGTACCTGTCTTTTTCAGGGCACAGACCGTATAAGTCTGCCCAGCACTATCGCCGCCTCCCACTACCGGCTCTTGCCACCCAATATCGGCTAAGCGCCTGAGGATTCATTCCTTCTGAACAGGATTTCTTTATGTTTATCCCACGCATGCTTGAATTCCGTTACAGTTTTCATGAAGCTAATAAATTTAAAACAAACCGGAGAAAATATTTCTTCACCCAACATGCAACTAAATTGAAATTCTTTGCCAGAGAATGTGGTAAAAGCAGTTAGCTTAGCAGGGTTTAGAAAAGGTTTGAATAATTTCCTAAAAGAAAAGTCCATAAAAATTTAACATGGACTTGGGAAAATCCACTGCATATTTCTAGGACTCTGCACCATAAAATCTGTTTTACTGTTCTGGGGATCTTGCCAAGCACCTTGTAACCTGGATTGACCACTGTTGGAAACTGGATACTAGGCTTGATGGGCCTTCAGCCTGTCCTAGTATGGCAACACTTATGTTCTTATGAAAACCAGAACGGCTGGGTGTGTCCTGAGGACTGGGTTGAAAACCTGTCTAAGTATTGCAGTGCATTTGGTCAACAACTGTGACAACACAATATCCCTTTCAAGAGCATACTTTATCCATTAAAACAGAAGCTTTCCTATACAGCATTCTTAGGAGCCATATGTACAACCCTTTACCCCATAGCTTTAAAACTTAAATTTTCTGCCACAGCATTAACAGAGTCTCCAGAAGGCACAGTAGGGCCTAGTTCAGTCTTAGAAAATAAAAATAAAAGAGAAGCAAGCATTAACTAGTTAGTGTACAACCCTTTACCCCATAGTTTTTAATTTTCTGCCACAGCATTAACTGATAGTCTCTAGAAGGCACAGTAGGACCTAGTTCAGTCCTCAATTTCACCCACTCCCCAACTCCCACCCACCCCTAGCTCAAATCTTCATTTATAGTCAATTCTAATTAGGACAAGAAGTTTTCATTAGAGTTTTAATTGTTTAATTTCAAAGAAGCAAAGACTAAATAAATTACACAAATCTTAAGGCTCTTTATATTCATCTGACATCCCTAATACCTTAAGAAGTTTTAATTGAACTCTATAATACTAAGATGCAGACATCCCAGCAGTGAGAGGGGTGCTATCCAGTCTTTTGCACTGAGTGTCACATGTATGATTATCTCCCAGTTGGTGAAAGGTTATGTGTGTGTACTTGATGCAAAGAGCTCGTAGCTCTCAGAGAACAAGTCTGTTCTCTTGAGGCTAGAGTAGCAGACTTGGAGGAGCTGAGGGAGAAAGATACATAGAAGAGGCCTACAGGGACGTTGTAGAGAAGTTCCACCTCCAATCTGGCAGCCCCTATGCTGCCTTGAAGGAGGGAGGACTTCTAAAAGGAGAGCATCACCCTGGTGCAGCTGGAAGTAATCCTATAGCCAGGACCAGCACACCAGGGGATGCAATGTCCTCTCGCACCAAGAATGTGTCTTCAGGAGCTACTGCCCAGGAGGGAAGGGTTAGGATGGCTGTTGTAGTTGGTGATTCAATTATCAGGCATGTTGATAGCTGGGTGGCTGGTGGACGAGAGAATCGCCTGGTCACTTGCCTGCCTGGTGCGAAGGTGGAGAGCCTCATGTCACCTAGATAGGATTTTAGATAGTGCTGGGGAGGAGCCGGCTGTCTTGGTACATGTGGGTACCAATGACATACAAAAATGTGGAAGAGCGGTTCTGGAAGCCAAATATAGGCTCTTAGGTAGAAAGCTCAAATCCAGAACCTCTAGGGTAGCATTTTCCGAAGTGCTACCCGTTCCACGTGCAGGGCCCAAGAGACAGGCAGAGCTCCGGAGTCTCAATGCGTGGATGAGGAGATGGTGCAAGGAGGAGGGTTTTAGATTTCTAAGAAACTGGGCAACAATCTTGGGAAGGGGGAGCCTATTCCGGAAGGATTGGCTCCTTTTGGAAACAGGATGCTGGGCTTGATGGACCTTTGGTCTGTCCCAGTATGGCAATACTTATGTACTTATGATGGGCTCCATCTTAACCAGGGTGGGACCAGGCTGCTAGCATCGGCATTTAAAAAGGAGATAGAGCAGCTTTTAAACTAGAACCTGGGAGAAGGCAAACAATCATTTATTTATTACATTTGTACCCTGCGCTTTCACATAATGCAGACTCAATGCAGCTTACATAGTAATTTGAAATACGAAGTCATATAATAGAAATTTCAAAACATTATAAGTTGAGCTTGATAGTGTATATGCTAAGTTGAGCTTGATAATGTATGATTAGGATAAGAGAGGGTAGACAGGATAGGATAGTATAATTTGGGAGAAAAGGGGGAAGGAGGGATAAAATAAAGGGGAGATGGAGAAGAGAAGGATAGGTTGAGTAGAGGGGGAATGGGGAGGTGGGGTAAATAAAACCAATGATGAGGTCATCATCTAAGTCAGAACAGAATTGGGAGTGGAGGTTGATGAGATTAGGTTGGGACATTAGGATAGGCTTGCTTAAAGAGATGAGCTTTCAGCATTTTTCTAAAGGGCAAGTAGTCATTCAAAAACAACAAGGTGTCTTTCAAAGATATCACCAAAACAGGGAAGATAGGGTATCCCGATAGTGAGGATGCAAAAGAGACCATAGCAGATCAGGTGACCTTAAGTAAAAATTCTTATATATCTTCTTTCAGCTGGTTCTGTAATATGTCATTGTCTTTATTACATGGCTGAGGAGGCACATAAAAGTTGCATTTCCTGGGTCCTCATTGGGCACATTCTTCGTTAGAAACTTATTACAGTTATACAAAGTAAGGGTCATAGTCCTGGGGAAAAGGTCACATTCTCAGGAACCAGTTTGTTTTCCTGTTCCATCTTTTCTCCCTCACCTTAGCGCCAAGGTCTCATCACCTGTCCTATATTCTTTCTTCCTATACCATTCCAGCCATAAATACAGTGCTGATGAACACTGGCCCCTATCTCCAGCTGGCTTCCTCTTTGATGCACACATAGTCGTGGACATAATTATACAGTAGCAGAGTTCCTCTCCTCAGGAAAAAGGTGGGTTTTCTGAGGTAATTGTTTAATTGCTTTGGCCTGAGCCATGCAGAGAAGTGAATGTTTTTGATCCACAGAGAAATGTATTCAATATCTCACCACTTGTAGATCTGTACTGGGCCTTCATATTTACTAGGCTATATTTTCAACAGGAGGTACAGGGGAAATGGGATACAGATGTTTAAATACCTGAAAGGTATTAGTATAGAAACAAATTTTCGAGAGAAGGGAAAATGGTAAAACTATAAGATATGAATTGAGGTTGTGGGGTGGTAGACTTAGGAGTAATGTCAGGAAATTCTTTTTCACAGAGAGGGTGGTTGATGCCTGGAATGACCGCACGAAAATCTTCACTTGAAATCATAAAATAAACTAAATTGTCACATGTAATACATAAAATAAAAGTTTTCCTGTCAAGAAATCTCTGAAACAATAGTCTTTCGCTTCTTTCAAAAAGAGAGGCTAATTTTCAAAGCACTTAGAGCCCTGTTTACTAAGCTGCGTTGCATCTTTATTGTGCATTAACCATGTACGCACCTACATGGTTAGTGCATGCGCTAATTGCAGGCGCGTTAAAAACACTAATGCACCTTAGTAAGCAGGACCCTTAGACTTACAAAGTTCCATAGGTTACTATGTAACTTTATAGGTCTGTGTTTTGAAAATACGCCTATTAGTCTGTTAAAAAAAACCCCAAAACCCACATCATTGGGGAAGGCATTCCAAAGTATCACCATCTGATATAGAAGGGACCTTTCAAATAGCTTCCCATATTTTAACCCCTTTGGATTAGGGAAGTAGAGCCTCATAGAAGGTCTTAAAGTTCCCTGTCCCTGACCCAACAGTGCAGGCAAGAGTGGGACCATGTAAGAAGGTGCCTGACCATACAATTGTCACAACTGTCAGGAAGTCCAGCGTACTGAGCCCTTGGATCACTGCCAGTGACCGGCGGCAGCAGCAGGTGAACCACTCAAACAGGAAGAGAGGCTGAACACAGATAGGCTGGTACAAGCAGGACCAGAGCTAGCAAGATTGGAACTGAAGCTGTTGGTAGGCAGGGCTGGAATAAGCAGGACTGGAACAGGATTCTCGAACAGGTTTGGCTGGAACTGGATGCTGGAACGGGCTTGGCCTGGCTGGAACTGGATGCTGGAACGGGCTTGGCTGAAACGGACTTGGCTTGGCTGGAACCAGATGCTGGAACGGGCTTGGCTGAAACGGACTTGGCTTGGCTGGAACCGGATTCAGGATTCTCAAACAGGGTGGACACAAGCAGGGTCAGAACTAAAGCTGAAGGCTTGCAGGGCAGACACAAGCAGGATGGGCACTGAAGCTAAAGACAAACAGGGCAGATACAAGCAGGATGGACACTGAAGCTAAAGACAAACAGGGCAGACACAAGCAGGATGGACACTGAAGCTAAAGACAAACAGGGCAGACACAAGCAGAATGGGAATTGAAGCTGAAGGCAAGAAGACAAGAACTAGCAGAGCTGGGACTGCAACAAGCACACACAGACGAAAACTCAACTGAAGACCTCTGTTGCAAAGGCAAGTCTGAAAGTTCCCAGGTGCTTAATAAAGGCAATTACAGATGAGGTCACAGGTGAGGCTTGGCAGCAGAAACTCCAGGGCAAGTCTTGAGTGCTGGAACATCAGGACTGGAATGAATTCTGGAACATGAATAGGAAATAAGAAGACACACAGCAGCCATAGGGCCCGGCCACCAGGAGGTGAGGTGAGGTGAGTGCAGTCACAACTGCGACAGTACCTCTCCCTCAAGGCTCCCCTGGTCCCCCTGGGAGGTCTGGGCTTCCAGGGATATTTTCGGTGGAACTTGCTGGTGAGTTTAGGTGTACGAACAGGAACCACAGAACTGGAAGTTGATAGCAAGTCTATATAGGTTGAAGACAAGGCTGGATCCTGCAAACAGTGCTAGAGTAGTACTACAAGCCACGGACTGCCATGGGCTGTCCTTGAGACCATAAGCTCCCCTGACAACAGGAACGTCCTGAACCCTATAACTCGGGTCCAGTTCTACAGGCATGGTATGAGATAAGTCTTGAGGAGTCTTTTTAGAACCTCTGTTGGAGGGAATCTTAATCTTGGATGTAGTGCAGGTTTCTACCTGAAGCTGACTGGTCCAGGGCAAAACACAAGCGGTGGCCAGAAAAACCGCAGCGGCATCAGAGTCCTGAGACTGAGAGTCAGTAATATCAGTCCAAGCGTCAGAATCTAGGTACGGCTGTTCGCCTATCATACTGCAAGCATTGGGGACGAGACAAAGTTTTCTGCAAGAATTGCTCCAGTCCGTGATCTCACCTTTTCCCCAATTTAGGGTCGGATTGTGTCTCTGTAGCCAAGGTAGACCCAGTACGATGGGTTGCACTGCTGTCTAGAGGACATATAACTACTACTACTACTTAACATTTCTAGAGCGCTACAAGGGTTACGCAGCGCTGTACAAATTAACGAATAAGGACGGTCCCTGCTCAGAAGAGCTTACAATCTAAAAGACGAAATGTCAAGTTGGGGTAGATGAGATTTCCTGAGAAGAGATGAAGTGATTAGGTGCCGAAGGCGACATTGAAGAGGTGGGCTTTGAGCAATGATTTGAAGATGGGTAGGGAGGGGGCCCGGCGTATGGGCTCAGGGAGTTTGTTCCAAGCATGGGGTGAGGCGAGGCAGAAAGGGCGAAGCCTAGAGTTGGCGGTGGTGGAGAAGGGTACTGAAAGGAGGGATTTGTCTTGAGAGCGGAGGTTACGGGTAGGGACGTAAGGGGAGATGAGGGTAGAGGGGTAAGGAGGGGCTGCAGATCGAGTGCATTTGTAGGTGAGTAGGAGAAGCTTGAACTGTATTCGGTATATAAGGTGATGTCTTCCTTGTGGTCACCAATACACAAGCGCATCGGAACCGTTTGTGTGCTTACATATCCTTGAATGCGCTCATAGACTGAAAAGAGCGGAATGGTTTTAGGTAAGTCTTGTGTAGGAATGTTAAATTGGTGGACCAGGGATTCATCTATAAAGTTTCCCCCAGCCCCAGAAAAACTTCAGTATGCTGCTCTCTTTGACCTAGATCAAGCACTGCTGGAATTAAAAATTGAGTATGAAGAAAACCAGAAGATAAGCTTACTATGGTGCCTGCGGTCAGACCCTGATCTAGGGACCCTGGTTTATTTGGGCACCTGCCTGCATAGTGTCCAGTATCACCACAATACAGACATAGGTTGAGGCTCCGACGCCTCTGCTTCTCGTGCATCGAGATTGGAGTATGACCCAATTGCATGGGCTCTACAGGTTCCAGGGGAGAGGCCTCCCTAGGACTAGGATCCTGTGACGCATACCGATAACTCAGTCTCTTAATGCCTATTTTTTCAGGGGAGCGCTGTTCTCGGCTATGCTCCTGAAATTGAATATCTGTCATATTGTAGAGCCCAGTCAGGTCGTCTAGTCTGTTGGAAGCTCACGTCCGGCCAACTCATCCTTAATTTGGGGTGTCAACCCCTGCCAGATCGCGACCAGACTCTCGTTCCAAGCCAGTTCAGAAGCCAGAGTGCGGAACCTAATGGCATAATCGCCCAGCGTCCGCATACCCTGCTTTAATCTCAGGAGCACAGAAGCTGCAGATGTAACCTTTCCAGGCTCTTCAAAGATTTGTTTAAACTGTTCCAGGGAACTATGGAGGTCATGAAGCACCGGGTTATCCCTTTCCCAGAGAGGAGAGGCCCATGCTAAAGCTTGACCGGACAGCAGGGAAATAATATAAGCTACCCGGGTTCTATCAGAGAGAAAGTCTCAGGACTGAAGCTCAAAAATGATTTTACACTGGTTGAGAAAACCTCTACAGTCTTTGGGATTACCGTCATATCTTGGTGGTGCCTTAAGATGGATACCTGACATTACAGGAGCCAATGCCGGTACTGAGTCCGAGCTCAGAGGAACTGAAGCTTGAGAAACTGCTGATTTCAGGTAGTGGTCCTGGAATGCCTCCATAAATTTATGTAGCTGGTCTATGCGTGTCTCCATGCCTTGCTGGAGCAGGTCCATGTGTGTGGACAAACCTTGGATGAGTTCATGATAATGTAAAAGCTGAAGAGAGTGCTCCTGGAGCCTTTGCAAAGCGGATGGTTTTAGGGTATTATTATGGATTAAGAACTGGTTGAAAGATAGGAAGCAGAGAGTAGGATTGCGTGGCCAGTATTCTCAGTGGAGGAGGGTAGTTAGTGGGGTCCCACAGGGGTCTGTGCTGGGTCCGTTGCTTTTTAATGTATTTATAAATGACCTAGAGATGGGAATAACTAGTGAGGTAATTAAATTTTCCGATGACACAAAATTATTCAGGGTCGTCAAGTCGCAGGAGGAATGTGAACGATTACAGGAGGACCTTGCGAGACTGGGAGAATGGGCGTGCAAGTGGCAGATGAAGTTCAATGTTGACAAGTGCAAAGTGATGCATGTGGGTAAGAGGAACCCGAATTATAGCTACGTCTTGCAAGGTTCCGCGTTAGGAGTTACGGATCAAGAAAGGGATCTGGGTGTCGTCGTCGATGATACGCTGAAACCTTCTGCTCAGTGTGCTGCTGCGGCTAGGAAAGCGAATAGAATGTTGGGTGTTATTAGGAAGGGTATGGAGTCCAGGTGTGCGGATGTTATAATGCCGTTGTATCGCTCCATGGTGCGACCGCACCTGGAGTATTGTGTTCAGTACTGGTCTCCGTATCTCAAAAAAGATATAGTAGAATTGGAAAAGGTACAGCGAAGGGCGACGAAAATGATAGTGGGGATGGGACGACTTTCCTATGAAGAGAGGCTGAGAAGGCTAGGGCTTTTCAGCTTGGAGAAGAGACGGCTGAGGGGAGATATGATAGAAGTGTATAAAATAATGAGTGGAATGGATCGGGTGGATGTGAAGCGACTGTTCACGCTATCCAAAATACTAGGACTAGAGGGCATGAGTTGAAGCTACAGTGTGGTAAATTTAAAACGAATCGGAGAAAAGTTTTCTTCACCCAACGTGTAATTAGACTCTGGAATTCGTTGCCGGAGAACGTGGTACGGGCGGTTAGCTTGACGGAGTTTAAAAAGGGGTTAGATAGATTCCTAAAGGACAAGTCCATAGACCGCTATTAAATGGACTTGGAAAAATTCCGCATTTTTAGGTATAACTTGTCTGGAATGTTTTTACGTTTGGGGAGCGTGCCAGGTGCCCTTGACCTGGATTGGCCACTGTCGGTGACAGGATGCTGGGCTAGATGGACCTTTGGTCTTTCCCAGTATGGCACTACTTATGTACTTATGTACTTATGGTTCTACCAAGCTCATGGCCTTTGCAATCTGTCACAACTGTCAGGAAGTCCAGAGTAGTGAGCCCTTGGACCACTGCCAGTGACCGGCAGCAGCAGATGAACCACCCAAACAGGAAGCGAGGCTGAACACAGACAGGCTGGTACAAGCAGGACTGGAGCTAGCAAGATTGGAACTGAAGCTGTTGGTAGGCAGGGCTGGAATAAGCAGGACTGGAACAGGATTCAGGATTCTTGAACAGGCTTGTCTGGAACCGGATGCTGGAATGGACTTGGCTTGGCTGGAACCAGATGCTGGAACGGACTTGGCTTGGCTAGAACCGGATTCAGGATTCTCACACATGCTTGGCTGGAACACGATTCAGGATTCTCAAACAGGACGGACACAAGCAGGGTCAGAACTAAAGCTGAAGGCTTGCAGGGCAGACACAAGCAGGATGGGCACTGAAGCTAAAGACAAACAGGGCAGACACAAGCAGGATGGGGACTGAAGCTAAAGACAAACAGGGAAGACACAAGCAGGATGGGGACTGAAGCTAAAGACAAACAGGGCAGACACAAACAGGATGGGAACTGAAGCTGAAAAGAACTAGCAGGGCGGGACTGCAACAAGCACACACAGACGAAAACTTAACTGAAGACCTCTGTTGCAAAGGCAAGTCTGAAAGTTCCCAGGTGCTTAATAAAGGCAATTACAGATGAGGTCACAGGTGAGGCTTGGCAGCAGAAACACCAGGGCAAGTCTCGAATGCTGGAACATCAGGACTGGAATGAACTCTGGAACATGTCTGGGAAATAAGAAGACAGTCCACAGCAGCCATAGGACCCGGCCACCAGGAGGTGAGGTGAGTGTAGGCATGGGATACAGTCACAACCATGACAACGACTTAAGTCATTGTAAGCTTTTTAAACATTACTCTTTCCTCAATGGGAAGCCAGTACAAACTCATACCTTGTCATAGAACATAATCGTACAGCTAAATTCTGTATTTTTTGGTCTCTTAAACAATTATAAATATTACAGTAACCTAGCTGTGTTAATAATAAAGCCTGTACCAGTATCCTAAATTGTTCAAAATTAAGAACATTTTTCTAAGTTTCCTCAGTGTCAAACACTTTCCTTGCTACCTGAAGTAGTAAGGGTAATGTAGATTCAATAGTGATATCTTCAATGATACTTTCAATTGAAAGTTTAACCCATTTAACATAATGGATTTACAAGAGGTATCGATCTTAGGAAGTATTAGCCATAAAAACTTGGTTTTCTCCTTGTTTAGTTTTAAAAGGTGGATATCCAACCTTCAACTTTTAAGATAAAACTTAATTTAGCTTCAATGTCAGGCATTAAATCTGCTAAGGACAAAGAATAATCTCATCGGCATAAATGTAGACTTCCAAAGAAAACATCATAATATTTAATAGAGTGGGAGATAGTGGGGATCCTTAAACAATCCTACAGGACATTGTCCATGTTTCTCATAATATACCTGATATTTTAACCTTATACGTTTCTAATTTTTTAAACTTATTTTTGTTCACACATAGGAATTCAAGTAATAACTTCAGAAAACCACCTAAAACTTATGCAGGAAAGACGGGCAGTCCACACAAAAAAAATAGGATGATAATTATTTACTAACTTGAAGATCCTGCTTGTTTAGACATGCTCCCTTCAGCATCTTCAAAGCAGGGACAATTTTCACAACACAGTTTCATTCATGAAACAAGACCATCTATTTTGTTGGTGCACTGTTTGCATTTTGCATGCCTGTCTTACCCATAGGTACAGGAACATAATTCTTGCAAATGGGGTCTCTTATGTTTTCCCTTCTATAGTTTCCTCAGTAGATCTCAAATATCAGAGCCAGGTTCATTTAGCATCAGAAACTTCTGCTTCACATTTTTTTGTTGCACTTTCTATTTCTCACCCCAGTCACTTTGCATATGTATAACTAGATTACTTTCTGTTCCCAGATGTACTCTGTCTCCTGAAATCATATATTCATTGGCCTTCTTTATCTTTACTCTTTTAGAAAAAAGGACTGAAACCATGTGTTGACTACGAATTTCATAGAATATAACTAAAACTCTAACAACTAAAGGAGAACACAAACTCTATAGAAATAATTCCAACCTAATAAAAGGAGTTTGAGTTATAAGGTTGGTTTAAAGGTGTCCCAATCAATTGTAAGGGAAAAGAACTTCCACCTTAAGTATAACATGTATATCAAAAGGAACCTCAAACCTCCACACAAGGGACCATCCCAACGGAATTTATCACACCTTGTATAATTCAGAGTCCATTACTATCATAGGTTCCACCCAAGAAGGAAAAGGAGAAAAAAACCCCAGACGTAAAAACTCAAACTACATGAGAAAAAAAACGAATGGGATGAAAAAACTCTCTTTCCTTCTTGTATCTACCAATTGAATGGACACCTCACCCAAACCAACCCAACCTAGGCTGTTCCCTCTCTCAAAGGACTATGCAAAGAACACTCCTGAGAGGAATATCTAAGTCCTTGTAAGATAGGAGGAAAAACTAAGGGGCAACAGTCTAACCACCCCCTACACCTTAAATGTAATCCCCCTAAAGACCCAACTTACTAGAAACATACCAGCCAATATGTCTAAAAAATTACTTAGCTTAGTCCAAACAGGGCTATTTCATTGAAAAAATACCCCTCAGAAGGTCTCCGGAGCCTTTCAAAAAATCTTCAACTGAAAAAGATGCCAGCCCTCTAAATCTTCGGCCGACGACAAACGCCAGCCCTCCAACAAGAGCGCCTTGTTTCACCAACCTTATGGCTGCCTCAGGAAGGGCACTTACAATTCATCTAACATTGGAGGCTTGGTTTTCAGCGTTATTTTTCACAATGTTTCTATTTTCTACCGCAGGAGGCATTCCCGGCAGTAATCAGCAGTGCAGCCACATTGCTGCACACTGCCTGAGTAGCGCGTATACCCTTACCACCAAGTAAAATAGGTGGTGGTAAAGACTTGGGCAGTAAATAGCTGCACGCTACTTTTAATATTAGTGCACAGCCTTTTACTGCCCCATTTAAAAAAGGCCTTTTTACCCATCGTGGTAAAAAAATGGCCCAGCGTGCTCCAATTTCACACGCCCACACTAGCACAGACCACTTTTTACCACAGCATAGTAAAAAGGCCAAGTTCGTCTTTAGCAAAATTTGTCTTCTGAACATATAAAACTTATGTATGTGGGTGTGGGTGAGCAGGTATAACTTTAAACAGATAAAAATATGATTTTTAGCAATGGCACTTATATTTTGTCACAAAGAGGCCCTTTTATTAAATTGCTTTAAAACACTAACAAACATGTAATTTCACTTATCTCAAAACATGTTAAAGCATTTTGTGGTAATTTGCCCATACGCACGTTAAGTGCATGCTATTTAATTTAAAAAAAATGTTTTTGGGATGGGGCACGTGGTGGGTGGGGAAAGGACTTTCTGATTAGCATGCACTAACTAGATAATGCAGACTTAATATGGGAGCAATTAGCACCTCCTAAATAGGTGGTAAGTGTTCCTATGTTCTTTTGTTTTGTTTTGCAAATCTTGCACATGAATGGAAAAATTAGCACAGGTCCTGCAAAAAACCAAAATGATAAAAAGTGCTACATTAGTACGTGCTATGCCCAGATTTTGGACCCTCAAAAATCTGTATAACTTTAAATGGATTTCTTATCCATTTAGTTGGATTTTGCTCATACCTTTTTCAGTAGTAGCTCAAGGTGAGTTACATTCAGGTACACTGGGTATTCTGTGTCCCTGGAGAGCTCACAATCTAATTTTTTTTACCTGAGGCAATGGAGGGTTAAGTGACTTACCCAAGATCAGAAGGAGCGGCAGTGGGACTTGAACCAGCCAACTCTGGATGTCATCAAGACTGGTACTCTAACCACTAGGCTGCTCCTCCACTCCAATTAATGCATATTACCTGCATTACCTGTTACATTAATAGCTAAGGTGGAGAGGGGCAGACACTGTGCTTTAGTTAACACAAAGGTCACTGCTGTGTATTAACATAATGCAGTTTACACAGTGTTAATGTATCTATATAGTAATCACATTTCTTCTGCATTAACTGAATGGGAAACCAGGGAACACACCCAAACAGTTAACACTGAAGTTTTCCAGTCATTACTGCACCTATTTTGGCCATTAACATAGTGATTGTAAATTCTTACTGCACTTTAGTTTATAGAGCTCTCAAAATAATAAACAAAATGAGGAGCAAGAGGCCCATCTAGACTGTCCAGTTTCATACCTGGCACAAGGTTACTTGTGCCTCAATTATTCACCACTGACCCATGCATCTTTCACAGACATTAGCCTCTGAAAAGCCCCCACACCAGGCAGGCAATAGGACAGTGCCTCAGTGCTCCTGGGGAGAATAACACAATTTACGAGGCTGATTCCAAGGTGCAGCATTCATGCATCATGAGGGGGTCACTAACCCGAGGTACTGCGTTATTGCAGGTTAGTAACTCCCACAGTAAATTAAAATCTGATATTTTACCAGAGACTAGTAAACTGCCCCCTCAGGCAGTGATTCTATAACAAAGGTGCAGCAGTCCTATCTTTTTCTTTACTAATTGTAATTTCTTTTCTTACTCTGACTCACATTAAAACATTTTTGGAAATGTAAATCACGGATTTCCAAATGACAGTATATAAAATATCAACTAAACTGTAAACGTTACACACCAAATACAAATGTAAATTATTTGAATATCAGCATATGTGCATGTGTATGCCAAAATACACCTAAGCGCACATTTTACAGAGCGGGTGTACACATGCATGGAGTGCAGGTTGAACTCACAGGTGCTTAACTTCTGGAATATTTTAGGTTACACACAGAGCTCTGGCAGTCAGGCATGAGCATTTACACTAGCTGCATGACTAATGTAAGTGCTGGTGAAACAAGCGAATACATCCAGTTGCACTAATATTTTATCAAGGAATGTAGATGCCTTTGCTCCTTTATGGAACTGGCTCAAGACATTCTGACATCCACATGTGGCAGCAAAGCCTAACACTGAAAACTGACTTCAGTATTGTTTTATTTGACATTTATTATACTGTAAAATCAGTCGGAGGGTTTTTTCAGGGTAGCTATAAATAAAATTACTATTCATATTATCTTTAAGCTAGGCTCATTTTTTAACAAATTTAAAGAGAACATTTAAAAATCTAGTTTTTTTTTTAAACATAAGTAAACAATTTTTATTCAATCTGTCACTCCCTTTGTGATAAAACCGACCACTGTAAAATAACTGAATGCTGTGCACCAGAATAACAGTGGTTGTTTTGCACCTTTCAAATTCCAAGTATTGCTTCACTGCCAGTTATTAATTAAGGGGGTCTTTTACAAAGCCGCACTAGCATTTTTAGCTTGCAGTAAAATCAGCTGGCGGTAAACGCCGAGTTGTCCGTAGAAATATAATGGGCATCTCGGCATTTACCGCCAGCTGATTTTTACCGTGAGCTAAAAACGCTAACGTGGCTTTGTAAATGGCCCCCCAAATTTACAAAGTGGTTTCTGGATGCTTAATGATTTTTCAAAAAGAAGTCTTTAAAAGATAGTTATGTAGCCTCTCTCTCTTGCGCTTCTTGTAAAGCCCAATACAATCTAAATAAAGCACTTAGTTTATAAACATGGACAGAGGAATTTTATGTTTATAAATAAGGTGCTTTAGAAAAGCGATGTAGCAGCTGTTCTCTGAGGACAGCAGGCTAAGTATTCTCACATCTGGGTGACATCTGATGGAACCCAGTACGGATAATAACTAGCGAGATGATTGTAGAAATTTCTAGTAGCATCCCACCGTGCATGCGCAAGTCCCTCAGTCATGTAAAATAGCTAAAGAACACAACTATTGTCCTTAGAGAACACCTGCTATAGGTGAGAAACCTCGTTTTCTCCAAGGACAAGCAGGCCAGTTGTATTCTCACATCTGGGAATTCCTAGCCTCACCAAAAAACAACAATGCTAGGAGAATAGGAACTCCAAATGTCAAGGCCTGAAAGTCAAGTAACCTGAAACTATTTACATACTAGCTGTGAAGGTGCAGCCTGGAACCTAAGAAAACTGGGCCTAGGAAGTGAAGTTGGATGCTAGAGAACAAAAGATAGAAGGCTAAGGCTCACCTGGCAAGCTAAGGTATGCAGTACACGTTCGCCAGGATGGGCATGTGGTTTTGAGAAAAGTGTTGGCAGAACGAGTGACTGATTAAGATGGAACTCCGACACTACCTTAGGAACGAACTTAGGGTGCGTGTGAAGAACTACTCTGGTCTAACGTAGTGTAAGGTGGATCTGCTACTAGGGCCTGAAGCTCACCGACTCTGTGAGCTGAAGTTACCGCGACCACAACTTTCCAGATCAAATACTTCAGATGATAAGGAGTCAAGTGGCTCAAAAGGAGCTTTCATCAGCTGGGTGAGGACAATGCTGAAATCCTGTGACACAGTTGGAGGTATGACAGGGGGCTTTGTCAATAGCAAACAAGTAGAGGCCGTACAGAGATAGACTTACCATCTACACAGAGATAAGCACTAATTGCACTGAGATGAACTATTACAGAGTTTGTTTTCAAACCAGACTCTTAAGTGCAGGAGGTATTCAAGCAGTTTTTGTGTAGGACAAGTGAGGAGATCTAAGGTCTTGCCCTCACACCAGACCTCCTCCACTTAAATGAGTAATGCCTGTTAGTGGAGCCTTTCCAGGAAGCCAGCAGACTGCAAGACACACCCTCTGGCAATCTAAGGATTCAAGTTCTATGCTCTCAACATCCAAGCTGTAAGGGCCAGGGATTGGAGTTGGGATGTAGAAGGGATCCCTTGTTCTGCTTGATGAGGGTTGGGAAAACATTCTGATCTCAACAGATCTTCGGAGAACAACTCCAGAAGAAGAGGAGACCAGATCTGCCTCAGCCAATAAGGTCGATTAGGATCATGTTTCTGGTCTTGCTTCAGTTTTGGCAAAATCTGCTCTATGAGAGGTATTCAAAGATATGAAAATAGCATCCAATGCTAGTGTGACCTGAGCCTGGAACATAATTGGGGGACATGTATTTGAGATGAGTGTCAAAAAGATCCACCAAAGGGGTGCCCCACTCTTGGAAGACCTTGCGGTCTACGTCCATGTTGAACGACAACTTTTGCGTCTGCAAAACCCTGCTCAGTCTGTCCAGAAGACAGTTGTCTTTTCCTGCTAGGTATGTGGCTTGGAGGACCATTCTGTGAAGGACTGCCCACTGCCACATCCCCATTGCCTCCTGACAAGGAGTAGGATCCTGTACTCCCCTGCTTGTTCACAAAGAACATTGCAACCTGGTTGTCCATTTGAATGAGAATAATTTGGTTCTGTAGCTGATCTCTCAAAGCATTTAGGGCATTTCAGATGGCCCTGAGCTCAAGGAAGTTGATATAGTAAGCTGTTTCCTGAGCAGACCAAGTACCCTGGGTGTGAAGCCCATATCTACATGAGCTCCCCCATCCCAAATTGGATGCATCCATTATCACCACCTTCTGAGGTGGAATTTAGAATGGCAATCCCACAGTCAAATTTGACAGAATTGTCCATCAGAGAAGGGCATGAGTCAACTCTGGAGGAAAGATTACATCCACTAGATTCCCTACCACCTGAGACAACTGGGAAGCTAGGGTCCACTGGGCCTCTCTCGAATGGAGACAAGCCATGGAGGTTACATGCACTGTTGATGCCATGTAGCCCATTAATCTCAACATTTGACAAGCTGTGACTTGCTTGTAGCTTCAGACTTGCGAGGCAAGTGTTACCAAGGCCTCTGCTTTCACTTGGGGAAGAAAAGCCTGAGCCTCCAATTTATCGAGCAGGGCTCCTATGTATTCCAATCACTGAACTGGGAGAAGCTGGGATTTGGGGTAGTTTATAACGAACCCTAGTAACTCCAACACCCGAATAGTTAGGTGCACTGACTCTGTTGCTCCCTTCTGTGATGGGCTCTTGATCAGCCAATTGTCCAGTTAGGGAAACACCCAGTTTGTGCAAACATTCTGCAGCTACCGCTAGACACTTGATGAATACCCTAGGAGCTGACATGAGGCCAAATAGTAGAATGCGATACTGGTAGTGGTGTTTCCCTATTTGGAATCTGAGAAACTTCCTGTGACTGGGAAGTATCGAAACATGGGTATAGGCATCCTTTAAGTCCAGAGAGCACAGCCAATCATTTTCCTGAATTAAGGGAAGTAGGGTGCCCAGGGAAATCATCCTAAACTTTTCTTTGACAATGAATTTGTTCAGCACCTTTAGGTCTAGAATGGGACAAAATCTCATTTTTCTGGGCACAAAGAAGTACCTGGAATAGAATCTCTTCTCTGGTGGCATGGGTTTGGCCTGTAGAAGGGTGAAAATTTCCTCTACAAGTACCTGCTTGTGCCAAGGGTTGATAAACAATGCTCTCGCGGCACAATTTGGTGGTCTTTGATGTCAATGCAGGGCGTAACCAAAATGGACTATTTGAAGAACCTACTGTCAGAGGTTACAAGGGGCCATCTTTGCTGGAAAAAATTCAGCCTCTCCCTACAGGTAGGCCATCCAAGACAGTAGCTTGGACTCCAGCTGTGCTCTCCTGGAGCCAGTCAAAAGCTCATCCCTTGCTTCAACTGGGAAGCCAGCTGAGACTTCCAAGGATGGGACTGGCGAGGCTGAGAGTTCTGGGCCTGCTGGGCAAAGCGAGAAGGCAGCAGAAACCTACACCTTTGTGAGTAGGGTCACTGCCTAGTCCTGCTAGAAAACCTTCTAGATGAGGAGGCTGCAGCTGGGAGCTGCCGAGACAGGGACTGGTTGTTTCTTTGAGGTCAGCTTGTCTCCTTGGCAATGTATGTCCGCCAACTTCCAAGCCACTGGCTCTAGGTCAGAGACACGCAGCCATAATAGTGTGCGCATCCCCACACCCATGGCAGAGAGTCTGGATGCAATGTCAAAAGAATTAAGTGGTTATGACTATACTTTTTGCACTCCAGTTGCTTACAGGCCAACTGGCAAAGCTCTGCGGCCTGCTCCTGAGGGAGAGACTCTACTAGACTAAGTGTACTGCGTAGCAAAGATTTCAAATAAAGGCTCATGTAGAGCTGGTAGGACTGGATGCGAGCAATAAGTATCGAGGCCTGATAAGCTTTCCTCCCAAACGAGTCTGAGCCTTTCTACCTGGGGGAGCCGAGGCATGAGTCCTGGAGCTCCTAGGTTGAGGGCAGATTCAAAAACCAGAGTGTGCTGAGGCAGTTGTGCCTTCTTGAGTCTGGGATCCTTCTGGATACGATACTGCATATCCACTGTATTAAGTGCGACCTGCACCAAGAGGGGAGATACCCAGTTCTTCGTTAGTGCATCTAAGGATAGGGTACGATGGTACTGTGATCCCTTCCTTCAGAGAGGCAACTCATAGGCCAAAACAGATAACAATTCTGCCCTGGGCTCCTCCTCTATATCCAACATAAATGGGATGGCCGAAGTCATCTTCTTGATAGAACCAGTAAAAGAGTCCCTGTAAGTCTCCTCCAAGAAGAAATGAGGGTCTTCTGAGTACCATGAGTGGTCCTAGTCATACTCCTCACTGTACTCAGACTGGATTGAGTCTGTGCCTGCCCCAGCTCAGTGGAACCATGTAAGCTCCTTGAGCAGGAACTGTCCTTCCATGTTAAATTGTACAGCGCTGCATAACCCTAGTAGCGCTTTAGAAATGTTAAGTAGTAGTAGTACAGCGCCAAAGTACAGACTTACCCTCAACATCGATAGTAGTACTGCATAGGTTGATGTCGACCCCCCTTTGAATTAAGGGTGATGTCTCCACAGGCATGGTAGGAGCCTCAGAAAGAATCTGGGTCTAATCTGCAGTTGGTACAAGTGCCCTCGATGCCTGAGCGGAGTGCAACTGCAGTATCTGTGCCAGCTCCTCCTTGAGCATGGTTCGGTACCACTCATCAAAGGAAGGCAGCAGCAAAGGCGAGGGAGCCGGACAGAGGCAGCTTCAGAAAGAGTTGGCACTGAACTGGAAGTGGGAATCTGGTTGCTCAGAGACTTGCACACCGGCACCTCTACCAACAAGGGGGGCACTCCCCCCAGTGCTGCTTGTGGTGCCATGCATTGAAGAGGACCAAAGCTTATGCTTCTTGGGCTTCCTCCAACACTCAGCATCGCGGTCCTTCTGTGCCGAGAATGACGACGAACTCATTAGTGTCCTCCTGTGTCGGGTCTGATGCTAACCGATCCCAGGTCCTACTTTGGGCACCTGATGTCGAGAGAGGTGTAAACCTCCTTGACGCCAGTGCACTTTCAGTGAAGTCTGACCAGCCATAGAGGTTGATGCATCCGGTGCCAATGTCAATGGGTAATCCTTCGAGGAGTCAAAAAAATCTTTCTTGCTGGGCCTTCCGCGCCCTCTGTGTCCTCAACTATTTGCAAATAGAGAGAAGAAGTTAGGCTCATGTCCTGGCACAAGGCACCCAATGCATCAAGAGTGTGGGTCCATCACAGATATCATCCCGGTTACATTGGGCGTACCTTTTGAAGCCACTGGGGAGCTTTCGACATCAGAAAAAGAATTGTGGCTAAATTAAACTCAATTTTGAACTTTAAAAAGGAGCAGTGTTCAAATTGAGGTTGGTGCTGTTGCCTGAGGGGCTCATTTTTGAAAGAGAAGGACGTCCAAATCGGTATAATCGAAACCCGATTTAGGACATCTCCAACTGCACTCCGTCGCAAGGATGGCCAAAGTTCTAGGTGGTGTGTCGGAGGCGTAGTGAAGGTTGGACTTGGGCGTGCCTAACACTTGGACGTCCTTGACCCATAATCAAAAAAACCAAGGACGTCCCTGACGAACACTTGGACGTTGTCACCTGGACCTGTTTTTCTTACGACTAAGGCACAAAAAGGTGCCTGAAATGACCAGATGACCACCGGAGAGAATCAGGGACGACCTCCTGTTACTCCCCCAGTGGTCACTAACCCCCCTCCCACCCTCAAAAAACATCTTTCAAAATATGTCATGCCAGCCTCAGATGTCATACTCGGGTCCATGACAGTGCATGCAGGTCCCTGGAGCAGTTTTAGTGGGTACTGCAGTGCACTTCAGACAGGCAGACCCAGGCCCACCCCCCCCCCCCAACCTGTTACATTTGTGGAGGAAACAGCGAGCCCTCCAAAACCCACCAAAAACCCACTGTACCCACATCTAGGTGCCTTCCTTCACCCATAACGGCTATGATAGTGGTGTACAGTTGTGGGTTTTGGGGGGCTCAGCACACAAAGTAAGGAAGCTATGTACCTGGGAGCAATGTATGAAGTCCACTGCAGTGTCCCCTAGGGTGCCCAGTTGGTGTTCTGGCATGTCAGGGGGACCAGTGCACTACAAATGCCGGCTCCTCCCACAACCAAATGGCTTGCATTTGCTCGTTTTTGACATGGACGCCTTTGGTTTTGCAAAATCGCCGAAAGTCAGAAACCTCCTTGTCTAGGGACATTCAAATTTAAGGATTTAGACGTCCCTGACGGTATTTTCGAAATGAAAGATGGATGTCCATCTTGCTTCAAAAATACGGATTTCCCCACCCCTGGATTTCGCCGTTTTGCAAGGACGTCCAAATTGGAACTTGGACGTCCCTTTTCGAAAATGCCTCTTCACGTGAACTTAACAACTCAAGAAAGGAAACTTGAAAATCCAAAAATACTAAAAGGAAACAAAATAATATAAAGACTATAGGTAAAAGATTTGCAAAAGGGAGAATACCACCCATATGAGAAGGCACTGCAATATGAGAAAGGGAAAAAATGCACTGTGAGAACACGAAGATGCATCCTCTCTGCTCTGCGAAAAAACGAAGATTGAGGGACCTGGGCATGTCAGGCTGGAAGGCACCAGCGCATGGGTAGTGGGACGCTACTAGAAATTTCTACAATCATCTTGCTAGTCAGCATCCACACCAGGCTCTGTCGGATGATGTCACCCAGATGTGAGAATACAACTGGTCTGCTTTCCTTGGAGAATCTTTGTTTCACCTTTTCAGATAGTAACAAAGCTGAAGGTGACATTTATCTATGTTTACTAGCATTATTCAAGAAAGGCTTGCACATTCTTTGCCTATAAGTCATCTTTATTGACTCAAGACCCTATATCTGCATTATTATGCACGTTAAAATCATGCCCTCTTTTCTCCACAGTCAGTACTGAAAACTGGATTTGAGCTGCCCATTGCCTATCAATATTCTGCATGGAGTGCTGAGGAACTGGAGCCCTTTCTGCGGTTGTGCCTTTTGGATAAGAACTTTCCTGCTTTTGTGGAAGAGGTAGAAAAGAAACTGCAGAAGCTTGCTGAAGACTGATGTAACTGACAAAAAAATAATATTCTGTGAAAAATAAATGCAGAACTATAGAAGTATATGAAATATGTTTTTCAGTCATTTGTGTTTTATTTTTTAAAAACAGGTGAATCAACTTTTCATACATCATTGCATTTCAACAAATACACAGAAAGCACAAGTTCATGCATCTAGAATTAACACACCACATAAAACCCCTGCATTCATTATATTGTTCTACATTCTCTAAAATCAACTCAAAATATTAGATTTGGTATACATAACAGTATTATATCTATATCTCTATATATAGACATATAAATATAGATACATAGATATATATATATATATCTTGCATAGAATAGAACCATGCGTGTGGATATTTTCAATAACTTTAAAAAAAAACCCACTAAATTATAAAGTTTGTCTGAATTGAATGTACAAGTCTAGAATTTTTCAACACATCAGTGCAAAAAACAATCTAAGATATTTACATGATTTAACAAAAATGGACTTAAATATATCTAGATCATATAGATATATATATAGACATTCTGAAGTACTTTTTCCAATAACAGTACCAGGCTATAGAAAGTTGTTTTCAAGTCTCTAGTAAGATAACCCAGCTCTTTTCTAAGGGTTAAGCCCTCGCTACAATTCAGTTTACTTTCTTTGGGCCTCTTATCAAACCCTGCTATCAGTCCCCAGTGTGGCAATGCCGACAAAGCCCATTCACTTTGAATGGGTTTCATTGGCATTGCTACGCAGGAACCACTAGAACAGCTTGATAAAAAAAAAAGGCGCTTTGTTAGGTACTTAACACATTATTCATTAAATGAACAAAGCAAAATGCAAAGGAATGAAAATCAGCAACTTACAGATGAATAAAAAAAAAACAAAACACCCAGTATTTACCATACTTTGATTCCCCACACATTTAACTTTCACCCTACACCTAAAAATACATGTATGTACATAAAATGTGTATATATATATATATATATTTTTTTTTTTAAAGTTTTGATATCCTTTAGAAAATGTATCACTAGATGGCAGCAGTGCAACATTTTTAATAGATTTCGCATTTGAAGGTATTCTACATTCTTGTCCTCGAGTTACAGGGACAGAGAGGAAATGGCTTAAAAATAAACATAAATGACTGATGCATGTTTAAATGTGGATATACCTACAACTGCTCAGGCTTGCTGCTATTGACTGCAAAAATATCCCCATTTAAAACTATCATAAAATACCTATTCACTGTCACAGAACATTTAAAAATTAACCAGTAAACAAATATTTTTCATTTGTTACTTGAAAGTTAACCATCAAATCAATATTGAAAGCCACTTATGCCGTCAGTACTAGGTGCTAACTGCATAGTTGGGTTTTTTTTTTTTTTTGTTTGTTTTTAATTCAGTGCCGGCAAATGAATAAATTTTGATGGACAACTTGATCTACAGCCAAACTTTGGCCATATAAAATGAGCAGGGGAAGATGTATTACATGGGTGGGGGTCAAGATATTAGTTGATAGTAGTGATATTCAGCTGCTATACAGATAAATAGATCTGTTTAGGAGGAACCACACAAATAGCAGTCCTAACTTTAAGCAAAAAGACTGCCTATTTTTCAGTGGAGGCCTGCATATTAAGTAGTACCTCAATGGATAGAGCCATTGAATATCATACACAAAAATAAGCAGATAAATCAAATCTTTATGTGGCTGCCATGCCTTTGAATATTCCTCCCACTCCCCATATTTTTCATCATTAGACCAAAATATATCACAAAACAAATGATAAAATGCTAAATGTATTTAGCTCCTTCCTTACAACAGCAATGACTGTAAAACCAAGAATTTAACAGCCAGTTAAGTGAAGTGTCAGAAATTTGGGGCATAGAATACTTATGACCTCTTCAATAAAAGGGGAGAAAAAACAGTTCATGCACATGATCTGGCCCTTATAGGTCTTTACTTTTCTAATAGTTAAAATACTTTTAATTTAAAAATAAAAAAGCAAAATCCACAGCACATCAAGACTGAAAAAAAACCCTGAAACTATCTAAACAGCAGCACGGTTAAAACGTGTCTAAGTCACCCTTACAGAAGGGTCTAAATAAGGCATGCTTTAGACAGTTTATCCGGGCTCACTTTAAAAAAGATAAAAAGGAATATTTAAATACGACTGAAGCCTGATGCAAGAATTCCAGCCGTTTGGTAGGTCAGTTTGTAGTCAGTCTTTCAAGAAACCTAGATCTCTGTGGGGAAAGAAAAGGGGCGAGAAGAAAGAAGAAATCAAGTTAGCTCTCAATTTCCACAACAAAAGCCACACTGAAAAGAAAAGGATGAACCTATACATGAAGGCCCATTTTACAGAAGAGTGCCAAGACAGAAATTGAAATGGCCAAATTGAGGACATTCAATATTCTGGCAGTATTTTACAAAACCAATAAGCAGTGTTTATGTGTAAACGAGGGAAAAGTCTCAACTGCTACGGCAATATTCAAAAATTGTATTTGTTTAATTGCACGTAGAAAAAGTCATCACTGACTGAAAAACCCTCGGTGATTTTTTTCAATTTTTCCAATTAATATTTTTTGAATTTTGTATTAATACTTGCAGTTTGAGGGTTCATATCCCTTTAAAACACGAACATTCAATGTCCTAAAAAAACAGAGTACATCAATTGCACTTATTTCGCCATGTTGTCCTCCTAATAATGCGCTGATTCCTACGGTCCCGTTTCGGTTGTCTTCGTCAGGGAACCAAGCAGCACAGAGGTCTCAATAACTTAGATACTTTGTCTTTATCACAAACGTTCCTCAAAAATTGTCGTCAATTTTTGAGGAACATTTGTGATAAAGACAAAGTTTCTACATTGTTGAGACCTCTATGCTGCTTGGTTCCCTGATGAAGACAACCGAAACGGGACCGTAGGAATCAGCGCATTATTAGGAGGACAACATGGCGAGATAAGTGTAATTGATGTACTCTGTTTTTTAGGACATTAAATGTTTCATGTTTTAAAGGGAAATGAACCCTCAAACTGCAAGTATTAATAAAAAATTCAAAAAATATTAATTGGAAAAATTGAAAAAAAAAATCACAGAGGGTTTTTCAGTCAGTGATGACTTTTTCTACGTGCAATTAAACAAATACAATTGCCTACATGTATTCCATATAAGATGGGGAATAAATCTATAAATTTACATTCCGTCAGGGGTCTCCATGCATAGCATCTTTCTGAAATTGCCATTTATATATGTACGTGGTACACATATAAATACTGCTATTTATACATGGAGAAGCTTTCAAAATGACCTCTTAAATATGCTGCCAGCTACAACTCAGAAGGACAGGGGATGTTAGTCTAATAAATGTATCCTATTGTATGAAACTGTAAATTTGGAAGTTGTGTCCATTTTAATGTTTAACACGGTTGCTGTGTTGACCAATGGAAGACAAAGAAAAAAAAACAACAACACATAAGGGGTATGTTTACTAAGGCATGTTAACATTTTTAATGCGCCTATAAGTTAAGGTGTGTTAAATGCTAACATGCCAATACATTCCTATAGGTGCGTTAGCGTTTAACATGCATTAAAAATGCTAACGTGCTTATAGCGTGCCTTTGTAAACACAAGCTTAAATTTCCAAATTCTATGTTATATTTATGCTGCCCTGGAGTAATTGGGGAGAACGCAAGAGTGCTTTCTCTAAAAGAAAATAAAACATTTTTTAAAAGGGATTCTTGTGATACTTTGAAATTTTGCAGCACCATATAGCTATTTCCTGATGCAGAGCTTCGGCTCAAAACCTGATCGTGCTGGCTTTTCTGTCTAATTGTGTGCACTTTACCACATTTATAAGGAACAGTGATTGCCAGATAAATCCTTTTTTTTTTTTAAAGGTTCTTTGCACAAAATAATATTGGATGATAATTAATGAAATACTTAAGGGCTTATTTTCAAAGCACTTAGACTTACAAAGTTCCATAGGTTACTATGAGGCGTATTTTCAAAGAACTTAGACTTAGAAAGTTACGTGGAGGGCCATTTTCGATATGATGTCTAAGTCCGACTTTGGACGTTTTTCTGAATAGGAAAGGTCATTTGCAAAAAAGAAAAATGTCTTCCCCCCCCCCCCCCCCCCCCCCCAAAATACTGTTTTGAACAAGGTTTTGTGATTTGGACATTTTGTTAAGTACATAAGTATTGCCATACTGGGAAAGACCAAAGGTCCATCAAGCCCAGCATCCTGTTTCCAACAGAGGCCAATCCAAGTCCATTTTTGAGAAGAAAGAAAACAAAACACATCCAAGTGCAAAACACACAAAATCAAGCCATTTGGACATAGGAGCCAGCATTTTTAGTAGATTGGTTCCCCAGACATCCCAGGAAAGCAATAGGGCACCCTAGGGGGCACTACAGTGAACTTCATAAAATGCTCCCAGGTACACATTTCACCAATGCTCCCTTATCTTGTCTGCTGAGCACCCTAAAAACCCACCATCAACAACTGTACACTACTACCATAGCCCTTACGGGTGAAGGGGGCATCTATATGTGGGTACAGTGGGTTTTGGGAGGGCTCACAGTTTTCTCCACAAGTGTAACAGGTAGGGGGAAGTATGGGCTTGGGTCCACCTGTATACAGTGTAATGCACCCACTACTAGACTACTCCAGGGACCTGCATGCAATGCTGTAATGGACGAGTATAACATCTGAGGCTGGCATGTAATGTTTTAAATCACATTTCTGGGAGGTGGGAGGGGGTTAGTGACCACTGGGGGAGTAAGAAGAGGTCATCCCTGTTTCCCTCCAGTGGTCATTTAGAGCATCTTTTTGTACCTGATTCGTTACGAAAACAGATCTAGCTCAAAACGTCTTAGTTTTAGCCCTGGACGGTTTTGTTTTGTTCCATTATGGCTGAAAAACGTCCAAGTGCTATAAATGCGCAGATCCCGCACTTAACATGCCCCCTTGTGATTTGAATGCACGTCTGCCGGACCTCATAGAAAAACGTCTTAAAATTGGTTTTCAAAATACCAATTTGGACATTTTTGTGAGAAAAACGTCCAAATGCAGATTTATGGCAGTTTTTGGACCTTTTTCTCTTTTGAAAATTAGCTCCATAGTAACCTATGGAACTTTGTAAGTCTAAGTGCTTTGAAAATGAGCCCCTATTTAACTTTGTTCTTTGAAAATACGCCTCTATTTTAACAAGCATTTATATAAAAATTGGGACTTATGATTATAATAAGATAAACAGTAAGTGAAAGTGCTGCATTTATTGGGCATAATTTATTGCCCTATATATGATGGTGCCACCACAATATAAAGATGAAATAATTTGTATAAGGATTAATATGATTTTCCTGAAAAGCATCTGCTTTCTGGGAACTTTAATATGGCTGGAGTGTTTTAGGGGTTTTTGCAGAAGGCATGTTTCTTATTCCTTCAATATAAATGTTGAGAAAGCAGGGACTAGCTGCCCTGCATCTGTAGACATTCATAGGTTTGGAGAGTAGAAACCTAGTTTTCTACTAATTGTGTATGTGAGCTTTGTATGGCAAACAGTACTTTCCAGAAGGAGAACCTTCCCAGTGGGGGTAATGGTAAGAGACATTATTTTGGAGGAAAAACTGAAATTGTATAAATACTAAGCCAAAAGGCAGTTTCCTGTCTTCTATCAGTAAAACCACTGCACCACCGCATGTGCTGTGCCATTGTACAAATATACTGTATTTGGCTGACCAAGTCAAGACACCCATACTAATTAAACACATCACTCGAGTACAGTAAGGAGTCAGAGGTAAGAGGAAGAGAGTAAAAGATTTCCATTGATGAAGAGGAAGATTCAGAGGACAACCCCAGGAGTTAAGATAAGGAGTTTCAAACAGAAGTGACTACATGCAGTCACATCTGAGCAAAATATCCAGAAACTACAAGTAAACATAGTGGATGACATCAGATAAAGGCTGCATGGCCCATCCAATCTGCCCAACAAGGTGGTCAGAGCTGTGTAATGGAAAGATTTTAAAAAATGCTTTTCAACTCTGTCTGAGTGACCGACAGTGCACTCTGGATCTGTATTTTTGATTAAAAGTAATTCTGTTTGTGTGAAAATGATTTGGAATGTGGAAGAAGATAAGACACGGCTCTATATATTTCAATATTTTTTTTTTATTAAGAACATAGTACAAAGACAGTAAACCATAAGTGTAAACTTAACATTGCGGCAATAACCTCTCATATGACAGGGTTAAAGATATTGCAAAATAGCTATCAGATTTATGATTTAGTAACTTTTCTCCCCCCTATTCCCTTTTACCCCCCGTCCCCCCCTTCTCAAGTTGGTATGCTTTACTAACTTCATAATGATATTAGCCTATATCATCTAAAAACTTCTCTGTAACAAAAGTTAACCATGATACATATTGAAACTCAGTTAACATATACCATAAGAGATCCTGATAAACAGGGCCAAAACTAGTCTTTAATCTTCCTAACCTAAATCTCTTCTTCCTTATCTCCCCAAACTTCCCCCCTCCCTTCCCCTCCCCGTGCATTGCTTACAGGCAAATTCTCTTTACTGGTTCCAGGGAAGTCTATTCAAAATATGACTTCTCGCCTTAGGTGATATAGTGTTTATGTATGCCCCCCATATTGCTAGGAACCTCCGCTGCCTTCCCGGCGACAGTCCTGCCCCTCTAGATTCCCATGTCAGCAATTCTTGAAGTCGATTCCTCCAGTGCCAAAAGGAGGGTGGGCAATCATTAGTCCAATGAAGTAGGATGCATTTTTTTCCCAAGATGCAGGCCTTGCTAAGAAACAATTTCTCCCCCTTTGTGGTTCCTATCCAGTGAATACAGCCCTTTCAAAAGTTAAAGTTATTGTGCGCCCCAACACCTTGGTCAAGTATTTGCCAATAGCCGACCAAAATAGTGATATTGACCTACATTGCCAGATTCCATGAAAGAAGTTTGCCTCCAACCTAAAGCATTTCCTACAGTGCTGTGTAGTCGATACTCCTGCTCTAAAAGCTTGTCTCTGAGAGAAATACGCCCGATGGATAGTGCGAAAGTGACACTCCTGTAATTCTGCATTGTGTACTATGGCTACCCCACTCTGAAGAGCTGACGATATTAACTGTGTAGAGATGTTTTTGCCCGACTCTATGCTCCATCTATTTGCTACCTCTGTCAGATCCCGTTCCATTGCGAGTCTACCCAATTTACCATAAAACCAGGACACTGAGATTTGCCCCGTTGCATCTCCTTCTAATAATTCTCTTAATTGTCTCCCAAACCGTGGGTGCAGGCTATCTGGCGGGAGGGTGTTCACATAATGAGACAACTGCCTGTACGCCAACCAGGCAGCCATCCCCTGCCCACATTTCTCCAAAAAGTCAGTATACGAGAGCAAGGATCCGTCTTCCATTACCAGCTCATCCATCGAATGGATTCCCTTATTCTCTAACAGTCGGAAAATCCTATTTTCATCTCCCGGCCTAAATGACACATTCCCCCTCAAAGGTAGCCATACACTTCCTCTACTATCCTGCCCCCAATACATGAGCACTGTTTTCCACACATGTCTCATTGACTTTAACAGTACACTTCCTCTTACTTTTTCTGGCAAATCTCTCCTTGGAGAATGCACTAGGGAAACCAGGTGCCAAGGCCTGAAGAGGTCTCGCTCAAGTTCCACATGTGTATAAATATCTGAATCCATCAACCAATCTCTCAAATGCCTTAAGACACGGCTCTAATTAATCTGGTATGTGCAGGGGGAGGTGAAGCATGTTTCAAGTTCAGGCTGGCCACTTGGACAGAGAAACATGTGACCACATTCCTACATTTTCAAGCATATTTTGTATGGCTTGTTCACCTAAACAGAGAAATCCTTAAGCATTCTGTGATTTTCCTTAGCTCTGAAAATGAGTTTTAGCTTAATAGAAAGGGAAGCTTTTGGCAGCGAAATTAGAAACTCACCTATGAGCAGACGTGCTGCAAAGGAAGATCGCCTGGTCACAAGGCTTCAGGTTTTCGCTGAACGGGCTTCCCAGCTGACGACAAAAGCCTGAATGTAGTGATGTGAGACCAGTGATGTATGTATATTATAGTCCTTTATTATTGCTTCTCCTGGTCAAGAGACTCCTGGCTTTGCTTGGATGTAGTGATGCATGACCAGTGAGGTGATATGTCTTTATTATTGTTTATCTTCAGTTATATAGCTTAATCATTGTGTATCTTAGACAATAATGACTTATACACGCTCCGTTTGAAATGAACCTCTAATAAAACTCTTGTTTACCTAATACAAATTCAAAAGAACTCACAGTAATTGTTGAGTAGTCTGTGTTAGTGAGGCAGGCTGTAAAACTAGAGCAGAACAAGCTGTGACTGCAACTCCGTGTAGATTACACTCATAAGAATATAAGAGTAGCCATACTGGGTCAGATCAATGGTCCATCTAGCCCAGTATTCTGTTTTCCAAACAGTGGTCAAGCCAGGTCACAAGTATCTGGCAGAAACCCAGATCGTGGCAACACTCCATATTACAAATCCCAGGGCATGTTCAGATACTGGCATCACAAATAGGGCAGTCAGCAATTCACCACAATGCCAACCACATAAAGGCAGTTTCCATACTCAACTATAAATCCATCTAAATATAAACATTTTTCTCCAGTTTTGTAGCCCATGCTGGTTCTAATCTCAAAATGGCTACTGCGACCTCCAGCGGTAAGCTCGCGAGACTGCCACTTGAAGTCATGGCAGCCAGTTTTACTATGCAGATGGCATGGTCAGAAGCAAGTGAGGATTCACTAGACCACCATGGCAGTATGGTAGGCCTGGGGGGAGGGGGGCTCATCTGTTCGAGGGAGGGTAAAAGTAAGTGGGAGGTCTGCCAGTTTGGAGAGGCAGGGCAGGCAGTGGGAGGAAATGGGAACAATGATGGACACCCAGACACCACAGAGGTGGGCGGGAGGGAGGTCTCAAATACAAACATTCAATTTTTGATACCTTTTCTTTGACCAAAACATTTCAATTTATATTTGAGTATAAATGGTATATTTGATGTAATCCTGGAAGAGTGGTTTTATAATTTTGGCTGCAGCATAACATTTATTGTCAATCATTGATTAAACCAACAATCCAACAAAAGTTGGTTTTCTGCCAGGTACTTGTAACCTGGATTGGCCACTGTTGGAAAACAGGATACTGGGCTAGATGGTCCATTGGCCTGACCTAGTATGGCCATGTTCTTATGACAACATTTTACTATTGTAACTCCCATCCTTAAAAAATACTCAGTTCTACCAGTTGGGATTTAATATAACACAAATCTTTAGCCAATCCCCTACCTCCTCTCTTTCAGTGTGTATATATTTAGGTTAAGTTTCAGTTCACAGTAGCTCTTCTCAGAATTGCTTCTAAATCAGTCGTTATTTGGATATACTGACTCTGGAATGGGACACAATAAGGATAGTTTTCAAAGGGATTTGTTCAAGTAACCAAACACATATGCGGGTAAATTTTAACAGGCTAAATATATACATGCTGTTTCATGGTGCATGTACTTTTAGCTGTAGGAATGAGAGATACGGCAAAGTACACATTGGAATTTCAATTTGAAATCCCCTCACATAACCTTACTATGCATACATTCATTTAAAATAGGTGCAAAGTTCATGTGTGCAGCTCTACATATAGTCCACAAATTTTCAAACTCTTTGGTGAGTTTACCTTTGAATATTAGCTTGCAGATCGCACCTGCAAGCTATATGTAGGGCTTAAGGTTATATCAATAACTCATACAAAAGCACTTCTTTTTTCCTCTTTTTGACTGAGCTGTTTCTTCTGTTCCTATGAGCTTCTAACTCAATTAGAATCAGCCTATTCTGGACTATAGTACCATGAGCCTTCATTTGCAATTACCTGGGGTTTCCTATCCTTATTGTCTCTTGCACCCAATTCATTTACCCCAATCATTTCTAAGACAATCCTTGGTTAAGCCAGGCACCATGGCTTAACTCCATTAGGTTTAACTGTTTTATGATAATTGATACTTCCTCACACTAGGTGCTGTGAACAGTGTTTCCACAAAGTGGCCAGTATACGGAATGGAAGATCTAAGACAGGAGTTAGATCTAGGGTTCTGCACAGGTGCAAATTTAAGACTGCAAGTCCTCCGGGGACAGAGAAATTCCTAGTGTACCTGAAGGTAACGCACCTTGAGCAACTACTGGAGGATTAGAGGTAATGAAGGTTGAAATGGGGCAGACTCAGGAATATTGTCAGGAAGTATTTTTTCACCGATAGGGTGGTAGATAACTGGAATGTCCTCCCGTGGAAGGTGGTAGAGATGGAAACAGTAAAGGAAGTCAAAAATGAATGGGACAAATACAAACAAATCCTGTTTAGAAGGAATGGATCCAAAGAAGCTTAGTGGATTAGGTAGGGAAGCCAGAGCTGGGCAGATTTCTGCGGTCTGTGCCCTGATAGAGGATGAACAGATTTGGATGGGCTGGAGTGCAGCTTTTCAGGGGCTTTGACAACAACTTCAGAAATTTTAGAACAAGGCCAGTGCCGGACAGATTTCTATGGTCTATGCCCTAAAAATGGCAATGACAAATACCATATGTGATACATATGGTATCACATCATACCATATGTAATGAGTTTATCTTGTTGGGCAGACTGGATGGACTGTACAGGTCTTTATCTGTCGTCATCCACTATGTTACTGAAAAAGGTATGAGCTAAACACAAAACTCATATAACAGCACTGCCATTGAGCCATCTGGCTTACTTAACAGCTTTTTCTCTACTTTTAATACCTACCTTATTGCAGCTTCTCTGCTTAGGGGTGTGGACTTGGATCCCTTTAATAGGGGAAACTGCTTTTGGCATAGAGTTCTTGGCCCAACAGTAGGCTAAAGACCAGGGTTGGCTGACTAATGTAGGAGGGGGTACCTTCAGCTTGGTGGGAACTGTTTCTAGTTTCTAGCTAATAATGCTAACTGCTGTGCCTTTTGACAAGGGGGGGGGGGGGGGGGGAGATCCACAGTGCAGTGATATTGCTGAAGATCAACTGGCTCTATCATTGGGTAGAGCACCAAGATGGAGGTGGAGGCGGATGGGATTTGATATACCGCCTTTCTATGGTTACAATCAAAGCAGTTTGCATATTATATACAGGTAATTATTTTGTATCTGGGGCAATAGAGGTTAAGTGACTTGCCCAGAAGCACAAGCAGTATTTGAACGATTTTCACTCTCTCTCTGTGATGATTTATCTGAACCATATTGGTATGAGTTGGCATACTTATTATAAATATTTTTTCTTTCATCATTCTCCATTTTCAGGTACAGTCATTTCACTTCCAATTGTCACTTGTCTTATAACTTTCTGTAACTTCGCACCAGGGGCGTATCTGCGTGGGGCCACAGGGGCCTGGGCCCCCGCAGATTTCGCCCTGGCCCCCCTCCCGCCGCCAACCCTCCCCCGCTGACGTTGTTTACCTTTGCTGGCGGGGACCCCAACCCCCACCAGCCGAGGTCCGCTTCCGCCTGCTTTTAAAAATAATTCTTCAGCTGGCGGGGGACCCCAACCCCCGCCAGCCGCCGAGGTCTTCAAAGTTCTTGTTCGTCGTCCTCCTCCGTGGCCATGCTGTACGCTGCTGATTCGGAGTCTGTCTGACGTCGCACCACGTTGTACGCGCGTACAACGTGGTGCGACGTCAGACAGATTCCGAATCAGCAGCGTACAGCATGGCCACGGAGGAGGACGACAAACAAGAACTTTGAAGACCTCGGCGGCTGGCGGGGGTTGGGGTCCCCCGCCAGCTGAAGAATTATTTTTAAAAGCAGGCGGAAGCGGACCTCGGCTGGTGGGGGTTGGGGTCCCCGCCAGCAAAGGTAAACAACGTCAGCGGGGGAGGGTTGGCGGCGGGAGAGGAGGTGGAGAGAGTCGTTGGTGGCAGGGGGGGCTCTGGCAATGGCGGGGGGGGGGGCGGTGGTGCCGGGGGGGGGGGGCTAAATGTGCCCCCTCCCTCTGGCCCTGGCACCCCCTACTGCCAGAGTCCAGATACGCCCCTGCTTCGCACCAGATATACTTCTCTCCATATCACTACCTAATCATACATCTCCCAATGTCTGTGTTTCATTGTGATGGTGTCCATATTATAATTTCAGTATCATTTTTTTTTAATCTTTTATTGATGATTATATACCTGAAACCAAGGTTTTACCTGTATCATTATTTGATTGTTTACGTTTTGCTGTGATTTTTAAATACCACTTTTGATTTTAATGTTTTAGACCTCTGAAAAAGGTTTGTTGCCGAAACACAGCCCATGTAGGGTCCTTTGGGTCATTTTACTTTGGTGAATAAACTTTTTGGATGCTTTTACTCTTTGTTTGCATTTGTCATTTGGATTTTTCTCCACTTTCATCCCTGTCAATTTGTCCAGTGATATGGAGGGACAGTGGATTACTACCCATCTATTCAAACAAGCCTATCCAAAAGACCCAGATTAATCTCATGAACCCATCTACCTTACATATACTGAAGAGAAAACGACATTGACCCAGAATCTATCTCCCACCTTACCCTCCTCTCTCTATCACCTGTCTCTACTTACCTACCCATCCATTTACTACCCATCCATCCTTTTATTATGTTATACTTAATTTCCTACTTTACATAACAAAATTCTGTGTTACCTATTACTATGTAAGCCACATTGAGCCTGCTTTTAGTGGGAAAGTGCGGGATACAAATATAATAAATAAACACCTTCTTTTTGGTCACAGGTGGTGTGCTCTGATTCCCCCCCCCCCCCCCCCCGGCCTTTCTATGGCCCAGTGCTATGAGGGACAGTGGATTACTTCCTCCTTTTTAGTCACCATGGGGGGACCCATGGCAGGCAGTTGACAGGACCCCGTTGCAGCTCACTTGGGCTCAGGTCAGCTCCATCACAATCTTCTCTTCCTGGAAGCCCCAGACCCTTTTTAGGGTTGTGGCCTGGCCCCAATGAAGGGACGTTTTTTCATGTAAGGCTATTTGGTGCTGGTGCTTGTCGCACATTTAACTTTGCACATGGCATTCTCCTCTCTGGCTTACATGAGTTAGCATACTTGAGATTGAATGTGATGATCATCATTTATTTGTATGTTGGGTGGCTACTCCTTCTTTTATGACCCTTTGACAGAGAAGCTCAACTGTGGCCTAGTCCTCCATACTCTTCGCATATGTTAGCTGTTACAGCCCTGTGCTGAGGAACAGGTATTTCCTTGGCACTGCACCCAGGGACCTTATGTTTTCCTATATTGTTTGGGGGAGGGAGGATTAGATGTTTTTGTTTCTCCCATCCAGCCAGTAGTTTCACAGTAAGACTTATGTGGGTCCAATTTGCCTTCTTAGGTCCGCCCTTCGAGCCATTCTTTCCAGGAAGTCTCTCTGAGAAAGCTATCTAGAAAAGCCTATCTGGTCACCACGGTCATATTTGCGTAGGAATCCATTTTAACATCTTGTTGAAATTCGCTCTTGCTGAACAGTTTTGCACTGTGGTCCAAGGTTGCTTTGCTGTTCTTCTCAAGCAAGCAATTGACTCCAGCCTTCACCCACATTATGCAAATTAATTCTTCTGTGGCCCATTGTGCCTTGGTCTTTCTTGGGGCTTTACTCAGGTACCCAAGGGTAACAGATTCCTTTCACTTGAAAAAAACAAACAAACTGTTTTTGGATTTCACTCTACTTTACAGGCCACATAGAGGTGTAGCATTTCAAAATCCAAGATATCCAGACGAGTTAAAGAGGACAGAGCTGAGTCCCCTTTCCACCTTCAAGGACCCCTGCCCAGAGCGGCTACTTTTACAATCAATTGGTGGTTTGGGGGGGGGGGGGGGGTCATAGGGTCTTCGGGCAAAAGCAATGTCCAGTCTCTCCTGCCTTCAGAATAGTGCAACTACCACTAGGGGTCATATTTCCTTATAATGAATTATCATCTGTGTGAGACTACCTCCTAGGGGCGCCTCTGAAGGCAGCACAAGACTGGGCATCACTCCTAACATAGTAATATATTAAGTGACACAGATAAAGACCTGAATGGCCCATCCAGTCTGCCCAACAGTCACAATCATTCTCAATTCTAGATTAAATCCACAATGAACGCAATATTATACACTTGATAATGGTCCTTCTTTGTTGTTTCTGGGACATAGACCATAGAAGTCCGCCCAGCTTTGTCCTTATGTTCCAACTACTAGAGCTGCCATCAAAGCCTATCTGAATCAGTCTTGTCATTTGTGGGACACAGACTATAAAAGTCTGCTTGGCACTGTCCTTACATTCCAAATTACTGGAGTTTCTGTCAAAGCTCTCTTCAGCCCATCCTAAACCAGATTGCTATATGCGGGACTCAGACCATACAATCCAGGCCAGGACCGGCCTTAGTTGATACAGCCAGAGTTGCCATCTAAGCACCACTTGACATGCAAACACATATGTAACCCAAGTTTTGGGTTTTTTTTATACCATTCATTTTTTAATTAGAGATCCTCTGTGTTCATCCCACGCCATTTTGAATTCCACCTCAGTTTTTTTCTCCACCTCTTCCCCCGGAAGGGCATTCCAGGTATCAACCACCCTCTCTGTGAAAAAGAATTTTATGGTATTACTCCTAGGTCTACCACCCCATAATCTCAATTAATTTCCTCTAGTTTTGCCATTTTCCCTTCTCTGAAAAATATTTGTTTCTATATTAATACCTTTCAAGTATTTAAACGTCTGTATCATATCTCCCCCTCTCGCCGCTTCTCTAGGTTATACATATTCAGGTCTTTCAGTCTCTTCTCATGTGTCTTTTGGTGCAGTCTCCATATCATTTTTGTCACCTTCCTTTGAACCGCTTCAAGCCATCTTACATCTTTAGCAAGATACTCCAAAACTGAACACAATACTCCAGGTAGGGCCACACCAACGACTTGTACATGGGCATCAACACCTCCTTTCTTCTGCTGGTTACACCTCTCTCTATACAGCCTAGCATCCTTCTGGCTACAGCCACCGCCTTGTCACACTCTTTTGTCTCCTTCAGATCCTCAGATATTATCACCCCAAGGTCCCTCTCCCTGTCTGTGCATATCAGCCTCTCACTGCCTAACACACACTTCTCCCTTAGATTTCTACTTCCTAAGTGCATCACTCTGCACTTCTTTGCATTGAATTTTAATTGCCAAGCATTAAACCATTCTCCTAACTTTTGCAGATCCTTTTTCATGATTTCCACTCACTCTGGGGTGTCCACTCTGTTACAAATCTTGGTATCATCCGCAAAAAGGCAAACCTTACCTTCTAAACCTTCAGCAATGATGCTCACAAATATACTGAACAGAATCAGCCCCAGCACCGATCCTAGAGACACACCAGTACTCACATTTCCTTCCTCTGAGTGAATTCCATTAACCATTCCTGCCTAAAGACTCCCTGGATTCTAACCCCCAGACCACCAATGATTTTAAAGGTAGCCCTAGTGGGGGCAGAGGGTGTCTTGAAGCCAGGAGGGTGTTTGAGACCAGATGGAGGACCCAGCTCTGTTGACCCGATGTTCCCAGGCTGTGGGAATAAGGCTGCTTGCAAGCAGCATTATTTTCTCGCTCCATGATTCAGCAACTGGGATCCCACAGGTTGCTGAATCCCATGGGGAATCATGGTGCAGTACAAGATTAATTTTTACATCACCTTGATGAATTCCTCCCTAAATCCACTTGTTTCTTTTAATACTTAACTGCCTGAAACAGAAAGGGAATTTTTCTCACCCTTTGGCAAAGAAAACCGATCTTGAGCTGAGTAGGTACTGAAGATAAAATAGCTGAAAAGGTCACTCTAGCAAACTAATTACAGAGTTAAAGATCAAAGGAGCTTGTTGGAAGCATTTCCCCTTAAAAATAATACATTGCAAGAGCACACAATCTCTGAGTAAATGAACTTTGCTGGAAAATTTGGTGACAAAGCTTGGTGGTAGAAGAGGCATAGTAGATTTATGGATAAACCCACTGAAGAACAAAAAGTTATTCGCTTATTTAGAATCTAAAATTCATTTGCCTTAGCTTTATTTAGTCATCTTTCTAACCTACCCTCCCCAATTCCAAACCCCCCCAGGCACATCTCTTATAGTCAATTATCTCAGTTAAGAGGACAAGAGTAAAATTTGTTAGCATAGGCTATCAGCAAGTGATTAACTCTAAACATCAGTTTACCTGAAGTTCATTTTATTTACTTATTTATTTATGACATTTATATCCTGCATTATCCCAAACAAGTTCGGAATTAACTTGGCTAACAATAAACATTTGCAAAAAGTACAATACAATTAGTATTAGAATACATAGTAATAATATACAAACTTCCCTACTATTGAACAACAAGAGCAGGGTTCCAAGCATGCCCCAGAGCTAACAATTACAAATGGGAGTAAGGGACTTACTAAATAAAAATGCTTTCAACAGCTTACAAAATAAGAGGTAATCGGTAACATCTTAATGGATTAGGCAGAGAATTCCATATGTTCGTACCTTAATAGATAAAGCCTGCATTATGAATAGATTTATAATGAAGTTTCATAGAACTTGGGTAATGAAGGTTGACATAGTCCCTAGATATAGTAAAAGCATTTTGTAAAGGCAGTTATCATCAGGTTTTGCATGTAGCAAGGTAATAAACCATACAAAATTTGCTAAACAAGTATACAAAGTTTAAAGGTAATCTGAGAATTTATTGGAAGCCAATGTAATTTAGCCAAGAAAGAAGTTGCCTTGGTATAACGAGGAACTCTACAAACAAGATGAGCAGCGGTGTTCTGCGCTGATTGTAACTAAAGAGTACTTTAAACCTGAGTAAATAGCATTACAATAGTCAAACTTAGAGAATACTAGTGTTTGGACTACAGAACGGAAGACTGAATTCAGAAAGAAAGGTCTCAATCGCTTTAGCCTCCACAATGTATTAAAAACACTGGATATCACCTTAGACACTTGAGGTTTAAATGACAGATACTGGTCAATAGTTATACCTAAGATTTTCATAGTGGTAACTAATAGGTAAGTCATTATCGATAGTGAAGTTCCTAATAGCCACAGGGATTAGTCAGGATTAGGAACTTGGTTTTGTCTTTGTTTAGAATTAATATGAACTCAGCAGCCCAGGTTTCCATCAGATTCAAACCGGATTTGATAGTAGGCAAGATTTAAACTATATTATCTATACATGGGATGTAAGTGGTGATATCATCGTCATACATAAAGGTATTAAAAGATCTAGATTCCAGTAAACTACCTAGTGGAGTCATCATTAAACTGAACAGAATGGGGGAAAGAGGGGAGCCCTGGGGACCACCACAGAGGACCAAGGTGGAGGCATACGATCAGTCTGCTTTACTTGATATTGTCATTGAGACACAAGCACCAAATAATAGCATAACATACACCAAATAATTTTAAGGGCCTTTTTATTTCTTTAAGTATCTTTAGTCCCTTAGCAAATATAACTAAATTCACCAATAATAAGATACAAACAGCAGCAGTTCAGCAGTGAGATGGGTGCTATCCAGTCTTTTAAACTGAGTGGCACATGTATGATCTGTCAGATGGTACAAGAAGCTCCTGGCTCTCAGAGAATGAGTTCGATCTCTGGAGGCTAAAGTAGCAGACGCAGATAAAAGGTATCTAGAGTAGACTCCAGTCTAGTAGCTTCTATGCAGCTCTGAAGAAGAGAGATCACCTGGAAGGAGAGCATCTTCTGCCCTCCAGGGGATGCAATATGCTCTCATACTGAGAATATCTCTTCTCTGAGGTCTTGTGCCCAGGAGAGAAGAGTTACGACAGCTGTTTGTAGTTCACGATTCAGTTACTAATATGTAAATAGCTGCGTAGATGGTGGGTATGAAGATCATTTGGTTATTTGCTTGTCTATTGCAAATGTGGCAGATCTGATGCATCACCTAGATAAGAGTTTAAACAATGCTAGGGAGTAGATGGTTATCTTGGTACATGTAGGTACCAATGGCATTGGAAATGTTGAAGAGAATCTCTAGAAGCCAAATTTAAGCTCTTAGGAAGAAAGCTAAAATGCAGAACATCCAAGGTAGTATTCTCCCAAATGTTACCTCTTCCATTGGCAGAAACCAAGAGGCATGCAGAACTTTGGAATCACAATGCATGGATAAGATGAGAGTGCAACATGAGGGATTTAGATTAGAAACTGAGCAACATTCTGGGGAAGGGGGAGTCTATTTCTAAAAAGATGGGCTCCGCCTTATCCAGAATGGAATGAGGCTGCTGGCACTAACATTTGAAAAGGAGATAGAGCAGTTTTCAAATAGAACTTGGTAAATAATTGCTCAGGAGCAGGTTACAAGATACAAATCAATATGGTTGTATTATAGAAAGACCAGGTCAAACGGTCTTTTTTTTTTTTTTTTTTTTACTGTTACTGAAGAATTAGCTTAAGTTGAATGGCAAACAGTTAAATGGCAAACAGTTGCTTAGGAGCACATGGTTCAGAGTAAGGTATTTTTGAAAGATACTGCAGAGAAGTTAGGCCACCTAATAGAGCTGTAAGAAAGAGAAAAGTGGCCCAGATTGCAAACTATCACCTTCTAAATACGTTGTAGATACAAACAAAAATAACACTTTGAAATATCTCTATACAAATGCTAGAAGCCTAAAAAATAAGATAGGAGAGAGAATATAACACTGAAATTTTGTTAGTCGCAATGGAGTTATCGACTGAATTTTCTACTATGATTTTTCTGATATGGAGATTCCAGTCCTACGTGTAGTGAATAATTTAGGAGTGTTGTTTGATTTAGTATTGTCTTTAAGGCCTCACATTCCGTCTGTAGTGAAGACGTTTTATTTTAAGTTGAGGCTGTTGAGCAAACTATGACCATTAATATCAGAAACAGATTTTCAGAAAGTGTTATAGAGCCTCGTATAGACTGGGCTTGATTACTGCAGCATTAGATACATTGGTTTGCCAGCTACTTGTATCCAGTCCTTGCAAATTGTACAAAATTCTGTTATTCAATTATTGTATGGGTTGGCTAAGAATGAGCATGTTTCACCTTATCACAGGAAAATGCAGTGGTTTCCTGTGTTAGAGAGAATTAAGTTTAAACTGTTGACATTAATTCATAACAGTTTATATCAGGAGTCATCATGTTATTTAATTGTTTGTGCTGGTATAAGCCTGCATGAGCAGTTCACTCGGACACTTCCTATTTGTTGGATTCAAGAGACGCTACAGCTCCCTTACAAAATCTACAATTGAAAGACGAATACAAGATTTAATATATCTGATAGAGAAAGATATAAGAACCAAAATATCTGATGGTGAAAGACTCCTGATGCAGGCCCTGTATGCCGAAACACAGCTCTTGCTCACCAAACATTTAAATTCTATTTTTTATCTTGTTCATTGACCATTAAAATTGTATTTTTTAACTGGATTTTTATCTGAAGCGTCATATTTTTTATTTTTTAGTCATCTTCACTGTTTTGATAAAGTAGTTTTCAACATAGCCATCAAGCCAGAATTGGTCACAGGAATCAAGGCCCCCACCAAAATTTAGAGCCAAAGCTAGTTCATCACTCTAGGGTGGCAGCAGTTGGGGTTTGGTGGCGGTGGGAAGTGGTGCATCTTACCTCCTCCTCTTTCCTTCCTGCCTCTGCCACCACACTCCGAGGAAAGTGGATGCACTGTCTGTGCGAGGACTTGAAGTAAGGCCTGAGCTCATGCACTGTTGTACCAACCCACCCCCAGAAAGGAAGTCCTGCATTGGAAGGGGATGGGATGAGACAGCACTTGAGCATGTGCCTCTACTTCGAGGCCCTATGCCCAGCGCTCAATCCTCTTGCCTCTTATGCTCCAGAAGAGGGGATGGCAGCAACAGACTTGGTAAGCAGAAGGGAAAAGGAAAAATACTGTATCTAGAGGGTGAGTGGGAGAAGGAAAAAAGATATGCCGGACTGGGGGGGGGGGGGGGGGTGTAGAGTGGGAAAAGGGAGATACCGGACTGTTTTTTTTTTTTTGGGGGGGGGGGGGGTAAGGGGGAAAAGGGAGATGCCAACTGTTGGGGGTAGTGTGAGAAAAGGGAGACACTGGACTGCTGGGGGGGTGAGAGTAGGAAGAGGGAGATGCTGGACTGTTGGGGGGGTAGATTGGGAAAAGGGAGATGCTGGACTGTTGGGGGAGGGGGAAGGGTAGATAAAGGGAGGTAATGGACTGTTTTGTTCAGCTTCTTGCATCCAGCCACTCCATTCAGGTCTGTAGAGGGACAAAGGTTGAAGTAGGCAGAATGACTGAGCATGGGGTGGAGGCCTGGGGCCTGCAGGAGAAAGTATTTTGATGTAACAGAACTGTTGTAATAGTCATATTGCTACCTCTTGCTAGGTAGAGTTGTTGCTCCCAGGGGTACAGTCTCCAAATGGGTTAGTTTTGAACATACCATGATATGTGGAGTATTATCTCAGTCTCAGATTTAATATTACCACTCATCATAGTACTTCCACCATGCCAAAGAGTTTTCTTCTGGAGTTTATAAGATGTAACACGTACAGAGTATCAACATGTGCTTGGAAATTGCTTTCAATCAAGCCTGTGGAACCAAATACAATAGGAAATATTTCTGTATTTTTCTGCAATATTTTCTTGGTTTTTGACTGCATTTCTTGGTACTTGAGGATCTCCCTCTACACAATGGACAGAATAATCACTTGGCACTGGTAGTTCTATTATCAATGATCTCAGGTTTTTTTCCTTTACCACAATGATTTTCTTGCATCAAGCTTATGAGTTAGACAGGAATGTCCCAGGTGATCACAACCTCTTCATTCTCCATAGTTCTGTTAGGGATGTGATCCCACTATGGAGACTGGGCGTCTAAATGGCAGAGTACATTTAATGTGAGCAACGTGTATCATTTAAAGTGATACACGTGGGAAAGAGGAACCTGAATTATAGCTAGGTCATGCAAGGTTCCACATTAGGAGACACCGACCAAGAAAGGGATCTATCTAGGTATCGTCGTTGATGATATCCTTTATAGCCTTCTCCGGGGTGACTCCCAGGTCCACTCAGGGCCTCCGCTCTAGGTGCCTTGCGCCATTAGGCGTGCGGGGCATTTTTCTCTTTACATTTATTTTTCTCTCAGTTATTACTTATGGCTCCAGTACACTTTTTCTTCTTGGTACTGTCCCTTCCTAATCTGTTTCTCCATCTGAAACCACTGTACACTGCAGGAACACATTGTCCACCCTCTGTACTCATCATCTCACCATCTCTTTTTTCCTCTTCCTTTTTCTCAGCTCTCAACCTTCAACATTTCCTTCCTTCCATTCATCCATCTCCTTTCTATCTGAGTACATCTCGCCTTCGTCGCTGTCGTCATACCTCTCCTACTCTTCTCCATACTCGCTTGCTCTTTCTCCTGCTCTCCGCTGGGGACATTAATCCCAGTCCTGGTCCTCCACATCAGCTCTCATCCTATTTGTGCAGGTCACACCGTAATATCTCCAATCTAATTTTTATTCCTCTCCTCCCCCCTTCTTCCCTGCCTTTCTCTTGCGCTCTGTGGAATGCCTGCTCTGTCTGTAACAAACTTTCCTACATCCATGACCTCTTTATCTCTTGTACTCTCCATCTGCTTGCCCTAACTGAAACTTGGCTTTACCCTGAAGACTCTGCTTCAGTCGTGGCCCTATGCCATGGAGGATATCTTTTCTCCCATACTCCTCGCCCGGTTGGCCATGGAGGTGGTGTCGGGCTACTACTTTCACCCTCTTGTAGATTTCAACCTCTTCTTCCACCTCAGTCTCACTGTTTTTCTTCCTTCGAAGTCCACTGTATCTGTCTATTTGCTCCTCTGCCTCTCCGAGTAGCAGTCATTTATTGACCCCCTGATAAGTCCCCTTCTTCCTTTCTCACTGACTTTGATACCTGGCTTTCCTTCTTTCTTGAACCTTCATCTCCTTCCCTCATTCTTGGGGATTTTAACATTCATGCTAATGATCCCTCTGACTCTTATGCTTCTCAGTTTCTTGCTTTAACATCCTCTTTCAATCTTCAACTGTGCTCCACTGCCCCCACTCACCAGAATGGCCACTGTCTCGATCTTATCCTCTTCTCAAACTGCTCACTCTCCAGTTTCTGTGCCTCAACTCTTCCCCTCTCTGACCATCATCTGATAACTTTCACACTTAAACACCCTCCTCCCTAGTCCCGTCCAATCTTAACCACTACATTTAGGAACCTTCAGGCTATTGACCCTTCTACTCTGTCAAGTGTTTCAAATCTCTTCTCTACCACTATGTTATCCAAGTCTGTCAATGAGGCTGTCTCTTCCTATAATACTATTCTCTCCTCTGCTCTGGATACTCTCGCTCCTCCCATTCCCCATTCTGTAAAACGTACCAAACCCCAGCCCTGGCTGACCTCTATAATCCGCTACCTACATTCCTGTGCCCGCTCTGCCGAACGCCTTTGGCTGAAATCCCGTGCCCATGCTGACTTCATACATTTCAAATTCTTGCTGACCTCCTTCCAATCTGCTCTTTTACTTGCCAAACAGGACTATTACATCCAGTTGACAAATTCTCTTGGCTCAAACCCTCGACATCTCTTTGCCACACTGAACTCTCTCCTCAAAGTGCCTTCACCTCCAACCCCCACTTCACTTTTCCCCCAGACTCTGGCTGAGCACTTTCATGATAAGGTTCATAAGATTAAACTTGAATTCTCAACCAGGTCACCTCCACCTCTCCTTCCCTTAGTCCATTCTCTCAACCCTCCAACCCCTGCCTCCTTTTCTTCCTTTTCTGAAATAACTGAAGAGGAAACTACACGACTTATTTCCTCCTCGAAACTACCTGTTCCTCTGATCCTATTCCCACCCATCTACTTAACACTATCTCTCCTACTGTCATCCCTTTTATCTGTTATATCCTCTATCTTTCACTGTGCACTGCAACTGTTCCTGATTACTACTACTACTACTATTTAGCATTTCTATAGCGCTGCAAGGCATACACAGCGCTGCACAAACATAGAAGAAAGACAGTCCCTGCTCAAAGAGCTTACAATCTAATAGACAAAAAATAAATAAAGTAAGCAAATCAAATCAATTAATGTGAACGGGAAGGAAGAGAGGAGGGTAGGTGGAGGCGAGTGGTTACAAGTGGTTACGAGTCAAAAGCAATATTAAAGAGGTGGGCTTTCAGTCTAGATTTAAAGGTGGCCAAGGATGGGGCAAGACGTAGGGGCTCAGGAAGTTTATTCCAGACGTAGGGTGCAGCGAGACAGAAGGCACGAAGTCTGGAGTTGGCAGTAGTGGAGAAGGGAACAGATAAGAAGGATTTATCCATGGAGCGGAGTGCACGGGAAGGGGTGTAGGGAAGGACGAGTGTGGAGAGATACTGGGGAGCAGCAGAGTGAGTACATTTATAGGTTAGTAGAAGAAGTTTGAACAGGATGCGAAAACGGATAGGGAGCCAGTGAAGGGTCTTGAGGAGAGGGGTAGTATGAGTAAAGCGACCCTGGCGGAAGATGAGACGGGCAGCAGAGTTTTGAACCGACTGGAGAGGGGAGAGGTGACTAAGTGGGAGGCCAGCAAGAAGCAGATTGCAGTAGTCTAAACGAGAGGTGACAAGGGTGTGGATGAGGGTTTTGGTAGAGTGCTCGGAAAGAAAGGGGCGGATTTTACGGATGTTGTAAAGAAACGACAGGTCTTGGCAATCTGCTGGATATGAGCAGAGAAGGAGAGAGAAGAGTCAAAGATGACCCCAAGGTTTCGAGCTGAGGAGACAGGGAGAATGAGAGAGCCATCAACAGAAATAGAAAACGGGGGGAGCGGGGAGGTGGGTTGGGGGGGGGGGGGAATGAGAAGCTCGGTTTTGGTCATATTTAATTTCAGGTGGCGTTGAGACATCCAGACAGCAATGTCAGACAAGCACGCTGAAACTTTGGTTTGGATGCAAGGTGAGATATCAGGGGTAGAAAGGTAGATTTGGGAGTCATCAGCATAGAGATGGTAGGAAAAACCATGGGATGAGATTAATGAACCAAGGGAAGAAGTGTAGATAGAAAAGAGGAGGGGACCAAGAACAGAACCCTGAGGTACACTGACAGGCAGAGGAATAGAAGTAGAAGAAGATCCACCAGAGTGAACACTAAAGGTGCGGAGGGAGAGGTAGGAAGAGAACCAGGAAAGGACAGAGCCCTGGAATCCAAGTGAGGACAGGGTATTGAGAAGTATGCTGTGATCGACAGTGTCAAAAGCAGCGGAAAGATCAAGAAGAATGAGGATGCAATATTGACCTCTGGATTTAGCCAGTAATAGGTCATTGGAGACTTTAGTAAGCGCAGTTTCGGTTGAGTGGAGAGGGCGAAAACCAGATTGTAGTGGGTCAAGAATAGCATGTGAGGAGAGAAAATCAAGGCAGCGGCGGTGAACAGCACGCTCAAGTAATTTGGAGAGAAAAGGAAGGAGGGAGATGGGTCGGTAATTAGAGGGACAAGTAGGGTCGAGTGAAGGCTTCTTAAGAAGAGGTGTGACCACAGCATGTTTAAAGGCAGTAGGGACAGTTGCAGTGGAAAGTGAGAGGTTGAGAATGTGACAGATAAAAGGAATAAGAGCAGGTGAGATGGCATTAAGAAGGTGGGTGGGAATGGGATCAGAGGAACAGGTGGTACATTTTGAGGAAGAAAGGAGAAGTGTAGTTTCCTCAATAGTAACTTCAGGAAAGGAGGAAAGGGAATGAGGGGAAGGAGAGAGAGGGGAACGGACTAGTGGAGGGAGAGGTGGTGAGGTAGAGAAAGCAAGGTTTATCTTTTGAACCTTGTTGTGAAAGAATTCAGCAAGGGTCTGAGGAGATAATGAAGGGGGAGTTGGGGGAGGGGGCACCTTGAGGAGAGAGTTCAATGTGGTGAAGAGAAGTCGAGGATTAGAGCCAAGAGAGTTGGTCAGTTGGATATAATAATCCTGTTTGGCACGTAAAAGAGCAGATTGGAAGGAGGTCAGCATGAACTTAAAGTGTAAGAAATCAGCAAGGGCCCGAGATTTCCGCCAGAGGCGTTCGGCGGAGCGGGTACAGGAACGTAGGTAGCGGATATTAGAAGTCAGCCAAGGTTGGGGTTTTGTACGCCTTACAGGGCGGGTCATCAAAGGTGCAAGAGTGTCTAAGGCAGAGGATAGAGTATTGTTGTAAGAAGAAACAGCCTCGTTGACAGACATGGATGGTGCCACAGTAGAGAGGAGGTTTGAAACATGGGAGGATAGAGATGAAGGGTCAATATCGTGAAGATTCCTAGATAAATTAGATAAGATAGGACGGGACTGGGAGGGAGGAGATTTAAGTGTGAAAGTTATAAGATGGTGATCAGAGGAGGGAAGATCAGAGGCAAGGAAACTAGAAGGTGAACAGTTGGAGGAGAAGATGAGATCAAGACAGTGACCATTTTGATGAGTGGGGGAGGTGGGGCATAGTTGGAGATTAAAGGAGGACGTTAAAGCGAGTAACTTGGAAATATAAGAGTTGGAAGGATCATTAGCCGGAATATTAAAGTCACCAAGGATGAGAGAGGGGGAGGAAGGATCATGGAAGAAGGCAAGCCAGGCATCAAAGTCACTGAGAAAGGATGAAAGGGACTTATCAGGGGGACGATAAATGACCGCTATTCGAAGAGGCAGAGGAGAGAAAAGGCGGATAGAGTGGACTTCAAAGGAGGAAAAACAGTGAGATTGAGGTGGAAGAAGGGGTTGAAATCTGGAGGAGGGAGAGAGAAGTAGTCCAACACCACCCCCATGGCCAGCAGGGCGAGGAGTATGTGAAAATAGATAACCGCCATGACACAGGGCTGCGACTGAAGCAGAGTCATCAGGGCAGAGCCAGATTTCTGTTAGGGCGAGCAGATGGAGGTGGCGCGACATAAAGAGGTCCTGGATATAGGCGAGTTTGTTACAGATAGAGCGGGCATTCCAAAGGGCGCAAGAGAAGGGCAGAGAAGAGGAGGGGAGTAGAGAAATAAAGATGAGGTTAGAGAGGTCGCGGTGAGATCTGTAGAGTTGGGATAATAGTTGGTGATGCATGTTTGATGCCTTCAAACATGCCATAGTCACACCACTCCTTAAAAAACCTTCATTGGACCCAACTATTGACCCATCTCCCTCCTCCCTTTCCTATCCAAGATACTTGAACGTGCTGTTTACCGCCATTGCCTTGACTTTCTTTCATCTCAAGCTATTTTTGATCCACTTCAATCTGGCTTTCGCTTGCTAAAGTCTCCAATGATCTGTTCCTGGCCAGATCCAAAGGTCTCTATTCTATCCTCATTCTTCTCGATCTATCTGCTGCTTTTGACACTGTTGATCACAGCCTACTCCTTGATACGCTGTCCTCACTTGGATTTCAGGGCTCTGTTCTTTCCTGGTTTTCTTCTTATCTCTCCCAGCCTACCTTTAGTGTATACTCTAATGGATCCTCCTCTACTTCTATCCCACTGTCAGTTGGTGTACCTCAGGGATCTGTCCTGGGATCTCTTCTTTTCTTCATCTATACTTCTTCCCTTGGTACTCTGATCTCATCCCATGGTTTTCAGTATCATCTTTACGTTGATGACTCCCAGATCTACCTCTCCACACCAGAAATCTCAGCCGAAATCCAGGCCAAAGAATCAGCCTGCCTGTCTGACATTGCTGTCTGGATGTCTCAGTGCCATCTAAAACTAAACATGACCAAGACTGAGCTTCTTATCTTTCCCCCTAAACCAACCTCTCCTCCTCCCACATTCTCAGTGGTATCAAGCTGTTGGGGATCTAGAGGATGCAATCCAGCTGTCCACCGATTTTCACAATTCCCTTCAGTGGTGGACAACTCGATCCAATTTGACCTTGGGACGTCCTTTTCTAATTTCTCAGCCACAAAAAGTGCTGACAATGGATGCATCCCTCCTGGGGTTGGGAGCTCATGTACATGGGCTTCACACTCAAGGAGTTTGGTCCCTCCAGGAAACAGGTCTTCAGATCAATCTCCTGGAGTTGCGAGCGGTCTGGAACGCTCTCAAGGCTTTCAGAGATCAGCTGTCCAATCAAATTATCCATATTCAGACAGACAATCAGATTGCCATGTACTACATCAACAAGCAAGGGGGCACCAGATCTTGCCCCGTGTCGGGAAGCCGTCAGGATGTGGCTTTGGCCTCACCGTTACGGCATGTCTCTCCAAGCCACGTATCTGGCAGGCATAAACAACAGTCTGGCCGACAGGTTGAGCAGGATTACGCAACCTCATGAGTGGTCACTCAATTCGGGTGTCGTTCGCAAGATCTTCCGAGAGTGGGGCACCCCCTCGGTGGATCTTTTTTGCCACTCAAATCAATCACAAAGTTCCTCAGTTCTGTTCCAGGCTTCAGGCCCACGACAGACTAGCATCAGATGCTTTTCTCCTGCATTGGGGGACAGGCCTTCTGTATGCGTATCCTCCCATACCTCTGGTGGGGAAGACTTTGCTGAAACTCAAGCAAGACCGCGGAACCATGATTATAATTGCTCCCTTCTGGCGCATCAGATTTGGTTCCCTCTTCTTCTGGAGTTGTCCTCCAAAGAACCATGGAGATTGGAGTGTTTTCCAACCCTCATAACTCCGAATGAAGGAGCGCTTCTGCATCCCAACCTCCAGTCTCTGGCATTCACGGCCTGGATGTTGAGACTGTAACTTCGCTTCTTTGGGTCTTTCTGAGGGTGTCTCCCTGGTTTTGCTTGCTTCCAGGAAAGATTCCACGAAGAAGTGTTACATTTTCAAATGGAGGAGGTTTGCCGCCTGGTGTGATAGCAAGGCCCTAGATCCTCACTCTTGTCCTACACAGACCCTGCTTGAATACCTTCTACACTTGTCAGAGTCTGGTCTCAAGACCAGTTCTGAAAGGCTTCATCTTAGTGCAATTAGTGCTTTTCATTGTCGTGTGGAAGGTAAGCCTATCTCTGGAAAGCCTTTAGTTGTTTGCTTCATGAGAGGTTTGCTTTTGTCAAAGCCCCCTGTCAAACCTCCACCAATGTCATGGGATCTCAACATCGTTCTCACCCAGCTGATGAAGCCTCCTTTTGAACCACTGAATTCCTGCCATCTGAAGTACTTGACCTGGAAGGTCATTTTCTTGGTGGCTGTTACTTCAGCTCGTAGAGTCAGTGAGCTTCAAGCCTTAGTAGTGCATGCTCCTTAGCTCAAATTTCATCATAACAGAGTAGTCCTCCGCACGCACCCTAAGTTCTTGCCGAAGGTGGTGTCGGAGTTACATCTGAACCAGTCAATTGTCTTGCCAACATTTTTTCCACGTCCTCATACCCGCCCCGCTGAACGTCAGTTGCACAACTTGGACTGCAAGAGAGCATTGGCCTTCTATGTGGAGCGGACAAGCCCCTTCAGACAGTCCGCCCAAATGTTTATTTCTTTTGATCCCAACAGAAGGGGAGTTGCAGTCAGGAAACGCACCATTTCCTATTGGCTAGCAGATTGCATTTCCTTCACTTATGCTCAAGCTGGGCTGACTCTTGAGGGTCATGTCACGGCTCATAGTGTTAGAGCCATGGCAGCGTTGATGGCCCACTTGAAGTCAGTCACTATTGAAGAGATTCGCAAGGCTGCGACATGGTCATCAATCCACACATTCACATCTCACTACTGCCTTCAGCAGGATACCCAATGCGACAGTCGGTTTGGGACGTCTGTGCTGCAGAATCTGTTTGGGGTTTAGAATCCAACTCCACCCCCCAGGCCCATTTTTATTCTGGCTGCACTCTCAGTTAGATGTTCTGTTTCGTAGGTCAATCCTTGTTATGTCCTCGCCGTTGTGAGGCCCAATTGACCTTCTTTGTTGTTTTGAGTGAGCCTGGGTGCTAGGGATACCCCAGTCGTGAGAACAAGCAGCCTGCTTGTCCTCGGAGAAAGTGAAAGATACATACCTGTAGCAGGTATTCTCAGAGGACAGCAGGCTGATTGTTCTCATAAACCCGCCCACCTCCCCTTTGGAGTTGTCCTTTTCCTTGTTATTGCTTTATAATTTAACTAAGAGGGACTCTCGCACGACAGGTGGGAAAGATGGCTGCATGCGCGGTGCGCGCACCCACGCGCTCAAAGGCTCTAGCAAACGTTTTGTTGCTAGGGAAGATTTCCGTTCCTGGGGCAGCCGTGGACGTCACAATCAGCCTGCTGTCCTCGGAGAATACCTGCTACAGGTATGTATCTTTCGCTTTCTTGGTGGCTGTTACTTCAGCTCGTACAGTCAGGGCGCTCCAAGCCTTGGTAGTGCATGCACCGTATATCAAGTTTCATCATAACAGAGTAGTTCTCTGTACTCACCCTAAGTTCTTGCCGAAGGTGGTGTCGGAGTTCCATCTGAACCAGTCAATTGTCTGGCCAACATTTTTTCCCCGTCCACATACCTGCCCTGGCGAAGACAAGTTGCACACCTTGGACTATAAGAGAGCATTGGCCTTTTACATGGAGCGGACAAAGCCCTATAGACAGTCTGCCCAATTGTTTGTTTCTTTTAATCCCAACAGTAGGGGAGTCGCCATCGGAAAACGCACAATCTCCAATTGGCTAGCAGATTGCATTTCCTTCACTTACGCCCAAGCTGGGCTGACTCTGGAGGGCCATGTCACGGCTCATAATGTTAGAGCCATGGCTGTGTCAGTGGCTCACTTAAAGTCAGCCTCCATTGAGGAGATTTGCAAGGCTGCAATGTGGTCGTCAGTCCACACATTCACATCTCACTACTGCCTTCAGCAGGATACCCGACATGACAGTCGGTTTGGGCAGTCGATGCTGCAGAATCTGTTTGGGGTTTAGAATCCAACTCCACCCTCCTAGGCCCATTTCTGTTCTGTTCCAGGCTGCACTGTCACTTAGTTGTATTTCTTTTCAGGTCCATCTCTGTTATGTCCTCGCCGTTGCGAAGCCCAATTGACCAATGTTCATTGTTTTGAGTGAGCCTGGCAGCTAGGGATACCCCAAGTGTGAGAACAAGCAGCCTGCTTGTCCTCGGAGAAAGCGAAGATACTTACCTGTAGCAGGTATTCTCTGAGGACAGCAGGCTGATTGATCTCACAAATCCGCCCTCCTCCCCTTTGGAGTTCTTCATTGTTTTTTTGCTTTGGACTACACTGAGGGACTTACTCACGCAACGGGTGGGAAACCGGTCCACGCAGTGCGTGCTGCTCACGCGCCAGAAGACTCTGGAAGATTTTTTGACATTTTGTTAGCAAAACTTTTGATCCTGGGTCGACGTCCACATCGACCGAAGTGTGAGATCAGCCTGCTGTCCTCGGAGAATACCTGCTACAGGTAAGTATCTTTGCTTAATGGCTCAAAGTTGGCAGAGAGGTTTGGCCTTTTCTGATATTCACTGTTCTGAAATATTGCAGACACCATCTCTTCATCAGTCTTCAGGACATAATGTTTCAACTGATATGCTGAAGTTAACTGAAATTCATTGAAGGTTACTGCAATTAGAATTACACACTGCCACATTAGTAGATTATTGTACACAAGTTTATTCCTCAAGGATTGCGAATGCAAAAGCATCTGACACTTTTTGATGACCATGAAAAATCTGTTGAAAATTTAATGGTATTTTAAGCAAATATACATTGGATTTGATGTTGTTATTAATTCAAACTGGTCGGGAAAAGTTAGTTGATGAGAAATGTTTATCAACAGTTATCAATAAGTGTATAGATTCTACTCAACTACAGGAATAGGATATTAAAATTAAGAAATATTGACAGGAGTTAAGACTATAAAAATGAAAAACACTAACAGGATGAGAAAGAAGTGTTACAAGAAGGTATGTATATCCCTAGATGAACAAAGGATAAAGATATGTCTAATGCCAAACAAGTTACTTTTAATGTCCTGATATTCATCCAGCGATACTGAAAATGGAGAGTACTTTTTTTTTTTTTTTTTACAGAAAGGGTCTTGACGTGACGGGGGAGACAATGCAGGAGGAAGCAGGCCATCTCACAGGTTCGCTCTCAGATTCAATCTCAACATGTTGTAATATTACCTGGAGGCATATTTTCAAAGCACTTAGCCTTCCAAAGTTCCATAGAAACCTATGGAACTTTGGAAGGCTAAGTGCTTTGAAAATATGCATCCTGGTGATCAATTAAGTTCCATGGAAATGTCTTCTTTCTAAAGGTTTGTCTTTTGTTCCCTCTCAACCACATGATACGATTCAGTTTTGTGTCAATTTGGATGGGACAATCAATCTATGGTGTATGAGCAGTTGACAGACACCTCCATGACCTATTGATTCGGCATTGTTGACATTTAAACATGGTTTTACAGGAGATGGCTTCTTAGGAATCTAATCCTCAATATATACAACATTTTTCTGCAAAGGAACATTGTGCTTTGAAAACTTAAAGCAGATAAAGGTGGGGCAATTGTGGTGTTAGATAATCTTGACTATGTTAAAGAAGTCAAGTGACAATTGTCAAATGTGGCTGTATAAAAATGCCAGATGGTATGACCGATATGTTGAAGAATAAGATTCTAGATAAAGAAATCCTCGGTGATCCATGATGCCATAAATGAACAGCATCTTGACATCCTAGAAATAAGTGAAACCTGGCTAGATGAAAGTGGGGGTTTACCACTGGCTGAACTATGCCCAACAGGTTTCAACATCCAACATCAACCAAGACCAGGAAGACAGGGTGGAGGGGTAGCAGTATTGATTTGGTACACAATCAAACTGCGCAGAATATCCATCCCCCAGCTACATGGATCAGAATCTCTTTTAATCCAACTTGAAGAGAAGCCAATCTGGCTGCTCATGATTTACAAAGCACCTCGTAACAACACATTATCGTGCAAGAACGCCTAGACCTGATTACTCAAGTGACCCTGAATTACCCTAGGCTGGTGATCATGGGAGACTTCAATCTACACATCAAAACCCCAGACAAAACCACAGCTGCCTTTCTGGACACAATGACAGCACTAGGATTTACATAGGTGATCAATTCCCCACGAAAAGGGTCACATACTAGACCTGGTATTCTACAAAGGGGTGGATATCCCAGAATTCTGGGATAACAGTATTGAAATAATATCCCTATCTTATGGTCAGTCCATTTTCTAATTAAATTCTCCCTAAGTGACCACCTGAAACAAATGGCACCTCCCAGAGTTTGGAAGGAGATCAGAGAAAAAAAAGCTGACCAATGAGAATTTCCTAGAGGCCTTGGACTATCCACATATAGATGAAAAGACAACAGTGGCAGAACAAATTGACATCTGGAATACACACCTAGCCAAGACCTTAGAGAAAGCAGCACCACTAAAAAAGGTCTTAAGCCCCACTCACAAACGCTCACCTTGGTTTTCTCCAGAACTTCGGATCCTTAAACACGAAGGACGAAAACTGAAAAGGAGATGGCGCAAATCTCACCTGGATGAAGACAGGCTAAACTGCAGGAAGCACATGGCAAAGTACAGCCAAGCCTTAACAGCAACCAAAAAACAGTATTTCTCTCAATGCACTGCACAGACTGCCAATTCAAGCAAGCAGCTGTTCAGTAAACAGCCTACTGCAACCCCCACAACAAAACCAGCCTGCCCAGTCTAAACTGAACTGCAATGATTTTGCTGCACACTTTGCCAACAAAATTAAAAGTCTTCACCAGGATTTACAGGCAATCCCACCCAGTGCCCAACCAGTCAACCAGGGGTGCACAAACTCGCCCCCTCCTAACAGAGACAGATGGAACACTTTTAACCTAATGACAGAGGAGAGCCTTGACAAAATCCTAAAAGTCCTTCGACCAACTACCTGCTCCCTCGATCCCTGCCCATCAAAGATAGTGCAGCAGGCAAGTATGGGCCTTATAGAAGGTGCCACAAAAATTGTGAACACCTCTCTGTCTAATGGGCAACTACCAACAGCATTAAAAAGGGCAGTGGTTCGCCCTCTGCTGAAGAAAAATAACCTTGACCAGGACAAACTTGAAAGTTACAGGCCAGTATCTAACATCCCGTGTTCAACTTAATGAATGGCTAGAAAAGAGTAACTGGCTAGATCCATGTCAATCTGGATTCAGACCTGGTTATGGAACAGAAACGGTCCTCGTATCCCTGCTAGATGATCTTCACAGAAACCGAGACAAGGGATTTGCCTCAATGTTAGTACTGCTAGATTTCTCAGCAGCTTTTGACACTGTGGACTGGCAGAAACAGGTATCAATGGAACTGTACTTGCCTGGTTCAGATCCTATCTATCAGACAGGCAACAATCCATAATGATTGGTAGCAACTCATCACCACCATGGACACTGACCTGCTGAACAGAAAAAAAGCAATAAATGTTTTCAAACCTCAAACGCGGCACCGTAGACAGCCATCAGGCATTGGCTGTCGGCTCTGCAGCCGCTCCTCCTCTCACCTCCACGTCACTGCCCCTGGAGTAAGATCCCGGAGGAGCGCAGCGATGTGAGAGGCGAGAGGAGGAGCGGCTGCAGAGCCGACAGCCAATGCCTGATGGCTGTCTACGGTGCTGCATTTGAGGTTTGAAAACATTTATTGCTTTTTTTCTTTTCGTAGCGGCCGCTGCTGCTCAACAGGAGAAGCAGCAGCGGCTGGACAGCGTTACCAGTGGCAGCTGCGGGTGGCGAGGGGGTTTGATGCGCCTGGGGGGGGGGGGGTCACTGGACATGGGTGGCTTGAGGGGGGGGAGGGGAGGGTCACTGGACATGGGTGGCTGGAGGGGGGCAGGGGGGAATAGGAGGAGGGAGGGATGCTGGACATGGGTGGCTGGAGAGGGGGCAGGGGAGGGTCGCTGGACTTGGATGGCTGGAGGGGGGGCACACACTCACTCTCACATACACTCTCTCTGACACACTCTGTCTATCACACTATCTCTCTGTCACACACACACACAGTCTCACACACACTCTCTCGCACACATACTATGTCTCTCTCTCATTCTCTCTCTGACACACACACTCCATCTCTCAAACATACACACTCTGAGGAAAACCTTGCTAGCGCCCGTTTCATTTCTGTCAGAAACGGGCCTTTTTTTACTAGTAACAAATAATAAAAGAAGCAACGTGAAATCAGAGATCAAGCGTATATTTCAGTAGGACTTAGCACAGTAGAGCCCCGGATTATTCATATTTGAATTTTAATCACTATTCAGCCGAATACGAATAACATATCTGGGGCACTATTTGGAATCGAAATGAACATGACTAATCAGTACAGCCCTAATATATAGATAAAGTTTTACAGCCAATGATAAAAAATATTTAAGTCTTATGCGTGGGATATGACTTATTTTTTGAACATCATACAGGACTTGGATAATATTGTACAAACAGCTCTACTGGCAACTGTGGATGTGCAAGCCCTTTATACAAATATTCCACAATGTGAAGCTTTGGGAATTATACAACATCAGCTGGCATTACATCCACATACTTTCTTTGTTCCTACAATATATGTCATAGAGCTTTCTTCAATTGCCCATCACTCTAATCATTTCATATTTGAGGATTGAATCCACTTACAAAAATCCAGTATTCCCATGGGTGACTCTTTTGCTCCAGCCTTAGCTAGTTTATATATGGGTGATTTTTTAGTAACAATGGGTGTATCCTTCTGTGTTTTTTTCAATGTGTTTTGGGTTGATTTCAGTATATGGTTGATATATATATATATATATATATATATATATATATTAATCTGAAGTGGCTCTAAGTTCCATTATCACAATTTGAGGTTTATATATGTTTATGTTTATTCACGTGTTAGATATACCGCTTGCCAAACGCTGATCAAAGTGGTTTACAATTATAATAAAAGGTCAACAAATTACAAAGGAACACCAATTTATGGACAGGACAGATAACACAGTTATTCAAGGAAAGCCAAATGAAAGATCAAGGACAGGACACAGCATAGGAAACTGACAAGCAGAGTGCTTTCAAGACTTCCAAACTTACTAGATTCAACTGTCAGGATTTGACAACCCACAGGCCAATTCACAAAAATATGTTTTTAAACTGGACTTAAAAGATCAAAAAAGGTGGTTATAATCTGATGAATTTTGGTAGTTCATTCCACAGCCTTGGGGCTAAATAAAAGAAAGCTGAAGATCTTGTGCTTACATAATGGGCTATTTATTTAACAGGGGAAGCGTCAATCGACAACAGTCTAATGAACAGAGACCATGTTGGAGTGTAGTTGCCATTCTACTATTAAGTTTGGCACCATCAAGTCATTATATATTTGGATGTATAACTAACATTGGAGGAAGCCACTTCACTAAACCTATGGATAGGAATACTATTTTACATTTTGACAGTATGCATTCCAGAGCTTTAAAATCCAGTTTGCTGTTTGTCCAGTTTTTGAGATATCATAGAATTTGTCATTCTTTTGCAGAATATTGTCATGCATTAATAATGTTGACAGAAAAGTTGATAGCAAGGGGTTACCATAGACAATTCATTAAGCAGGCAAGAAACCCAGCATTGTACAATAATCAGGATTGTTTATTCCAGGCAAGGACACTGAAGAACAACCATTTATCTAAGTGATGTGCTTGTATTATTGAAAAATGCTTGACGATACTACAAGTGCATACTTGTTTTTCAACATAGAGATAGATGATTGTTTATGCCAGGAATAAACATTTAAAAGATGTATTATATAAATCTGATTATCAGGTCCTTCGCTGCAGCATACTCACTGTGGACATTGATATACGAGATTACTCTGGAAGGATCACAGTGGAAGGACCACAACACAGGTCAAACCATTTGGTTTAGATATGCCAGTATTTGTAATTTGCTATAGTTGAAATAGGGATTTTTAGGAGGAAAAATATTTACCCTGACAAAACTACATTATCTCCCCCCCACCCACCCGAGTATATTAACAGCAAAGTTACGGAGTTCTTGCTGTCATCATTAACTGAAAAAGCCTCCCAAAGCACCAACATTTTTAACTAAATATTTTTCAAAGTTGCAAACACATTTAAAGTGCTATGACGCCTTCTGCTGCTGTTCCATGGCCACAATAGCTAGCATTTCCACTTGCTACATCAGGGTCCATGGAGCTAATAAGGAACTCCAAACTTGTTGCTGTTCAACAGGATTTCCAACTTTGAAAAATATTTAATTACATATTTTGGTGCTTTGGGAGTTTTTTTGTCAGTCAACGGTGACAGCGAGAACTCGGTTGCTATTATAAGAGTGTTTATTGGAGTCTGTTGAGGCTTTTTCCTTCCATTTGTGCATTTTTTAAATATATAAGCTTTGTATTAATATACTCACGTGCATGGGGGAAGAGACTGTATTTAAGGGCCACTATTTGTAATTTGCCCTTGTGACTTATGTTATACTGGGCAGACCTCTTACTGGTTTAAGGTTAGATTGAGTGAATATGAATATTGCATTTCACGACAAAAGCTTAAAAAGCCTATGGTTTGTTATTGCATTCAACAGCACACTTCTGATCAACTGAAATGCTGCAGGGAGCTCCGGAGGCTGGAATTTGGCAAGCGATTTTCCGTTTGGATGTGAATGTAAGTAGGAATTTTAGACAAGTGGAGTCTAATCTGACCTCGTTGGTCACTAAAGTGTCTACACTGGATAAAGACACTGAAACTGGAGTACAAAGAATTGATAGCATTGAGAAAAACCTGAAAGATATGCAGGAGGTGCAAAATAAGGTCATTTGTGATTGTATTTTATTACACTGAAGATATGAACAGATGCACAATAATATGAAGAAATGTAATTTGCGATTTTTGAACTTCCTTAATATGGTAGCAATGTCACTTAGGGCTTCTTTTACAACACAGCAAATGAGAGGAAGCCCATAGGAATTAAATAGACTTCTTCTCATTTGCTGCACCAAGTCGGTAGTGCGACTTTGTAAAGGAGGCCCTTAGAGAGCTACTTAAGAAGTATATGATAGAATTCTTAACATACCTGCAGAAGCTTTTCCACCTATTAGTAAAGTCTATTATTTGCCATCCAAAAGGCTGGTTTCTGGTAGTCAGCATTTGAGTGGGGACCCTTTGCCTGAATTTCCAGATAGTTTGGACATGGCAGAGTTACTGGAGACATCTATGGATTATGTGGACTGTTAGCTACTTTTGCATTTGAAATGGATAGAAATCATGCACTGACATTTTTTTTCAACACAGGTCTGAGCTGTTTTGTCAGAATATTAGGTGTTTTCCAGATGTTTGCAGAGAAACTCAGGTGGAAAAAATGGTGGAATATTTTTTTCTTCATTTTCCTGTAAAATGTTTGGTGAAATTTGATACTATGTTTTCTTTGACCTTAAATACCTACAGAACCTAAATTTTCGATGCAAGTGGGTGATCCTGATCAGAATGAAGAAGCTGTTAGAATGCGGTTAAGAGTTTCCACAGCTCCATTTACCAGTTTATTTTTGTAGTTTTCTTAGTACTACATCCCTTCTTGATTTTTCTTGCTCTCTCCCTTCCTTTTCTTGGGGACTAAGGGATTTCATTTTTGTTTGTAATGTAAGTTTGGGGTTTTCTGTTTTTTTTTTTTTTGTAATTACTTTTGTATCCTGTTTTCTGTTCTAGGGAGGAATTTTCTTGAATTGTAATTCTGAAATTTCAGTAAATACAAAGTAAAAGATTTTAAAAATGCTTTGTAATCCTAGATATTTCGCCAGTGTTGTAATTTTATTGAATAGACTGCAATCGATTGATATTACAGATAAAGTGTTGAGTTGGTTTACTCTCTTTTTGCAAAATAGTTTCTGGTTTCTCAAAAAACTAAGGTATCTGATTTGAGAAGTATAAAAACGAGTGTTCCACAGGGTTCTTGTTTACTGATTGTTTTATTTAATATTTTTTGCCGCCATTATGTTGATTATTGAATTGCTATACATTTTAGATTCTATGCTGATGATATTCAGTTATTGTTACCTGTTGATGGCTCTTAAAAATACATTTGACAAGTAAAAGTTAGTGATGCAAGCCGTTTATAGCTGGATGAGAGTGGACAGTCTGAATGTCAATAAAACAAAAATCCTATGGTTATCAACTTATGTCTCAACAGAAATACCCACATTGTTTCATTTTGAGGGTGAAGATATACTCGTTGCACATAATCTACAGAATCTGGGGGGTGATGGTGGGCTCTGGTCTTACAATGAAATTACAAGTACATAAAAATGAGAGAGATGTTTTCTTTAAATTGAGATTAGTTAGGCAATTGAAGAATTTGCTGACCCCTTATAATTTTTGATCAGTGGTTCAAAGTCTGACAGCCGGTATGAACATATTTCACCGGTGCTGAAGAGTTTACATTGGCTTCCTATAGAATACCATATATAGTACAAGATTATTTGTTTGGTGTTCAAGATTGTAATGGGTCAGGTCACCAAAAGTACTTGCTGCAAAGCTGCAAGTGCATCAACTAAGAAGATCTTTAAGAACTGTTCAGTAGTTAATACTGGATATACCATCATATCGTGTGATAAGGTTAAATGAGTTCAGGTCATCCATTTTTTATACAGCAGGTCCACTCACTGTGGAATAATTTACCAATGAGGCTAAGAAAGATTCAAGATGTAAAACAGTTCAAATGGGATTTAAAAACTTTTCTCTTTATACAGGTATATGAGGAGGTGAAAGAATTGAATTAAGATGACAGGAATTGTGCTATTACTGTATTTAACATGCTGCTTGTATTAGATAGTTTCATGTGTGATTTATATGAAGAATGTGTAGGACGCATTTTGTACATTTAAATCTCTTATCTATGTGTTATATATCGACCATTATTCCAGAACAGATTCACAGCAGTTCACAATCTAAAAAATTCTCAAGAGACAGGTTATAAAAAACACACTCAAGAACATTAAGGGCCCTGCTTACTAAGCCATGCTGTAGGCGCGTGCTAAAAATTAGCACACACTAAAGCTAGAGACACCCATATATTCCTATATATTACAGAGCCCCTAACAGTATTATAATTTAATACTGATCAATTATATAAATATGTTTTCAGCCCCTTCCTAAAAACTAAATAAGATGGTAGTGTTTTCAAGCTCACAGATAAGGCATTCCAATAATGTGCACCCAAGAAAGGAAAGGAACCCTCAAATTGATTTTACTCTAACACTCTTCAAAGACGGGAAACCCAAATCTAGGGTCTGTTGAAAACACAAATTTCTCCCAGAAGACAGAATTACCAACAGATCGCTCAATTCTGCTGAATTCAGCCCCAAAAATTGACTTATAAATTAGACATAAAATTTTAAACCTAATATGTTGTTCAATAGGAAACCAGTGGAGATCTTTCAAGACAGAGGACACACTTTTAACACGACTCAATCCAAAAATTAATCTTGCAGCAGAGTTCTGCAAAAGATGTAAATGCTTACTCAATTTACTAGTTACCTGAGAGTACAGTGAATTACAATACTGCAACTAAGGTAACAGAATTGGCTAAAGACAGAAGATAAATTAAGTGAACTAGACTACCTTGTTAGCATTGATCAATGGATTTACATTTCTGAGGCAATATTAAATGACATAGCTCTAAAAAGGAGGAGAAAAATTAGACAAGGGAAAGAAAACCTGCAGAAAGCTGGAGAGAATTTGAAGAAAAACTCAAAGTATATCAGATAGAGAAGCATGGAGAAAAGCAATAAATGTTCATAAATTTCAAATCAAGATAGCTAAACAAAACTACTTTTCAGAGAAGATAGGGAAGGGCAAATCGGACGTGAAGAAACTCTACCAGATATTAGATCAGCTAGCGAAACCATTAAGCTGTACGACCACTCTCCCCTCAGTGATGGCCTTGGCACATTGTTTTGAAAAGAAGATTACAGATGCAAGCTTAGCAATTAAAGGAAAAATAGTGGGTCAACCAGATTATGAAGAAATTCTCTCAAGTGGGGATATGAAGAGAGGGATGAAAATGGAATATGCAGCAGATAAGTACTAGACTGGATTTCTTCCAGTCTCGGAAGAAGAATTCAGAAGAGCAGTGCTAAAATATTCCAAATCTCAATGCATGTTAGACAGCTGTCCAATCTATTTACTAAGACACCCTTGGAAAGCAATGGATAACTTTAAATAAAGGCATCTTCCCCAAACAGCTAGGCATGATATTACTCACACCCATCCCAAAAAACCCAAAGTGAGACTTGGGAGATGTTACCAACTACAGACCAGTGGCCTCTACCTCTGCATATCAAGGTCCTAGAAAGTATAGTAGCTTCGCAACTCACCAAACATTAGCGAAGTTTAACTTTTTACACCAAAATCAATCAGGGTTTAGGAAAGGCTTACCGAGACACTGTTGGGTACATTATTCAGTGATCTTAGAAAGTTCATGAGCTATGGTCAACAAGTGGTGATTATGCAATTTGACCTTTCCAGCACGTTGGACGAAGTTAATCATCAAGTGCTACTCCTCTGGCATAGGGGGCCAGGTTCTAGATTGGGTAAGGATTCCTAGGTTTCAGATCTTACAGTGTGAAGATGAATGGGATTTTGTCAGATGAATGGCTGGCTGGCTCACAGTGGAGTGCCACAAGGATCCCCCCTCTCCCAATATTATTTAATGCTCTGATGGCCCCATTAGTTGTTTTTTTTAATGGAAAGAGAGGGAATAAACTGTTTCTCCTGTGCAGATGACATTACATTATACTTTCCTTTTTTCAAGAATAAGGATGATGTTAATTTAATATCTCATGGTTTCACCTTAGTGGAGAAATGGTCGATGAATTTCTGCCTCAAATTAAACCGTGAGAAAACCAAGTACTTAATTGTCTCAGCACCCAACATTGATTTGTCAGATATACAGCTGAGCCTCAATGGCACCTCCCTGAAAACCGTATCAGAACTAAGAATATTAGGGATCCTAGTGGACAGACATCTGAACCTGGAAAATCACTGTCAAAAGGTAATAAAAGCATTTAATGTCCTTAGAAAACTCAGACGAGTACGTTACCACTTTAGTGTAGATAATTTCAGGCTGATGGTACAATCCCTCATCCTAGCACAGATTGACTACTGCAATGTGCTACACGTCGTTTGCTCCACGTCAGTTACGAAAACTGCAATCGGTACAAAACATAGCTGCAAGATTAATCTTCACCAGGCCACTATAATATCAAATTTGAATTGTATAGTTATTAATATCTCCTACTCAACAATATTACTCTGCACAGCTGTACTGTATTTAATCACCATACAGTTTTTAATTTTATGGACCATCAGAGGTATGCTTCCACAAGTCCCTATTTTTTAAATAAATAATCTCTAGTGAGGAAATCAGGTAAGTGGAAATAGGCTTCCTTGAGATCCAGAGCCATAAGAAACTCACCTGTGCAAACAGAAGCTATAGCAGATAGTGTTTCCATCCTGAAGTGGGATAACTCAGAAACCAACTGACGTCTCTGAGGTCCAGAACTGAACGGAAGGACTCCTCTTTCTTGGATATGATGAATACACGGAATACTTGCCTTTTCTCCAGTCCTTCTTGGGGATGGGAACCACAACTCCTAGGTGGAGAAGGTTGGACAGGGTGGCTTCTACAGCCCGTCGCTTTTAAGAAGCCCTGCTACAGAGGGATATAAAAATGGAATCTACAATGGGGCAGGAGAACTCTAGCTTGTAACCTTCCTTGATGATACTCAGCACCCACTAGTCAAATGAAAAAGTGGCCAGACAGCCGATGATTTATATTCCCAGGAAACAGACTGAGACAGAATCCATTTAATTACTTTCTGAGAAGAAAACACTAAATAAATCACACAATATACCATATAATCGTAAGGTTACATAGTAACATAGAGGCATAGTTTCAAAGCACTTAGCCTTCCAAAGTTCCATAGAAACCTATGGAACTTTGGAAGGCTAAGTGCTTTGAAAATATGCCACATATTAACATAGTAGATGACAGCAGAAAAAGACCTGCACGGTTCATCCAGTCTGCCCAACAAGATAAACTCATATGTGTATACCTTACCTTGATTTGTACCTGTCTTTTTCAGGGCACAGCCCGTATAAGTCTGCCCAGAACTATCCCCTCCTCCCAACCACCAGCCCCGCCTCTCACCACCGGCTCTGGCACAGACCGTATAAGTCTGCCCAGCACTATTCCCCGCCTCCCAACCACCAGTACTGCCTCCCACCACTGGCTCTGGCACAGACCGTATAAAAGTCTGCCAACCACTATCCTCGCCTCCCAACCACCAACCCCTCTTCCCCCCACCGGCTCCGCCACCCAATTTCAGCTAAGCTCCTGAGGATCCATTCCTTCTGCACAGGATTCCTTTATGTATATCCCATGCATGTTTGAATTCCGTTACCATTTTCATCTCCACCACCTCCCGCGGGAGGGCATTCCAAGCATCCACTCTCTCTGTGAAAAAATACTTCCTGACATCTTTTTTGAGTCTGCCCTCCTTCAATCTCATTTCATGTCCTCTCGTTCTACCGCTTTCCCATCTCCGGAAAAGATTTGTTTGCGGATTAATACCTTTCAAATATTTGAACATCTGTATCATATCACCCCTGTTCCTCCTTTCCTCCAGGGTATACATGTTCAGGTCAGCAAGTCTCTCCTCATACGTCTTGGAACACAAATCCCATACCAATCTCGTAGCTTTTCTTTGCACCGCATCAATTGTTTTTACATCCTTAGCAAGGTACGGCCTCCAAAACTGAACACAATACTCCAGGTGGGGCCTCACCAACGACTTGTACAGGGGCATCAACACTTCCTTTCTTCTGCTGGTCACACCTCTCTCTATACAGCCTAGCAACCTTCTCGCTACGGCCACCGCCTTGTCACACTGTTTTGTCGCCTTCAGATCCTCGGATACTATCACCCCAAGATCCCTCTCCCCCTCAGAACATATCAGACTCTCACCGCCTAACACATAAGTCTTTCGTGGGTTTCTACTCCCTAAGTGCATCACTTTGCATTTCTTCGCATTGAATTTTAATTGCCAAACCTTAGACCATTCTTGTAGCTTCCGCAGATCCTTTTTCATGTTTTCCACTCCCTCCCGGGTGTCCACTCTGTTACAAATCTTTGTATCATCCGCAAATAGGCAAACTTTACCTTCTAACCCTTCAGCAATGTCACTCACAAATATATTGAACAGAATCGGCCCCAGCACCGATCCCTGAGGCACTCCACTACTCACCTTTCCCTCCTCCGAGCGAACTCCATTTACCACCACCCTCTGTCGTCTGTCTGTCAACCAGTTCCTAATCCAGTTCACCACTTCGGAACCTATCTTCAGCCCATCGAGTTTATTTAAAAGCCTCCTGTGGGGAACCGTGTCAAAAGCTTTGCTAAAATCTAAGTAGATTACGTCTATAGCATGTCGATGATTCAATTCTCCAGTTACCCAATCAAAGAATTCAATGAGATTCGTTTGGCACGATTTCCCTCTGGTAAAACCACGTTGTCTCGCATCTTGCAACTTATTGGCTTCCAAGAAATTAACTATCCTTTCCTTCAGCATCGCTTCCATTACTTTTCCAATAACCGAAGTGAGGCTTACCGGCCTGTAGTTTCCAGCTTCTTCCCTATTACTACTACTACTATTTAGCATTTCTATAGCGCTACAAGGCATACGCAGCGCTGCACAAACATAGAAAAAAGACAGTCCCTGCTCAAAGAGCTTACAATCTAATAGACAAAAAATAAAAAATAAGTAAGCAAATCAAATCAATTAATGTGAACGGGAACTTTTGTGAAGAGGGACCACATCTGCCATTCTCCAATCCCTCGGAACCTCTCCTGTCTCCAAGGATTTATTAAACAAATCTTTAAGAGGACCTGCCAGAACCTCTCTGAGCTCCCTCAATATCCTGGGGTGGATCCTGTCCGGTCCCATGGCTTTGTCCACCTTTAGCTTTCCAAGTTGTTCATACACACTCTCTTCTGTGAACGGTGCTATATCCACTCCATTCTCAAATGTACTTTTGCCAGTCCCTCGTGGTCCTTCTCTAGGATTTTCTTCAGTGAAAACAGAACAAAAGTATCTATTTAACAAATTGGCTTTTTCTTCATCATTACCTACATAGCGGTTTGCTGTATCTTTTAGTCTCACAATTCCCTTTTTAGTCATTCTCCTTTCACTAATATACCTGAAGAAATTTTTGTCGCCCCTCCTTACATTTCTAGCCATTTGTTCTTCTGCTTGCGCCTTTGCCAGACGTACCTCTCTCTTGGCTTCTTTCAGTTTCATCTGGTATTCCTCCCCGTGTTCCTCTTCTTGAGTTTTTCTATATTTCAGGAACGCCAACTCTTTAGCCTTTATTTTCTCAGCCACTTGCTTGGAGAACCATATCGGTTTCCTTTTTCTCTTGCTTTTATTTACTCTCCTTACATACAGGTCTGTGGCCCTATTTATTACTTCTTTCAGCCTGGACCAATGTCCTTCCATTTCTTGTACGTCCTCCCAGCCCATCAGCTCCTTCCTCAGGTATTCCCCCATTTTACTAAAGTCAGCACGCTTGAAATCTAGGACTTTGAGTTTTGAGTGGCCACTCTCCACTTTAGCTGTTATATCAAACCAAACCGTTTGATGGTCACTGCTTCCCAGGTGTGCACCCACTCGGACATTTGACACACTATCCCCATTTGTGAGCACCAGATCCAGCGTCACTCCCTCCCTCGTGGGTTCCGTCACCATTTGTCTGAGTAGAGCACTTTGGAAAGCATCCACGATCTACTTCTTTCCGATTCCACAGACGGAACCTTCCAATCTACATCCGGCAGATTGAAATATCCCAGCAACAGCACCTCTCTCTTGTTTCCCAACTTTTGAATATCCACGATCAGGTCTTTATCTAATTTCTCTGTGTCGGAGGTCTGTAAACAACACCCACGTGGACAGAGGTTCTATCATCTCTCTTTAAGGTGATCCATATTGCTTCTTCCTTTCCCCAGGTCCCTATCAGTTCAGTTGCTGCGATCTCATTTCTCACATATAGAGCTACTCCTCCACCTTTACGACCCTCTCTATCCTTCCTGAATAGATTATAGCCTGGTATGTTTGCATCCCATTCATGGGAACCATTGAGCCACGTCTCTGTGATTGCAACAACATCTAAGTCTGCCTCCAACATCAGGGCTTGAAGGTCATGAACTTTATTGCTTAGACTACGAGCATTTGTGGCCATCGCTTTCCATCTATATTTCCTGGTATGTGTTTCAACATTAGTGATTAGTCTTTTCACTTTGGGTACCTTCATATCTTTTTGTTTCAACTTCATTGCTTTTTCCTCTGCCTCAGTTCTCTTTTCAGGAACATCACAGTGCTGTAATGGAGCAAAAGAATTCTTTAGGGGCAACACTTGTGCGGGCGGATGCTTCTGTGTCACATGACGAAGTCTGCCTGAGCCTACCGTGAACCATCTATTGTTAGGTGGTTTTATTCTTTGAGGCAGTGGTGAGAAGTTATGATTCTGTGCAGTTCTAGAAGCTGCTTTAATTGCATCCAATTCTTGCATTACTTTACTGAGCTCCTGTTTTAAACTAGATAGCTGAAGACAGATAGGACAAGCCTTAAGTCTCCAGATGATTGGCCTTGAAACTAAAGCACCACAATTATTGCAGAGAATAAAAGTCATCCTGATTGGTTGAAATGGGTATGAACAGGTGTACTATTCACTCCCTTCCTTCTTCTTTCTTCCCTCACAAAATTTCTACACAATACTAAATGTATCTGCTATCCTGTAACGACAATGTTTACAAAACTATGTAAGCCACATTAAGCCTGCAAATAGGTGGGATAATGTGGGATACAAATGCAATAAATAAATAAATATCCCTAATACTTTAAGAAGTACATAATAATACTAAGATGCAAACAGCAGTCCAGCTGTAAAGGGGTGCTATCCAGTCTTTTGCACTGAGTATCACATGTATGATTATTTCCCAGTTGGCGAGAGGTTATAGGTTGATGCAGAGACCCCCTAGCTATCAGAGAATGAGTCCAATCTCTTGAGGTGGAGTAGCAGACTTGGAGGTGCTGAGGGAGACACAGCAGTAGAGGAGGCCTATAGGGGAACTGTAAAGGAGGCCTATAGGGGAATTGTAGAGGAGGCCCACTTCCAGTCTGGTAGCCCCTGTGCTGCCTTGGAGGAGGGAGGTCTCCTAGAAGGACAGCATCATTTTGGCGAAATAGGAAGTAATCCTGTAGCCAGGACCTGCTCATCAGGGGATGCAATATCCTCTTACACCAAGGATTTGTCTCCAGGAGCTTCTGCCCAGGAGCGAAGGATTAGGACAGGTGTTGTAGTTGGTGATTCAATCATTAGGCATGTAGATATCTGGGTGGCTGGTGGGTGTGAGGTTTGCATGGTCACTTGTCTGCCTGGTGCGAAGGTGTAGACCTCACGCATCACCTAGATAAGATTTTAGATAGTAAATGAGTGCACCAATGACACAGGAAAATGTGGGAGGGAGGTTCTGGAAGCCAAATTTAGGCTCTTAGGTAGAAAGCTGAAATCCAGATCCTCCAGGGTAGCATTTTCAGAAATGCTTCCCATTCTACACGCAGGACCCAAGAGGCAGGCAGAGATCCACAGTCAACGCATGGTTGAGATGATGGTGCAAGGATGAGGGATTTGAATTTGTTAGGAAATGGATAACATTCTGGAGAGGGGGGGGGGGGGGCCCTGATCCGAAAGGATGGACTCCACCTTAACCTGGATGGAACCACGCTGCTGGCACTAACTTTTAAAAAGGAGATTGAGCAGCTTTTTAAACTAAAATGGGGGTAAAGCCGAAAGTGGCCCAGGAGCACATGGTTTGGTGTGGAGTATCCTTGAAGAATACTATTGAAACAGGACATTTAGGGAATCCCAATTAAGAGAGATTTCAATAATGATGAAAGTGTATAATGGGAGAACAGAACAAAGGAGGCAAATTAATCTCATCAACTTCATAGCAGCTTACAGATGCTAGGAAAAAACATAATTTGAAGTATCTATATATAAATACTGGAAGCCTAAAAAATAAGATGGGAGATTTGGAATATATAGAACTAAATGAAGAGATAGACGATATAGGCATCTCAGAGATCTTGTGGAAGGAGGACAATCAACAGGACACCTAAGAACATAATACCACCCATACTGGGTCATATTAACGGTCCATCTAGCCCAGTATCCTGCTTCCAGCACTGGCCAATTCAGGTTACAAGTACATGGCAGAAACCCAAATAGTAGCAACATTCTTTGCTACCAATCCCAGAGCAAGCAGTGGCTTCCTTCATGTCTGTCTCAATAACAGACTATAGACTTTTCCTCCAGGAACCCGGATACACTAACTGCTATCACATCCTCTGGCAACGAGTTCCAGAGCTGATCTATTCTTTGAGTGAAAAAATATTTCCTCCTATTTGTTTTAAAAGTATTTCCATGTAATTTCATTGAGAGTCCCCTGGTCTTTGTACTTTTTGAAAGAATGAAAAAGCGATTCACTCTAATTCGCTCTCCACCACTCAGGATTTTGTAGATCTCAATCATATCCCCCCTCAGCCATCTCACTTCCAAGCTGAAGAGCCCTACCCTCTTCAACCTTTCCTCATATGAGAGACATTCCATCCGCTATCATTTTGGTCGTTCTTCTTTGAACCCTCTCTAATTCCACTATATCCTCTTTGAGATATGGCGACCAAAATTGAACACAATAATCAAGGAGAGGTTGCACCATGGAGTGATATAATGGCATTATAATATTCTTGGTCTTATTTACCATCCCTTTCCTAATAATTCCTAGCATCCTATTTGCTTTTTTCACCGCCTTCGCACACTGAGCATATTCAAAAGAATGGATTAATGAGACAAAGCCAACATGGATTTAGTGATGGGAATTCTTGCCTCACCAATCTATTACATTTCTTTGAAGGGGTGAACAAACATGTGGATAAAGGTGAGCTGGTCAATATTGTTTATCTGGGTTTTCAAAAGGCATTTGACAAAGTATCTCATGAAAGACTCTAGAGGAAATTGGAAAGTCATGGAATAGGAGGCAGTGTCCTGCTGTGGATTAAAAACTTGTTAAAAGATAGAAAACAGAAAGTAGGGTTAAATAGTCAGTATTCTCAATGGAGAAGGGTAGATAGTGGGGTTCCCCAAGGGTCTGTGCTGAGACCACTGCTTTTTAACATATTTATAAATGATCTAGAGATGGGAGTAACTAGTTAGGTAATTAAATTTGCTGATGACAAGGTAAAATTATGTATCATACCTGATAATTTTCTTTCCCTTAATCATAGCCGATCAATCCATAGACTGGTGGGTTGTGACCATCTACCAGCAGGTGGAGATAGAGAGCAATCTTTTGCCTCCCTATACGTGGTCATGTGCTGCCGGAAATTCCCCAGTATGTCGATATCAAAGCTCCATCCACAGGACTCAGCACTTAGAGAATTACACCCACAAAGGGACACTCTGCCCAGCTCACCACCGCCGAAGCGGGGGAGGGAAAATATTCCAGCGCACCACCGCCGGGGCGGTGGGCGGGAAACCACACCCGCCGACGCGGGGGGAACTGGCTTATCCTGCTACCGCAACCGCGGGAGGAGCTGGCTTACCCTAACACCGCCGAAGCGGGAGGGATACAAAGCTACCCTACAGCCGCACGAAGCGGGAGGGATCACTGGCATAATTTAGTTATTAATCCAGCCACCGCCGAAACGGGGGGAGAGGAAGCAGTAGCTCACTGTAACACAAAATCATCTCAACTCGAAGAGACTTCAATTGGAAGAACTTGAACACGAAGTCCTCGTGAACAGGAAATGAAGACTGAACTTGAACCTGAAATATAACCAGAACAAAAATCAATACAGATATCTGGGAGGGGCTATGGATTGATCGGCTATGATTAAGGGAAAGAAAATTATCAGGTATGATACATAATTTTACCTTCCCTATCATCAAGCTGATCAATCCATAGACTGGTGGGATGTACCGAAGCAGTACTCACCCAGGGCGGGACATGGAAATTCCTGAACGCAACACTGAAGCCCCAAACTAGGCCTCGGCCCGAGCAGCCACATCCAAGCGGTAATGTCGTGAGAAGGTATGAGCCGACGACCAAGTAGCCGCTCTGCAAATCTCTTCCAAGGAGACAGATCTGGACTCCGCCATCGAGGCTGCTTGTGCTCTAGTAGAGTGTGCCTTCAGCTGAATGGGCGGAATCTTCCCTGCCGCCACATAAGCTGCCGCGATCGTCTCCTTGACCCAACGTGCCACTGTAGGCTTAGATGCCTGCAGACCCTTAAGAGGGCCTGCGAACAGCACGAACAGGTGATCCGACTTCCGGAAATCATTGGTCACTTCCAAGTATCTGATGATGACCCGTCTAACATCCAGGTATTTGAGCGCAGGGTACTCCTCTGGGTAATCCTCCCTACGAAAGGAGGGTAGGTAAAGCTGCTGATTCACATGGAATCGAGAAACAATCTTGGGCAGGAAGGAGGGCACTGGGCGAATCGATACTCCTGCCTCAGTGAATCGCAGGATCGGCTCTCTACACGAGAGAGCCTGGAGCTCGGAAACTCTTCTGGCTGATGTGATAGCCACCAGGAAGACCGCTTTCAGCGTCAGGTCCTTCAGCGATGCCCTTGGCAAGGGCTCGAAGGGAGGCTTCTGCAAGGTCCGTAGTACCAGACTGAGATTCCACATAGGCACTATAGAGTGCAGAGGGGGGCGCAGGTGATTAACTCCTTTGAGAAAGCCTACCACATCTGGTTGTGAAGCCCCCTTCAGGCGACTCCTGAAGCAAGCTAGAGCCGCCACCTGGACTTTCAGTGAACTGAGCGACAGGCCTTTCTTCAGCCCCACTTGCAGGAACGCCAACACTGAAGAAATTGGAGCCGTGAAGGGCGATACAGAGCCTGCCTCGCACCACGACGCAAAGGTACGCCAAACCCTGGCGTAGGTGGTAGAAGTAGAGCGCTTCCTCGCTCTCAGCATAGTGGCAATGACCTTGTCTGAGAAGCCCTTCTTCCTCAGCCGCTTCCGCTCAAGAGCCAGGCCGTAAGACCAAAGGGGGAGGGATCCTCCATCACCACGGAACCCTGATGTAAAAGGCCCCGCTCCGCTGGCAGCCGCAGAGGGCCGCCCACCGAGAGTCTGACTAAGTCCGCATACCAGGGACGTCTGGGCCAATCCGGACCCACCAGGATCACCCGGCCCGGATGCTTTGCCACCCGGCCTAGCACCCTGCCCATCATGGGCCATGGCGGGAACACGTAGAGAAGCTCCTGTGCAGGCCACTGCTGGAAAAGAGCATTGACTCCCAGAGATGGAGGGTTCCGTCCTCTGCTGAAAAAACGCGGCACTTGGCAATTGGCCGAGGACACCATCAGATCCAGGCTCGGTCGGCCCCAGCGTTTCGTGATGTCCAAGAACGCCCGAGCAGACAGTTGCCACTCTCCGGGATCCAAGGTATGGCGACTGAGAAAGTCCGCCTTGACATTCATGACTCCTGCAATGTGGGCCGCCGACAGTTGTTCCAGATTCGCTTCCGCCCACAGGCATAGCTTCATGGCCTCCTTGGCTAGAGGGGCGCTCCTGGTACCTCCCTGGCAATTGACATAGGCCACAGCCGTGGCATTGTCCGACAGGACCCGCACAGGCCTCCGCACCAGTGCCGGGAGAAACTCTAGAAGCACCAACCGAATGGCTCGGAGTTCCAGGAGGTTGATGGACCATTTTGTTTCTGCAGGAGACCAGAGCCCCTGCGCTGTCCATCCCAGGCAGTGGGCTCCCCAGCCCATCAAACAGGCGTCCGTCGTGACAACAACCCACTCCGGGGTCGTAAGAGGCATTCCTGCGGACAGCTTGCCTGGCCTCAGCCACCAGCTCAGCGCCTTTCGCACCGCTGGATCCAAAGGAAGGCGTACGGCGTAGTCCTCCGCCACAGAAGAGAGTGCTGTAGTGGTCTCATATGAGCCCTGGCCCAGGGCACTACCTCCATCATGGCCGTCATGGAGCCCAACAGCTGCACATAGTCCCAAGCCCGAACAGTAGAGGAGGCTAGGTACTGGTCCACCTGGGTCCAAAGCTTGACGCTCCAGTTGTCCGGCAGGAACACTCTGCCCACTTGGGTGTCGAATCGAACTCCCAGATAATCCAGGGACTGAGTCGGGCGCAGCTGGCTTTTCTCCCAGTTGATGACCCATCCCAGGGAGCTCAGAAGAGCAATGACCCTGTCTGTAGCTCTCCCGCACTCCGCATAGGAAGGGGCTCGGATCAGCCAGTCGTCCAGATAGGGATGGACTCGCACTCCCTCCTTGCGGAGTTGGGCCGCGATGACCACCAATACCTTGGAGAAGGTCCGCGGAGCCGTAGCCAACCCGAACGGGAGGGCTCTGAACTGGAAGTGTCGGCCCAGCACTGCAAAACGCAGAAAGCGCTGATGAGGCGGCCAGATGGGAATATGTAGGTAAGCTTCCTTGATGTCCAGGGAGGCCAGGAATTCTCCCTTTTTCACCGCAGCTATTACTGAGCGGAGGGTCTCCATCCGGAAGTGCCGAAGTTTCAAGGCCCGATTGACTCCCATGAGATCGAGAATAGGCCAAGCAGAGCCTTCTTTCTTTGGCACCACAAAGTAAATGGAGTAGCGCCCCTTGCCAAGCTGATCTACTGGCACCGGGACCACCGCGCCCAGGCGGATCAGGTTGTTCAAGGTCTGCTGCACAGCAGCTGCTTTGACCTGAGACTTGCAAGGAGAGTTTACAAACCCGTCTCTTAGGGGTCGGCAGAACTCTAGCTTATAACCGTCTCTGATGACTTCCAGAACCCAAGCGTCTGAAGTTATCCTGGTCCACTCGCCCAGAAACGAGGACAACCTTCCTCCTATCTGCACTGGGCCATGGACCAGGTCCCCGTCATTGGGTACGCGACCCTGGGGGCGGGCCGGAGGACGAACCTCTTGGACGGCGGTCCCTACGAAAGGAATGCTGCTTGGGGGAGAAGTTCCGTTTGAAGGAAGCAGAGGCAGAGGAGGCCGACTTGCCCGGGCGATACCGACGGGCTTCCTGGAATCGGCCCTTAGAGGAACCAGGACAGGCACTGCCGGCCCGAGTCCTGACCTCCGGCAACCTCTTGCCCTTAGACGTGCCCAGCTCCGTCACGATCTTGTCCAGCTCATCCCCAAAGAGCAGCTTGCCTTTAAAAGGCAGCTTGGCTAGGCGAGATTTAGAGGCATGGTCAGCAGACCAATGCTTAAGCCAGAGCCACCGCCGCGCAGAGACTGTCTGAGCCATACCCTTGTCCGAGGCTCTCAAAACATCATACAGCAAGTCTGCCAAGTAGGCCAAACCCGACTCCAGGGTTGGCCATTCCGCCCTCCAGGAAGGGTCCGAGGGGGAAGCCCGCTGCAAAACAGTCAGACACGCCCTAGCCACGTAGGAGCCGCAAACCGAGGCTTGCAAACTCAGAGCGGCCGCCTCAAAGGACGACTTTAAGGCTGCCTCCATTCTCCTGTCCTGGGCGTCCTTCAGGGCAATGCCACCTTCCACCAGCAGCGCCGTTTTCTTAGTCACGGCAGTGATTAAGGAATCTACCGTGGGCCAGACAAAGGCTTCCCGTTCCCCCTCAGGTAAGGGGTACAGACGGGACATAGCCCTGGCTACTTTCAGGCTCACCTCAGGGGCATCCCATTGCGCTGAAATTAAGGTCTGTATGGCTTCTTGAACGTGGAAGGTTCTAGGCGGGCACTTCGTTCCCAGCGTAATGGCGGAGCCAGTAGAGGTTGAGAGAGAGCCTTCCTCCGGAGAGGCAATCTTCAAAATGCTCATGGCCTGCACAAGCAGATTGGGCAAATCCTCTGAGCGAAAAAGCCGCGCTGCAGAGGGGTCGTCTGCTCCATCCGAGCGAGGATCAGTCTCCTCCATAGATTCCGCTAAGGATCTCTGGGAGAACTCAGACACGCTGCCGTCATCCACATCAGAGGAGACAGAGTCCCCCGAGGGTGGAAGATCCACCCTAGGGCGCTTAAGCATAGAGGCCTCATCACCCCGATCAGAGAGGTGAGCAGGGGCAGTGTTCTGCATAAGAAAGGCCTGATGCAGCAGCAAAATGAACTCAGGGGAGAAACCCCCCAGTCTGTGCATTTCTGCAGCCTGTGCCGTGGCCCTAGAGGCGCCCTCCATCTGCGCTCCCAGTAGCGGGGGAGAGGCGTGTTGCGCGTCCAAAATGGCGTCCGGCGTGAAAAATCCGAGAAGGAGCCGCGAGGGAAGAAGGGCGTTTTAATTTTGCCGACTTCTTACTGTCGCCCGATTCAAGGGTGACCAAGCTGTTAACGTCTCCCATCTCGAGGGCGGCCCAAGAAGAAGCAGACCGAGCCGCGTGGCCGGTCACGACCGGGAGAGCGGCCAGCGGGGGATGGGTGCCTAAGGCGGGAAAGGCCGCAGCGCCGGAGGAAAAACCGGTGAACTCTCCTGGCTCCGAAAGCGCGCCCAAAAAGGGCGACTCTACCTTCGAGCCCCCCGCTTCCCCGCAAACGCGTTCCGGGGAGCGTCTTTTCACGCCCTTGCCATCCGAGGCCATAGCCACGTGGAGACCGTTCGGGGAACTCCCTGCCCGCTAGTAAAAGGTAAAAATTACCTGCTTCTTGCTCCGAGCAGCGACGACTTGTTCCAGTGAGCAGCTGCAAATGGATGTCCTTTTTGAAAGTTTAAAAATTTTTTTTTTTTTTTTTACGGAGCCAGCGGGAGGGGGGAGAAAAGGAGGGACCTGGCACCACCAGGTTTGCACTTGCTCACGAAGAGCCCTCAACCCCAGGTACTCAACAAAACCTAAACAATTAGGCTTGGAGACCTAGCCAGCGCTGCTGCTGTGTGACCACACACCTGCTGAGATAGAGAACATACTGGGGAATTTCCGGCAGCACATGACCACATATAGGGAGGCAAAAGATTGCTCTCTATCTCCACCTGCTGGTAGATGGACACAACCCACCAGTCTATGGATTGATCGGCTTGATGACAGGGAAAGTTTATTCAAAGTTGTTAAATCGCAAGAGGATTGTGAAAAATTACAAGAGGACCTTACGAGACTGGGCATCCAAATAGCAGATAACATTTAATGTGAGCAAGTTCAAAATGATGAATGTGGGAAAAAGGAACCTGAACTATAGCTATGTGACGAAAGGTTCCACATTAGGAGTCACCTACCACAAAAAGGATCTAGGTGTCATTGATGATATGTTGAAACCCTCTGCTCAGCGTGCAGTGGCAGTGAAGAAAGCAAATAGAATGCTACGTATTATTAGGAAAGGAAAGGAATGGAAAACAAAAATGAGGATGTTATAATGCCTTTGTATCGCTCCATGGTGTGACCACACCTTCAATACTGTGTGCAATTCTGGTCCCTGCATCTCAATAAAAGATATAGTGGAAATAGAAAAGGTACAGAGAAGGGCGACAAAAATGACAAAGGGGATTGGATGACTTCCCTATGAGGAAATGTTGAAGTGGCTAGGGCTCTTCAGCTTGGAGAAAAGATGGTTGAGGGGAGATATGATAGAGGTATATAAAATAATGTATGGAGTGGAATGGGTAGACGTGAATCACTTGTTTACTCTTTCCAAAGATATTAGGACTAGGGGGCATGCAATGAAGCTACAAAGTAGTAAATTTAAAACAAATCAGAGAAAATACTTCTTCAATCAACGTGTAATTAAACTCTGAAATTCGCTGCCAGAGAATGTGGTAAAAGCAGTTACCTTGGCACGGTTTAAAAAAAAGGTTTGGATATCTTCCTAAAAGAAAAATCCATAAGCCATTATTAAAATGGACTTGTGAAAATCCACTGCTTATTTCTAGGATAAGCAGCATAAAATGTATTGTACTGTTTTGGGATCTTACCAGGTACATGTGAACTGAATTGTCCACTGTTGGAAACAGGATACTGAGCTTGATGGACCTTCAGTCTGTCCCAGTATGACAACGCTTATGTTCTTATGACTGCTTCTTGGAGCAACTGGTCCAAAAACCAACAAGAAGGGGAGCTATTTTGATCTAGACTCTAGTGGAATGCAGAACGAGGTACGAGAGGTAATGGTGTTGGATCTGCTGGGAAACGGTGATCATAAAATGATCAAATCTGAGCTGATACCTAGAATGAAGTCACTAAAAAAATCTACTGTAGCAGCAATCAATTTTCGAAAGGGTGACTGACAAAATGGTTAAAAAAGCTGAAAGGGTTGGTTGCAAAGGTTAACTTTAAAGGGAAACTTGGCAAAATGATCCATTGACGCAGTATTTGCCGATCAATTCCTCAGCCATGAAAACCACCTTGCAAATATAGACAATGAAAGCGACCAAGAGAGTACCCTGTATCGATGCTGTCTTGTATATTTGGGTATATGGGACAAAAGTTGTGGAAGGAGATTCCTTTGGAGTTGAGGGTGACATATTTTATTACTTTTAAGAAACATCTGAAAGGCTGGTGCTTTCAGAAATATTACTGCTCTTAAGTGTTTGAAATGATTATCTAGTCTCATCTTGAGAACTGATTAGATACTATATTTTTTTATTTTAATTTTTGAATGTTTAATTTGTAATTATTGCATTTTGTGTTTTAATTTTATTCTGTAACTCAAGCTAATTTGGTGAGGTGTACCATCAAATAAAGTCAAGTCTGAAAACAACAAATTCAGTAGTTTTTTTGTTGTTTTTTAGTGCTGCAGAATTGGAGGAATGAAGATCCACCGGGGGGGGGGGGGGAGGGAGGACACTGGTATACCCCTCCCCTGTGGCTTATAGACCATGCTTCCCCAGGGCACCTCCTAACTCAACTGGGTTCCAACTGCCTAACTGGCCAAGAGCTGCACTGCTGCTGGTGATATAAAAATACTGAAGTGTAAGAGCTGCACAAGGTCCTTATAGGAGAGAACACACTTCTGTACTCAACCTGGTGAATGGACACAATATCTACACTTCCTGGACTGATCTGGCACTAAGGAATAAAACATTTTAAATGATCTGTTTCATGAAGTTGCCTCAGCAGAACACTGTTTACAACTCATATCAAAATTAAATACTTTGGGCCGTATGACATTTGAAATCAACTGATTAGAACTTGCAAAATAAGAAATGCTGCAATCGGGCCTCTTGAAAAACCTAAAACCGTCAAAACCTTCTAACTAGCATTTTATTTAAAGACTTGTTTTCCTGACTGAACTGTTGCGTTTCCACAAGATGGTACTGCATTAACAGATTAGATGTCAACACAGTCCTCCACTCCAGCATAGAGGTGCAGCTTAGTGGTTAAGAAAGCAAGCTAGCGCCAGCTGCCATATAACCTTGAGCACGTCAGTTCACCCTCCGCTGCCTCAGTTATCAAGCCTACATTGTGAGGCTTCTGTCTGGGAACAGATAGCTACCCACCATATCTGAATATAACTTGCCTTGAGCTAACAATGAAAAGATATAATCTGAATCCAAATAAATACAAGCGGTGAAAGCAAGCAGAGCATGGCTCATGGAATTCTTTGGCTTTGGTCATGGGGATGCAGGGGTGGTTTTGGAGGGATGGAATAGGTAAGGGGTTGAAGAGTAAGTGGGGCAGAGTTACAGGGCATATCGGTGGATAAGTGGGATAGTTTTTGGGGTGCGGCAGTTATAGGGGATTGTTCTTGGGAGTGAAGGCATTAGGGGTGGGTAGTTGGAAGGCAAATGATTTGGAGAAAGTGGGGAGACTGAAGGATAGCTTTGGTGTTAGGGGATAATGCATGGGATACTTTGTAGGATGGTGGAGTAGTTGCAGGGAGTAATTTTAAGGGATGGGGCCATTTGGGGGTAGTGGGGCAGTTGCAGGGTTGTAATTTTAGAGACTGGTATGGCAGTTGCTGGGAGGCTGAAAAGATAGTTTTGGGGTAGGGGCACTTACAGAAGGGATAGTTTTTTTGTGTGTGTGTGTGGGGGGGGGGGGGGCAAACCCAAGTGAGAAACAGTATGCAAGTTTCTATGCTGCAGAGGTTTATATTGCTTCTCTCACAGAAATGCTCTGGACCATTTTTTAGGAACTTATTTCTCTGGAACTTTCAGTTCAATGGCCTATTTTCGACTCTGATGTGTCAATTCACAGGTTTCATCCCAATCTATTAAATTTTCAGAGAATCATTTTGGTCCCAGAATTCTCAAACTCTTCTGTATAATTCTCTCCTACTTCCTTTAGGTTGGAAAGAATAAAAATCAAAATTAAGTGTACTTCACAGTACTACAGCCACAGAAGACAAAAGCAATGAAGACAAAGCATGTATAGAAACAAACAAAATGAAGGGAACCAGAAAAGAAGTTAATGATCCACAGAAACAAAGTATGTATATTAGCGATCAAAACCAATTTAAGTATTGAAATTTATTTCAGAAATAGGCTTGGGATATAGGAGTCATCAGTATGTGTAAGTTCAAGGAGAGCTGTCCACAACAACACACTATTCAACTTACTGTATTCACTTTGTTAGGCAAATGGACCATAACAAACCTTATTTTTATTTTAAAGTTTAGAGCAATAAAGAATAAAATGTAGCCAAAACTTAATTTGTCTCGTGCAGGGGTTCCCGACCCAGTCCTGGGGACACACCTAGCCAGTCAGGTTTTCAGGATACCCTCAATGAATATGCATGAGATAAATTTGCATAAAGTGGAGTTAGTGCATTTAAATCAGTCTCATGCATATTCATTATGGATATCTTGAAAACCTGACTGGCTAGATGTGTCCCAAGGACACCCTGGTCTAGTGTAAAAAAAAAATGGGTATGTGAACAGCAAAGTTGCTTACCTGTAAAGCTTTATTGAGTGAGAAATTGGTTTACAAACCTATATATATTAGGAAGGCTGAGATGGTAAGTGGTTGGAAAACACAAACCCATATCACACATGTTGCACTTAGAAAGCATGCAAGTTACCAGGCTCCTTAAGATGTACATACTTACATCACAAGCAGTGTTTTTTAATTTGTGTTTCTCTGTCGCAAGTTTTTATCTTTGTGATTGTTAGTAGAGTTGGTTTTCCTTAGGATAAAAGAAAAATAACTACATTTAAATACTACAGTACAGTAGTACAGTGAATTTTCCAGTTGGTCATATATTAATCCATAAAAATTAGAACACTCTACAAGAGGGAGAGCAAATTTCTTTCAAATCTCCCTTCGATACCTGCATATAGTGACATTAAGACCAGTCTTCCAAGAACTAAGGGCTCCTTTTACAAAGTGCCACTACTGATTAGCATGCGCTAAATGTGAAGAAGCCCACTGGAACAGAATGAGCTTCTTTGCTTTGTAAAAGGAGCCCTTCGAAAGCTAATCAAGAAATGTATTAAGTTATGTCCAATAAAAAAAGGTATCATCTTATTTTCTTTTCCATGTTTTATTTTGTTTGATTTCTATTGATAACCTAAAAGGAGCCCTAAATTTTTAATGAACTTACATCCACCTCAAAATAAGAAAAATACGAGGGATCATTTTTTTTCCTAATATATATGTTCCCAAAATATAGAGAAAACATACTGCATGGAAGAAAGATACATTTATACCACTAACAAACATGTATTACTAGGCAATTCTGAATTATAGTCTGCCCAGGGGATTGCAGCAAAGAAGTGGGAGGGGAAGAATAATGAACCTGAAACAGAGGCTTTATACAGACAGAACAAATCACACATACAAAATAGATTATGCCATGGACTAGCTCTCAGAACCCAGAAAGATTTGTCTTTCTGAGCATGTGTAGGAGTTCCCACTCAGTCCTTTTCCTGCCCATGTTTCTCAGCTGGGTTTCATGCTTTGAGGTCAACTCTCTGGGGACAGGGGATAGGTATGCATGTCTGAATTATCCTGCTATCCATACAGAACTCCCATTACAAGATGCAACTTTCTCAGTTGACAGGTAAGATGAATAAACCAAACAAGCAGGGACTCCCAGAGCTATGGATTCTGCTCTATTATTGTCCTTTCTCTGGCACAAGCCCTGCAGACACTGAAAAGGTGAGGAGTTGAGTCAATTGAATAAATTATGCAGCATAGCTTGCTCAAATAAACTGTCCATTCTGGGTAGTTTGTCTAGTAGGTGGAGCACATTGCTGCTTTCTCTGTGTTCTGTCACAATGGAAAAGATTTGTATGTGATCAATGCTGTCATGGTTCTGGTTTGGCGAGTTTTCACTGCCCCTGAACCTTGCTGCCCTACTAGATTGTAGCAATGAGAGATCCAAGCTATGAGGTACACTCCGTCACAGAGGAACCCTAATCATTTGAATCATAAGAGTTGAACAATGCAACTTTTCTTTTATGTAGTAATCCAGTGCTCTGCTACAGTCCAGCATATACACTGGTTCCTCCCCTTTAGTGTTCCGAGGCTTGAGGAAGGTTAGGAGCACTAATGACTAATTGATGCGCATGGGGGGATGGGGGACTTGGTGACTGCAGACCACTACTCTTATTATAAAACTAGGTGTAAAGGCAAGTAGGAAACTAGCCAACAGAGTGACTGAGTTGTAGATGCTCAAGTCACAAAAAGGGACAAGGTCTTTCAGGTTAGAAATTTCAGGTATGGTGTTGCCATGGGCTCACAGGGAAGTCTCATGAGCTCTGCAATGACCACACTCAAATAACGGACTGGCAATTTCTTAGCTGCTAACAGTGTACCATGGGCCTTCATAAATCTGGCACTAAGGGGTGAAAGGAAACAAGGTTTCTTTATATATACAAAAAAACTGGCTGCAATGTGCCAAGGAAAACCTTTAGGGATGAAATGGGTGAGATCTGACAGTAGGCATGTTTTACATTTTTTTGTAATTCCTGGGTATTAACCAGAATCTTATTCCTTAAGCCGCTCTGAACTAGTGCAAGTTATAAGGTTTGGTATTATTATTATTATAGACGTCAAACTCACCAAGATGAAAACCTCCATTTAAAGCTGTAGATCGTCTTTGTTTATCACTGCACCATTTACAGTGAGAACTTCAAGGGCCACAGAGGAAGGCATTCAACATTCAAGCTTTTAGTGCCAGGGAACACAGGTTAGCTGACTAGCTGATTTGGCCCCTGTGGCTCTCTATAAAGATCTTCACATGCCATGGTACGCTGTCTTATGTCAAAAGGGGCATGACCAAAGGGGTATGCCTCTTCAGACACAGGAGCCAAATTATGACAATTGGGGGTGCTGAATTCATGAATTCAACACAAATTCCTCCCCAGGTCAAGAAAGAAAAAAAATGGCCAACTGTGACTATCAGTGACCAGCCTGTATCTAAATGTCAGGAGGAGGGCAGGAAATGTGGATTTCAGGAAGACTCATGTAGCTAAAACAAAGACTAGGGAAGTACTCAAATTCCTTCTAGTCTCTCCCTTCAACCCATCCACACCACACATTACCCCCTAAACAGTGCTTACCAGTCTCTCTCTTCCCTCAATCCATCTACATTCATACTCTCACCCCCACCTCCACTGTTTCATATTCCCCACCAATTTCTTCCTTCTTCCTCCTTATCCACCTCTTCCCCCTCCTTACTCCCTTCACACTGTTTTTAAAAAAGTTTCCCTTCCCAGAGAGGCATAATTTAATTGCTTAAATTTGGAGATGGGGGTTTAATAGCTCTTTGCCTATTCCACTTCTTACATCCTCTGCTCCTCTTTTATCCTTGATCCAGCATTCTCTTTCCCTCAGCTCTCCAGTAAGTTCCAAAGCATCTCTCCTTAGCTAGTCTCCCCTTCCATAAAGGTTTTGCTCTCCCATCCCTTTACTGCTTCTCACTTCTCACGCTTCTCTGCAGGTGATACTTCCTTTCATTATCAGGTTCTAACTCATTTCTCAGTTTGTGACTCTCCATGTCCCACTGGCTTGGAGCATTTCCCTACTCTGCTCTCCCTAACCGCAGGCACATCCCTGTTTTCTGGGACTGGACCTGCTTCCCCATTGCCCGCAGGACTTCTTCTGGGACTCACAAATTCCAGGTCAGTGTCAACCCCATGCCTACAGAGTCCACTTGAGCTTCTCTGCCATATGCCCACCCTGAGCCCTGGAAGCAAACTAAGGGTCACAGATGGAAATCTCAGATTACATGCTGGGTGGGACAGCATGTTCAGCCTACATGATGCTGCTCTAACACCCACAAAACTGGCACCTATGCCTACAGAGCAATCCTGTACTGACTGAAGCATGGCCATGTACAAAGTGGGGGAGCTAAGATCAAGACATAGAAGTCTATGTTGACTCATCCCCTTACTCAGCTGAAATCCTTTAGATGAAAAGCTCAAGGATTCATGGGAGATGAAAGGGCAGGGATTTAAGGTCATATGGACTCCTTTGTAATAACTGGCTCAGGACCTATGCTGGTAGAGACATCATTGAGCCCAGCTCCTACTCCCTATTATGCTAGACTTGGACTCTCCTGGTCAAAGCCCAGGGAGGTTGAGCTTTGTAAAGGAGGAGATTTATAAACCAATCCAGATGGATTTAAACAAGACTGAGGGGATTAAGGCTAACATTTCAAAGGATAACCTGGGGAAAGCGATGGCCTATGCTGTAGTGATGAAGATGCTGATTAATGCTCTAATGCAGCTCATCAGTCAGACAGGGCAGTGTCTTCAAATAAGTTAGGTTTGCGCATAGCATTGATAGTAATGAACCTCACTTTTAAGCCAAGGAGTAAGTGGCGTATAATCTCAACTTCTCAAATTTACCGCCTATGCTCACTGTAGTACTTGCATCATGACAAAGAAAGCTTCTTTCTGGAGTTTATAAGGTGTAAAACATATAGGCAACATATCAAGTTGTGCTTGAAAATTCCTTTTAATCAAGCCTGTGGGATCAATGTAATATGAAATTTCTGTATTCTGCCACATTTTCTTGGTCTCTGACAGCATTGCTTGGAATTTGAATATCTTTAAGCTGCTCATGGTACTCATCACAGACAAAATCTCCATTGCACTCTTGCCTTTCAATTCCTGAGTATCACTAAACCTGAATATCATTCACCTAAAATGACAACATGCATCAATTATATGCAATTTTACCTCTACTTTTTTAAAACAAAAAAATTGTATAAAGAGAAAACATTCTTGGGAGAAAAACATAATATTTACAAAGTGGGGTGACCTATAAAACTAAACTGGGGATAAGAGACTTCATTTCTAATGAAGGCTTCAAGGCATGGCTACTCCCCTTCTCTTTGTCCACTTGATGCACAAAATAATCCTTTGGGACTGACATCTATTATCAGTACCACTCACGTTTTTCTCTTTTAGCACAATGTCTGGTTTTCTTGAATTAAGCATCTTATCGATTGGAATGGAATGTTCTAGGTGATCATAACCTCTGTTTTCTATAATTCTCTTATGGTCATGATTCCAATGCTTTTCTAGTACAGTGATTTTGTCATGTTTACAAAGTTTCCACTGGATGAGACATGCCAACTTAATATACTTTTCATTAGTTAAACCTTCTCTCATCAGAACACTGCATCCAACTACAACATGTATAACCATTTCCAACTATTCTTTACAATATTTATATATGTCAATATTACTAGCTTTTCTTTCTCTTACAGTTGCTGTGAATCAACTTGTCTGTAATCCAATCTCCTCACTATCAATCTCTAATTCTTTGGTTTTAGTTCACATCTCCATAACCATTCAACTGTCCAGTTTTGACAGACATATGGCTCCTGAAGTAACACTTTATATTCCCACTGTATTTGTGCATTTGCCACTTGCTATTTCTTGTTTAATGATCTAATTCTTTAATTTTTTTTTCTCTTGCTTTGCAAACTCTTGCTTCCTTCCCTGTGTGTACTTGTGGATTCTCTACTCGTTGGAATGCTTGTTCAAGTTTAATATTGACAATGGATTATGGACATTTACTTTCATAATTTAATACTTTTTAAGTACTGGGGATCAGTTGAAGTTATTAAATAAACTAGCAGGCCTATGACAGAATTTTCTCTTTGAGGCTCAAGGAGTGAACAAGTCTTGGCACACACCGACTCTTACAAATTACCTCACGAGGATGGAAAAATTTTCTTGTTTGCACATCCAGCTTCTCAAGATCTTTAGGAAACCACTCAAATTCCAAAGTTGCAGGGACTGCCAGCTGATTAATAACTTTTCTTACATTTTTCCATGATGTTAATGCACTTTCAATATCAATTTTAGTCTCCTGTAATATTCTTTACTGATCTATTATTTCAGTGATTTAAGCTTCATTGTTGCTCCTCCTCCACTCCTAGATTTTTGTATAAACCATCCTATTCAAACTCCTTTAGCTCACAGTAAGTCAGAGGGATGCTTTCAGTTTAGCTCAATTTTCCTCTAAGATTGCCTTAGCACATTTATCCAAGCCAAAAGCCATCTGAAAGTCACCCGAGCAGCTTTTCATTACATGGAGCTGTTCCACTAATTGTTGGTCACTGGAACTGAAGAGCTTCAAGTCATCTTCAAACAGTTAAGTGTGATGTAACCTCTGAATCATTACCATCTTCAGGATTCTGTATCCCAAGCAGTTAATGAGTACTCAGTGGATTAAGTGCCAGTGGGGTCCTTTGAAGCTGGTGATATTTTCTTTGTACCTCTGGTTCTCAGATTTCCTTTTCTCTGAAATCTTCTAAGGAAGTTTTCTATTTGGAGATTGATGGCTAAGATGGAGATGGAGCTGTCTCTCACAAGTGTGCAGTTTCTCCAATGCAACAGTAGATAAACTGACCTCTTTGGAAGGAGATTCTGGGGAATGTGCTATTACATGTGAAAGCCATCTTAAAAGAAACGAGGCCTTGAAAATATCCAATAGTGGGTTGAGCAAGGACAACACAGTACTCAAGAACAAACAAAAAAAAAAATGAAAATGTGATACATTGTGATTACAGAATTTTCCATTTTCTAGTATGGTTGCTCCCTAAAACAATATTTTCTTGAGGTTTTTTGTTTAAACAGTTATACTCTGTTAAGAGGGCTAAGAGTAATGGGAGATTTGATTATTTAGAACAAGATAATTTACTTTACTATAGCCTTCTTTGAAGGAGGCCAACAGAGCCACTTGATACTTCAAATAAATTAAATCAGAAACGTTAAGTAGCTAAGTCTCCAGCCAATACAGTTTTGGTATTAACAGAAGATCAAACTGTATCTTTTAAGAAGTTATACTATAAGTAGGGCTGCACATCGATTATAAATTTTAATCGCTTAATTAATTCCCCTTGCATGTCTTCCTCTACAGTGCAAAATATAGACAGCAATTCTCAAAGCTGACCTACTTCAATTACTAAACTGAAAATAAGTCATTTTTCAAAACTTTGTTGTCTGGTGATTTTATTTTTCTAATCATCTTGCTCCCCATCTCTGGTTCTGCTTCCCTCTATCTGTGTTCTGAACCCTGTTTCCAGGAATTCCTTTCCTTTCACTATTTCTTTTCTCTCCTCCTTTCTTCACTTGCTGCCCTATATCCATCTTTCATGTTCAATCTTCCTTCTCTCTTCCCTTCCATTCTATCCATAGGCAGCATTTATTTCCTCTCGTCACTTCAATCTATGTGCCAACAATTCCTCCCTTTCTTCCCATCCATATGCATTTCACTATTTTATTCCCTTCTGTCCCCTCAAATCATATCGAGCATCTCCTTTCTTTCTTCCATTCTCTATTTCCAGCATATGTCCCTCTGAAGCCCCTCCCTCAGGTCAATGCAGTCCCACATCTCTCTTCCTCCTTCTCCCGTTGGTCCCGGCATCTCTGCCTGCCCATCTTTCTCCTTCCCCACGACCCTGTAAACTTGCAGTACTAAAGACACACTGCTTCTGTCCAGCCTAGAGACCTCCCCTCTGTATCATCCCACCTACCAGAAACAGGAAGTTTCAAAGGAGGCAGGACACTACAGAGGGAGGGGCTCAGGACTGGAAAGAAACAACGTGTCTTTAGCGCTGCTGGCCTTAAGGGCAGCTTTGGAGGGCTGCCAGGGGGAAGGAGAAAGAAGGAGAACGAGAGTTGCCGGAACGCATGGGGGGAAGAGGCAGAGTAGCCAGACCACAGGAGGGAAAGGAAAGGGAGGGAGCGAGAGGAGAACCTAATGCATTAATTGCATTATATTTAACATTAATTAAAATTTTAACACATTAAATGTGCAGCCCTAACTATACGACAGTGTTGTGTTATACCACAGGACAGGGTACATGAAAGGGTTGTGATATGTATGTGTGTATATCTATATAAACACATATACACACACACCAACCTTGTACAAAACTTTGTTTTAACATGCTTTAATAAGACAAAATCCTTTATTAAAATTAAGTAAACTTCAAGAAGTTGAGCAATGTAACTGGTTTTTAATGTTCATTAGGAAACAGGCAGTTTACTTACATAGGTCCAGCTGGCTCATCATCTGCACGAAGAATTTGATGGCAACCCAGGGAGAAAGGAGAGAGAAATTACAAAAGAGAGTTAGGAGAGTTTTCATTCAAGCATGACCAATGAGCTACAAACTGATCTCTCTACAGCATTAACTAGCCATTCTCTTGTTAAGTGCAGAGGTTCATGGAGTTACTTGTTCTGTATTTGAGTTTAATGGCAGATATGTTGTTTCAATGGGTTTTCTGTTAACACTTTGAATGCTCTGACATGAAGAACTGCAACTGTAGCGGACAGATTGTTGCAACATCCAACTATGAAAAATTATCTTGTCCTCAAGTTCCAGTGGTTCACTCTGGTAAATAGATGAGAAGACAAACCAACATCAGTTGTAAAATCCTGCTGCTTGTTTTCTTGTACTGGAAACATTCCGTTTGGGCATGATGGCTATATGGCATACCATTACCCCCCTACAGAGACATACTACCCTTTAATATACTACTTTTCTAGATGTTTTACAACTACAGCGATTTTCATTTGCCAGAACTATATGTGAAACTTCCAGTTATTCATACACTTATTACATGGATTAAAGTATCTGCCCTCCTCCAACAGAAGACTTCAGCTACTCACAAATTAACCAGAAAGCTCTAACCTGCTTCTTCTAGCAAAACAAAAGAAATACGCAAAATAAAATAATGCATTTTTTCTTGTTTTCTTTTGTTTTGGGCAATGTTATTTTCCTGCCAATTTGAAAATTAAGACCAATTAGACATTTTCAAATTTATTATACTATTTGAACTTCAATGTTTTAGTACTCTACAGAAAACATAATTAGTACTGTAAGCCACACAAATTTAGCTCCACTTTAAATGTGCATGTACTAAAACTACTGGGAACCAATTGCACTGCCTAAGATTTTTTTTTTTTCAAAACTACAAGCACATGACCTATTGCTTTTTGATTTTCACTGAAGTCTATAAGAAACTCTCAGCAGGATTCCACAAGAGGACTAGTGCACATGAAGCAGTTAAATGGAGAAAATTACAGTCTTTTACAAGTGTTGGCGTCGGCATGAGCACAAACTAGGAGTAATGTCTTTCCTCTCCTTCAAAAAAGGGACATTACTCCACCTGTATCTCGAGGCAACGGGTAGGCAAAGCCGCCGCCAGCACAAACAGTGACCAAGAACAAAAAAATATAATATTCATAAAATCAAATACAAAAATAAAACAAAAAAACTACTAACCACAAGCCCACAATTTCAAAAACACAGCCAAAAAGGAACACATCAGCGACACACCAGTGTCCACAAAATTCCATTACTGATAATGTGCTGCCAGCCAGGGAACAGAGAACTGGGGAAGACAACCAGATGGGTTGGTGTGCTGTATATACAGAAAAGATATACAGTGACACAGCAGGATCTGGGACACACAGCACACAGCAAATTAGAGTCTTCCCTGCACACAGTTTAGACTTCCAAATAGATATAAAGCCTAAGCTGCATTCCTTAAATTTAAACTACAATTATGGGAACCCAATCACAGGATTAGTTTAGTAAGACAGATATTATAATAGCAATGTCCTGGTTAAAACAGACAAATTCAACACAAGATAGTAACTTGGCTACAAAATAAGTACTTTATGGAAGTAAAAACGGGCACAAGATGTTATGTTTTGCTAATTTCCTACAGATAAGAACTGATTAGCTCTGGAAGGGTGTTAAAAATACATTTATATATAGCTGAAGTGTATATTTTCAGAGAAAGTTAATTCTATTGGGTTATTCTATATTGTTTCACTTGGAAACTGCCTCATGCTTGCATAGTGATGTTAAATAGGTGTGATGGCAGTTAGTATTATTTGCTGCCCAATGTAAAAATGGACAATGTACCCACTTCCCCATGGATTAAACGGAATTTATAAAATGAGTAATACAAACTGCTTGAAATGTAAATAGGCGGTTTGTCTGAACTACCGCAAAAGCCCGCAGTACAGAACAATACAGAACAAACAGAACAGACCAAGGTCCTTATGAAGGAGTCAGGGTGTGGGAGAACAAAACAAATATTAGAACAAAAAAATTAAGGATTAAATGGAAAACTAAAATAAAAATTAGTTGTGAAACGTGAATGAAGAAACTTGAAGTAAAGTGTTAACATCATGAACTGTGCATCTTATAGACTGAAGCGGAGATTAGACAAACTCGAAAGCATGCAGATCTCTCACTTACCACCATTTTTTAAGGGTATGATGCAATTGAGGGGGAAAAAAAAAAGAAGTCACAATAACCGACAAATATCAGTAATAACTCCTCCCTCCAAAAAAAATAAAAAAATCCCTCTGAGTGAAAAAGATGGGAAGCTTGTATAATTGCCTACTCCACAAGCACACTGGTAAAATCAATTAATACTGATGGAAACTGAAGCCACAGTAAATCTCTGGACTGGATGATGTGCAGTATGTGAGTGTAAGTGACTACCGCTGTTCCAGGCCAGTTAATATTCAGATTGACATACTAGAAGAAATGCAAAAATTCTTAAATATCTTAAATTTGGGAAAGGATCTGCACACTGAGGGTACATGATTTTTTATTTATCTATTAAATTAGATTACTAACAGTTATTTTATGGTTAATACATGGTTAGCTACTTAGGGGGCAATTCTGTAAAGGTCGGCAAAAATTAGGCAAGATGCAGTGCACTAAGCGCTAATTCTATAATGGCATTTGGGCACCAAGAATGCTAGCTTGTTGGCATTTACATGTCAACATTTAAGCATGCCCACTTACAACCACATCAATAGCAGGCGTAAATGTGCATCCCAAAATGCACCTCCCTTTGTGCACGCTACTTGCATTTACACACGAAAGCGAGTTGCACTCTAAAGATATAGAACAGTGCTTAGCGCTCAGCTAGCACATATGTACCTAAGTGATGATATTCTACATACAACTTACACATGCCATTGGTGCCTAACTTTAGGCAACTGGTTATAGAATGAGGGAGGTTATGTCTTTCTAGAGTATGTGTGCCTATTTATATTACAAGCTATTTTCAAGAGATATAGTTGTAAAACAAAATTCATATGTATTACTTTTTTGGTTCTGCACTTTCCTCCAGCTGTGGCCTCCATTGGGTTACGGTGCCATAAGCCTTCCATTCACAATTACCTGGTTTCCCTCCTCCAATTTTACAACCTTATCTAGACCAGTCATTACAGTAACAGGCTTTGTAGCGTCCTCCAAAACCAGGTATATGGGCATCTTAAGTCTGGCCCCTAGATGCTGCTGTGAATAGTCATTGTAGCAACCTGTAGTCCCAGCCAGCCTTGAAAACAGAAGCTGTGCCTGGGAACTGAACCACGGTCTTCTAGACAGTATTGTACATCAGTGAGTCAGCCCAAATGTAACACTATTTGAACAAAGGTGTACTTTACTATTAAACAGTAGCACTAGCTCACGAAACTGGTATTATACTTGCACACTTCTATGAAAAAAGGATGCTCACTTGAAATAGTTAAATAAGGGAAATTAGAAAGGCTTTTTTCTTTTATGCTGCAAAGCCATTAAATAGCTATAATTAGACTGGTATAGTGTGGGATCTATCTTCAGTTTTATTTATTAAATCTCTATGGTGATGAAAGTCATTTAGTAAAATTAGGGTGACAAGCTTAAGACTTCAAGATTTGTTCATTATGAGCCTAATTTTAAATCGTGGTGAACTTATGTGAAAGGAACAGAAAGGTGCCTATTTTAAGGTTATTTTACAAAGTCAATACAGACTCCTTTTTTTCTGTTATAAAATAGGCTCCAACAGTATGCAAATGCTGACCTACAACATTTTCAAGATCTCCAAACCTGATCTATATTAGGTTTGGCGATGCTATACATGTGTGCTTGTCCGTTATTATGTACCCAAGTATTTCATAAAACACACGTACACATCACAACTCCACCTCTGCTCTGCCCAAACTATGCCCCCTGGAATGCCTATATATGGATCATATAAAATTAGGTGCACACTTTCTATGCAGGTACTTTTTATATATGTGGTCATACCATTCATTATATGAAAGCTTTTTTTTCCGTGTGTAAAACAGAATTTACATGCAGAAAAAAAGCTTCATTAAAATTACCCCCTCCAAGGGTAAGTTTCAAAAGTCTTTTATCTGAGTAACAATCTGAGTAAACTGACTTGTCTGAAAATTGCCCCCCGAGTAGCTAAAAGTATGTGTGATGTTCACAATATGTGTTTTTTCAGCTGCATTAAAACAGACATCCCTTGGGCATTTTCTATGGCACATGTATGATTTCATTCTCTTCAATATGCAGAGGCTCATTTAATACACAATCTATATTGGCTAATTTTTAATCTGAAACTATCTGCATGGTTTCTTTTTGAAAATCAGCATCAGTGTCTGCATGGTAGTCACAAGCCACTCAAAACTGACCCCTTCTGATTGAAACATTCTTTTTATTTGCATTTTGGTCACTGCACAGCCAAAGCAGTTTTTAGGCTGGTATTTATAGCATGAAATATATCTTGTAGCACTATAGAAATATATGGTAATAGCACTAGAATATTCTTTATAGCTCCTTATAAATCAAACATTTCTTAGCAGGAATGCTGATTTTCAATGAAGAGAACATTTCTGATTGTTCATAAACCAAGAACTCTCTTAAATTCATACTTGCTTAGCTTACTGAAGTCTAACAGGTCTACAACAACCAACATAGCCACAGTGAAGAAGATGGTTAGCACAATCACTATTTAGTTGGCAAACTTCTCTCACTTGCTTTTGAAGCTGCTGAATGCCACTGTCTCATAAAATGTGATTTGGATAGGATCCTGTGTTTTAGCAAGAAGCATTACCATTCTTTTCAGGAAGATTCATAGTTTTACTGGATTTAGATAAAAGGCTATAAAATACTACATCAGACATCCATACACATTTCCATTTTTCCACAGAAAATGTGTGTCCTGATATTCAAACACTGTGGTTGGCCTTTAATTTGAACACTGTGGCTAGTGTTTTATTTATTTACAGTTTCCTTGATATCCTGCTCAGTCAACGAGGCCCACTGATAAGCACACAATTCAATAAAATACCACATACACTACATAAAACACATGAAAATTCTCCTCCCCTATCTGAATCATAGCCAGCACTGAACATTTGCAATATTCAGCCTGCTCTATAAATAAACATTAGGACAATTCTTTTTTATGTCCTAAAGTTATTCAATTAGCTTATGCAGACAGCATAATTAATATCATCACTTTTCAGAAAACTTCCAGATCCACCTTTGAACTGCCCTGGCACCAACTGGGTACTGCTTAGGCAGAAAGGATTTTTAATGCCGCTATCCAGACAGTGCCACTGAATATCCATAGATAGCAGTGCCTAAGCTATTTATCTGGATACTGGCTGACATTATCCAAACAAATAACTATCAGACCTTAGAGCCTGATACTCAGCGCTGCGTACGCCTTGTAGCGCTATAGAAATGCTAAATAGTAGTAGTAGTAGTAGTACTTAACTAGGGAGGAAAGGCTCTTACTCATTTAAGTAGCGATGAGAAGTTCTGAGAGGAGAGGACATTTCTGTGTGTAAGTGACATTATTTTATTCTGTGCTTGGTAACAAAGATTGGGTTTAAAAGAGAAATTGTAGGATACTGATAAACACAGTTAAAATTAAAAAAAAAGCAAACTTTATTAGCTAGTCTCCATACCCTTTTCCCCATACTTTTTAAAACTTAAATTTTCTGCCACAGTATTAACAGATAGTCTCTAGAAGGTACAGTAGAGCATACTTCAGTCTTAGAAAAAAAATTAAAAGAGAAGCAAGCAGTATTAACTAGTTTCCATAGTGTACAACCCTTTTCTCCATAGTTTTAAAACTTAAATTTTCTGCCACAGCATTAACAGATATCTAGAAGACACAGTAGGACCTAGTTCAGCCCTCATTCCTACCCACCCCTAGCTCAACTCTTCATTTATAGTCAATTATTCTAATTAGGACAACAAGAGGGGAGTTTTCATTAGAGTTTTAATTATTTAGTTTCTGAGAAGCAAACACTAAACAAATTACACCAATCTTAAGGTTCTTTATATTCATCTGATATCCCTCGTACCTTAAGAAGTTTAAATTTTATACAACTCTAAAATACTAAGATGCAGACAGTAGTCCAGCAGCGAGAGGGGTGCTATCTAGTCTTTTGCATTGAGCGTCACATGTATGAGTATCTCCCAGCTGGTGAGAGGTCATATGTGTGTGCTCAATACAAAGAGCTCCTAGCTCTCAGAGAACGAGTCCGTTCTCTTGAGGCTAGAGTAGCAGACTTGGAGGAGCTGAGGGAGACAGAGATACATAGAGGAGGCCTACAGGGACGTTGTAGAGAAATCCCACCTCCAATCTGGCAGCCCCTATGCTGCCTTGGAGAAGGGAGGTCTTCCAAAAGAACAGCATCACCCTGATGTAGCTGGAATTCATCCTGTAGCCAGGTACCAGCACACCAGGGGATGCAATATCCTCTCGCACCGAGGATATGTCTCCAGGAGCTACTGCCTAGGAGGGAAGGGTTAGGACAGCTGCTGTAGTTGGTGATTGGATTCTAAAGGCTTGTAGATAGTTGGGTGGCTGGTGGACATGAGGATCACCTGGTCACTTGCCTGACTGGTACGAAGGTAGCAGACCTCACGCATCACCTAGATAGGATTTTAGATAGTGCTGGGGAGGAGCTGGCTATCTTGGTACCTGTGGGTACCAATGACATAGGAAAAAGTGGAAGAAAGGTTTTGGAAGTCAAATTTAGGCTCTTAGGTAGAAAGCTCAAATCCAGAACCTCTAGGGTTGCATTTTCCGAAGTGCTACCTGTTCCACACACAGGGCGCAAGAGAAAGGCAGAACTCTGGAGTCTCAATGCGTGGATGAGACGATGGTGCAGGGAGGAGGGTTTTAGATTTCTAAGGAACTGGGCAACATTCTGGGGAAGGGGAAGCCTATTCCGGAAGGACGGGCTCCATCTTAACCAGGATGGGACCAGGCAGCTGGCATTGGCATTTAAAAAGGAGATAGAGCAACTTTTAAACTAGAACCTGGGGGAAGGCCAACAGTCGTTCAAAAACGCACAGTTCAGAACAAGGTATCTTTCAAAGACATCACCAAAACAGGGAAGATAGGTTGCAAAAGAGACCATAATAGATCAGGTGACCTTACATAAAAATCAGACAAAATATTGCAAATTAACACTGTCAACTAATGAGCAAGATGTAAATAGGAACAAACAACATAGTTTGAAATGTCTATATGCAAATACCAGAAGCTTAAGAATAAGATGAGAGAGTTAGAATATATTGAACTAAATGAAAAATTAGATATAATAGGTACCTATGAGACTTGGTGGAAGGATAACAACAAGTGGACAGTGTCATACCAGGGTACAAATTATATCGTAGTGATAGGGTGGATCGAATTGGCGGAGGGGTAGCTTTGTATGTTAAGGAAGGCCTTGAATCAAATAGACTGAAAATTCTGCAGGATAAAAACACATCTTGGAATCCCTATGGATTGAAATTTAATGCGTAAAGGTGAAGAGGACAGTGATATGAGTGTGTTACCGTCCACCTGGCCAGGATAAACAGACGGAGATAGAAATGTTATCAGAATTTAGGGAGGCTAACAAACTGGGCAACACAATAATAATGGGCGATTTCAAATACCCCGATATTGACTGGGTAAATGTAACATCAGGGCATGCTAAAGAGGTAAAATTCCTATACGAAAGCAAGGACTGCTTTATGGAGCAGCTGGTACAGAAGCCAAAAAGAGAATGAAAAATTCTAGACCTAGTCGTAAGTAGAGCGCATGATCTGGTGGAGGTAATGGTACTGTGGCTGCTTGATAATAGTGATCATAATATGATAAGATTTGATATTGGCTTTGGAGTAAGTAAACATAGAAAATCCAATACGTTAGCATTTAACTTTCAAAAAGGAGAATATGACAAAATGAGAAGAATTGTGAAAAAAAATTAGAGGAGCAGCTGCGAAAGTCAAAAATTTACATCAGGCTTGGATGCTGTTCAAAATTACCATCCTTGAAGACCAGTCCAAATATATTCCGTGTATTAAAAAAGGAGGAAGACCAAACAACAGCTGGCATGGTTAAAAAGTGAGGTGAAGGAAGCTATTAGAGCTAAAAGAAAATCCTTCAGAAAATGGAACACGGAACTGACTGAAAATAGTAAGAAACAGCATAAGGAATGTCAAGTCAAATGCAAAGCGCTGATAAGGAAGGCAAAGAGAGACTTTGAAAAAACCAATGCGCTGGAGGCAAAAACACATAGTAAAAAAAAATTTGTTTTACTTATATTAAAAGCAAGAAGCCAGCAAAAGAATCTGTGGGACGACTAGATAACCAAGGGGTAAAAGGGGCAATCAGGAAGATAAAACCATAGCGGACAGATTAAATGAATTCTTTGCTTCATCGAGGAAGATTTGGGAGAGATGCTGGTGCCAGAAATGGTATTCAAAGCTGACAAGTCAGAGAAACTGAATGAAATATAAATCTGGAGGATATAATGGTGCAATTTGACAAATTAAAGAGTAGCAAATATCCTGGACCAAATGGTATTCAACCCAGAGTACTTCATAGAATTGAAAAATTAACTTGCGGAACTATTGTTAGTAATATGTAATTTATCTTTTAAAATCAAGAATGGTTCCAGAAGATTGGAAGGTGGCCAATATAATGTAGATTTTTTAAAAAGGTTCCAGAGGTGATCCTTGGAAATTATAGACCAATGAGCCTGACGTCGATGCCGAGCAAAATGGTAGAGACTATTATAAAGAACAAAATTACTGAGCATATTCAAAAGAATGGATTAATGAGGCAAAGCCAACGTGGATTTAGTGAAGGGAATTCTTGCCTCACCAATCTATTACATTTCTTTGAAGGGGTGAACAAACATGTGGATAAAGGTGCGCTGGTCAATACTGTGTATCTGGGTTTTCAAAAGGAATTTGACAAAGTACCTCATGAAAGACTCTAAGAGGAAATTGGAAAGTCATGGAATAAGAGGCAGTGTCCTATTGTGGATTAAAAACTTGTTAAAAGATAGAAAACAGAAAGTAGGGTTAAATAGTCAGTATTCTCCATGGAGAAGGGTAGATAGTGGGGTTCCCCAGGGGTCTGTGCTGGGACCGCAGATTTTAACATGTTTATAAATGATCTAGAGATGGGAGTAACTAGTTAGGTAATTAAATTTGCTGATGCCACAAAGTTATTCAAAGTTGTTAAATCGCAAGAGGATTGTGAAAAATTACAAGAGGACCTTACGAGACTGGAAGACTGGACATCTAAATGGCACATGATGTTTAATGTGAGCAAATGCAAAGTGATGCATGTGGGGAAAAGGAACCCGAATTATAGTTATGTAATGCAAGGTTCCACATTAGAAGTCACTGACCAGGAAAGGGATCTAGGCATCAACATTGATGATACATTGAAACCCTCTGCTCAGTGTGCAGCACCCACTAAGTAAGCAAATAGAATGTTAGGTATTATTAGGACAGGAAAACAAAAATGAGGCTGTTATAATGCCTTTGTATCGCTCCATGGTGCGACCGCATCTCGAATATTGTGTTCAATTCTGGTCATTACATCTCAAAAAAGATATAGTGGAATTAGCAAAGGTATACAGAAGGGTGACAAAAATGATAAAGGGGATGGGATGACTTCCCTATGAGGAAAGGCTAAAGCGGCTAGGGCTCTTCAGCTTGGAGAAAAGATGGCTGAGGGGGAGATACAATAGAGGTCTATAAAATAACGAGTGGAGTGGAACGGGTAGATGTTAATCGCTTGATTACTCTTTTGAAAAATACTAGGACTAGGAAGCACACAATGAAGCCACAAAGTAGTAAATTTAAAATGAATTGGAGAAAATATTTCTTCACTCAATGTGTAATTAAACTCTGGAATGTATTGCCTGAGAATGTAGTAAAATCAGTTAGCTTAGCGGGGTTTAAAAAAAGGTTTGAATGACTTCCTAAAGGAAAAGTCCATAGACCATTATTAAAATGAACTTGGGGAAAATCCACTGCTTATTTCTAGAATAAGCAGCATAAAATGTATTGTACTGTTTTTGATCTTGCCAGGTACTTGTGACCTGCATTGGCCAAAGTTAGAAATAGGATGCTGGACTCGATCGACCTTCGGTCTGTCCCAGTATGGCAATACTTATGTACTTATATGTACTTATGACCAGGTCATACCTCAGTTTTCGGTGGCACATAACTTGATAGTGTCACTGAAAGTCTGGACAGATGTTGATAGCACTATCTGGTTATTGCTAGGTTAGTCTGAGGGTTGAGTCTGGCGGAGCTGGGAGCTACCCAGTTAGTGGCTATTTTCAAAAAGGCTGTCCTAACTTTATCCAGGTAGCAATCTGGGTACTGGTCTGAATATCACCAGTACCTGGATCAGTGCTGGCAGCTGTTGAATAACTGGATATTGAGCACCAGTATCTGGGTGCATCCTGGCCCTGAATATGTATAGAAAAGCCCAAAGTGACCAGTGTTTAAAAAAATAAAAAAAACAGACTGACCACCAGAGTTCCAATATTGCCCCCTTAAATTTTTAGCTGCACAGGAGACCAAGTACAATATGCATGCACCATAACCGTCAGGCTGAGTTTGCTACTGCCACTCCCCTGACAGGGATCTAAATGAGATTGTAGTGGGCCATTATCACAAACACCAGGCTTGTCTGTAAATCAGCAGCTGTTCTGGAATTTAAAGTGCCATTTTTCAAGTGCTCCAAGGGCAGATATGTTTGCTCCTGTGAAGACAAGCCCCTGTTGGCAAAACCACTGCACACCACCACTTGCAACCCCAGGACCGTCCATTCAAATGCTTATTTGCCTCTATGCTCCAGTCCTGAAGATAGTTAAGAACTATTTCCTCTTTCAAACTGGAAAGTAGACCTTTTGGACACTGCTGTAACCAAAAGGACTCTCAGTTGCTTTTCTTTGTGCACCCAAGCGTACAGTCTAACCATGGCACTGTTCTCCCTTCAGAGTGTTACTATGCAAAGATTGGAGTTATAAACTTAGCAGGCCTATGTAGACTATCCATAAAGAGCCTCTAGAGACATGCACCTCCTTCCTCAATCCCTTCAAACTCCCTAGCACATCTTGTGTCTGTGTTAATAGAGTAGTTCTTCCTGATGTAGGATCTTTCAAACTGCTGAACAATCTTTCTAGTCCCCTGAGCACCAAATGGACACTCTTAGATAGGCCTGCTTGTACTGCAGCCAGAGATGGGTTCGCTAGGTCCATCTCATAAGCATGACACTGACTCAGCCTGAAAGTCCTGTGTTACCAAAAGGATGAACTTAGGAAGATGACTCTTGGCTTCAGGAGAGTCCTGAGCCAACGGTCCCAAGAACAGACCCAAAATTCCCTCTAGGGTACATACAGGTGGTGCAAGTGATCTCTGCCCAAAACCCTCTCTGGAGTAAGTGCAGGTGGTACAGGAGGAATGAAGATTGTAAGCTCCTTGAGCAGGGACTGTCCTTCCATGTTAAAATTGTACAGCGCTGCGTAACCCTAGTAGCACTTTAGAAATGTTAAGTAGTAGTAGTAGTAGTAGTAGTAGTAGTGAATGATGTCCAAAATGGCTATCATTCCCATCATTTCAGTGCTGCTCTGGATTCCAATGACTTATGAGGAACTACCATGGCTCCCCAGATCCTCCTCAAAGGGCATTCAAACCTCCCCAACTATGGGGCTGACACCACCTTCCTTTGGCTGTAGCTTTATTGGCAAACCTTCGCTGCTCAGTATTATTACAGCTGCTGCCAGAGTAGGAATTGTGCTCCACTCTTCTTAAAGTACTGACATTTCAGAAGGTAGCAGAACTGTCTTCCAAACTAGATCACCACTGTGGGCAGCTTATGACAGAGCCAGCCGACATATGAAGCTTTTTCATCAATGGCATTTACTGTTCTGCCACTCCTTGCAGGACTAACTCCAGGCTCTCTCAGTTCTCATTTGGCCGACATTGGATCTGTGGCTGCATGCACACACACCTGCCATAATCAAAAAGTCTTCCTGATGCACCTACCCTTTCCTTCTACTCCACTCATCTTTAGCACATTTATATTTTTTTTAAATAAAAACTGGAATGGATGGGGGAGGAGGTAAAGGCTGAGCCACAAAGGAAGGCTAAGAGTGGGGAAAAAAATCTGGACTCTTCCCCGAGACAGTGGTTCCCAAACTTTCTTGGTTCTCTGCACCCTTAGTGTTAAGGAATTTAGTCATGGTGCCCCTAGGCCACACAATGCCTCAGGTCTTCTTCTCCCCCTACCCCCTTTGTAAACCACCCAGGTGTTACAGTGTTTTATGTATAAAGTCAACAAAATAGATGGAGACACTCAACCTAATCATAGGATAACGAAGACTAAACTGTATCTAACTGCATCTCATGCCCAGTCTGTCCCAGTTGCAATTATTGTGAAGCAGCAACACAAGACATACACAGACTTTGAAGACCAAGAGGTACAATACAGATTAGCCTACCTAAAACAACCCTTTTAATAAATATATTTGATTTCTGTTTCTTTAAAATTGTTTTTTTCTAGTTTATCATTCTTTTTGGTCAGTCCCACTCACCTTCCTGATGCTCTCAGCCACAGAAGCAGGAACATCCAGGTTCTGGTACCACCACCAAACCCCACTGGCCTCTTGGTGGCGGGTTCTCTGGAGCTTCCAACCTCTGACCTGTCACTGCTGCTGCATTGTGGGCACCACAGCAGCAGCTAGCTCCTAGAGGCTCTCTGGCCTATGGTAAGCCCCACAGCTCTGAGAAGATGGGGAAGAGCAGCAGCCTGGTGAGGAAAGAACCTGAATAAGAGCAACGGCGCACCCTCTGTCAGCCACAGACAGAACAAGGGAAGGAGGCAGCAGTGGCTAGGTCTGCCCAGGAGTGAGCACTGCTGCCAGCTTTCACTGGCTTAGTGTTTTCATTAGGTGGGGGAGGGGGAGGAGGAACACAAAACTTGAGTCCACGGATGCCACAATTTTAAAGGGGGTTCACAGCTCCACTGCGAGTTTCCTATAGTGCAGAGTTTGGGAACAATGACAGAAACAAAGGGCCAGGATGCCCCAGCTGTCCAAACTTAGCCAAGAGACCAGTTCTCCAATAGAGCTCAGAAGTATACCTTCAGATCCATGGATTGTGTTTTCCATCGCTGAATACAGAGACAAACTGAAAAGTAATTCAATGGAGACAGGGGAAAAACTAGAGAGAAGCTGACTGACAGGAAGGCCACACATATGAGAAAAGCAATTCTTTAATTTACTTACCAAGAGAAAGTTACAATTTACAAATGCTAGTTTCTCTTTTTTTTTTTTTTTATTTGAAAAATAATTTTTATTAAACACTCCATCAATGATATCATACATACACTCAGCTAACCAGCTGCGCAGTTGTACAAACAAAGTGAACTTCAATTCAACCAGTTTCAAAACATAAGTGATTTTCTCCCCTACCTCCCCCCCTCCCCCCCTTCTCTTTCATGGCTGAGCATTAATAGCAGTGGTCCATAAATGTTCTAAATGCGTCCACTCCGTCGCAGCAGGCTCATATCTGCCCATCCTTCTGTCAGTTAGTTGCTCTAGTCCCACTATGTTCCGGAGTCTCGTTTTCCACTCTATAATTGTAGGACCCCCTCTCTGTTTCCAGTGGGCGGCTATCTCCAGCTTTGCAGCTGCCAAACATAGTCTTTTTAGCCGCTTCTGCCACTTCTTGCCCCTTTTATTTCCCCACCCCAACAAACACCACTTCGGCTCTGCAGGGAATTGGGTATCCAAGATAGATGTCAAGCACATAGCTATTTCTTCCCAGAAAGTGCGTACAGGGGTACATGTCCACCACACATGCAAAAAACTACCCAATTCTTCTTAACACCGCCAACACTGGTCTGAAGCAGTGGGGTACATTCGTTTTAGCCTATCCGGTGTGTAATACCATCTACTTAGAACTTTGTAGGCGTTTTCTTTAATTAGCACACATACAGATGCCTTTTTCACCTCCATGCACACCCGTTCCCATTCCTTCACACTCAATTCACTATTCAAATCACGCTCCCATGCTTTCATATAAGGTAATTTAATCAAAGTGCTTCCCCTAATATACCTATAAAGTCTAGAAATACCTCTCCTCCCAGAGTGACCCATATATTTCCCAAGGGCTCCTGTTCCCTCGGGTCTACTTGTAGCCACCCGTCTGCTCATATAGTGCTTAACCTGCAGGTATGCATAATAATCAGACTCCTGCAGGTCAAACTTCCTCCGTAGTGCCCCAAATGCTCTCAGTGTCCCATCTGACAGTAAATCCTAGAATCTCCACAGGCCCTTTCTATGCCACTCACGAAGTGTACCCCCCGCCCTGCCCAGCTGGGAACTCAGCTTCATGGACGATATGAGCCAATGTTGAGGTTTTAACTCCCTTCTTAAGTTTACTTTTCAGCCCATCTCATGTACGCTGCAAATGCACTATGAAAGGATTTGCAGTTCCTCTGTGGGAGGTATACATCTTCCTAGACCCCCACAATCCCCTTTCAAGGTTACACCTGGGCTCCAAATGTTGTTCTAGGGTAGCTACTGGTGCCCTTTCTCCCTTACTCCATTTCGCCACCTGCTTTAATTGTGCTGCTTGGTAGTACCATATGATGTTGGGCATCCCCCTCCCCCCTTCCTCCACTCCTCCCCACATAATTCGCTTGGATAACCTTGCCCGTCTCCCCCCCACCCCCCCATGCAAATACAAATGCTAGTTTCTCATATGGAGAGCAGGAAACACAAACATGTGGTCTGCCACTGCCTCTCCAACGTAATGCTCTGGTTCAATTGTTTATATATGTTTTGTGTTAAGCACGGCTTCACATTACTTCAGCACTTATCTTCCTCAGAGACCATTCTGTTCTCTATACTCACCATCTATTTTCCCTTAAGTTGCTAAATCACATTCTTCTGTCCATCCATAATTGCACCTTTCCCATGTCAGCTTGCCCGTAAGGGTATAAATTCCTGAGTTTACACAGGCTCATGTTCTTTAATAAATTACACGCTTCTTTATTATGCGTTACTATATACTGCGGTTTCCTCCGCTCTCTTCAACAATGCTTAAAAAAATGCATGTACACTTTGCTTCTTTCAAATCTGTGAGAATTTTCTCTCTCTTCACCACTATTGTCCTGTTTACGCACTGAATGTGTTTCGCTTACTGCGTCTTCAGGGGTTTAACTTCCCTCTCAATATTTCACCCCCAGTGCGTTTCTTTCAAGCGTCTTCAAAGATTTAACTTTTCTCAAATTGTAGGTTGCATATGCACAATGGGGCTCCTCCAGATGTAAGGAGCAGAGGTGGACGGGATGGGTGCAGAGGTGGACTGGGGGAGACAGCCTGTTAAAAATGTACCAGCACATCACTGCCTACAGCTATTACTGAGAAAGATGCCAGCTAAATCCAGAAAAAAAAGCAAAAAACATATTCAAGGCAATCACTTTTGGTGCTTAATTGATGCACGTCTCTCTATGCACAAGCTTATTGAATTGACTTTCAGATACTTGAAGAAACTGTGTTCTTTTAAGGAAACTGGAATCAAAGTTATTGGTTGAATGTTTAGGATCAATAAAAAATGTAAACAACTATGTGTACATGCTACATTTATTTTACACCTGGACCATGAGATCAACCATGCAATCCAAAAACGTAATCGTGTTTGATTGTGCGATTAAAACCTTTAATCGATGAGCAGCCCTAGTATATAAAAACTAAATACTTAAAGTATGTTGTTGAATCGCACAAAGGGGCCCTTTTACCAAGCTCTGGCAAAAGAGGGCTAGGGCTGGCGTGTGTTTTACACGTGCGCTGAGGCCCCCTTTTACCACAGCTGGTAAAAGGGAAGGTCTCACTTTCCTGCAGGAAATGGTCAGGCAGCAAGTACAGCATTTGCTCAGCGGCCATTCCGGGGGGGGGGGGGGGGGGGAGCCCTTACCGCCACCCATTGAGCAGCACTGCCCGATTACTGCCAGGTACAATCCGGTGCTACAAAAATAAATACATTTTGTAGCGCCGGAAATGACGATGCAGTAGAGGTGGGAAGTACCGCTGGGCTGCTGCAGTAGCCTGGTGGTACTTCCATTATAGCGAGCGGTAAAGCCCTCGTTGGGCTTACTACCGCTTAAGAAAAAGGAGCCCAGAATGTCTAATGCCTGCACATTTGTCCTGGCTACAGTACTAAGGAGTTGGGGGGCTATGTCTTGGTACATAGGAATGAATCTTGGCATAGCATGTCCAGCTGGACACAAAACTGCTATAGTCAAATGTGTGTCTAGACAAAAGTTGGGTTTAGATTGTAAGCTCTTTGAGCAGGGACTGTCTTTCTTCTATGTTTGTGCAGCGCTGCGTACGCCTTGTAGCGCTATAGAAATGCTAAATGGTAGTAGTAGTAGTTTACCAGTAAAATTTCATGCACTGACAACCCTGCTATATTGTGTCAGAGCAAACTGTTGCTGTCTCTCGCATTTCTATTTCTAAAATACAGTGACTCCCACAGCAGAATATAAGAAAACTTAAAATGCTTAATAAAAAAAAAAAAAAATATATATATATATATATATATATATATATATGAAAAGGAAGAAAGGCAAATGCTGAAAAATTTCCTAGCGTCAACCTTTACTTTTCAAACCAGGTTTAAAGCTGAAAGCAATGCACAAAAGCAACTACTGATAAGCAAAAGATACTGTAAGAACAGTTCTATTTTGGAAGATAGATCCAGCCAAAAAAACATACCATTCAAAGTTCTCCTTCATACCTTTTTTCTGTGATCATTCCCTACATCCCCACCCGTTCCCATCCGCTCCCTTGTGGCTCACCATTCTGCTGCTTTTTTTCCCTTGCTCCTAAACTCTAGAATGAACTCGCTTCTTCTATTAGGTCTGAGTTATCACTCCACGAATTTAAAGCAATCCTTAAGGCACACTTCTTTAGACTGGCATTTAATGTTTCTTTAGATTAATTCCTCCAGTGGGTGCCTGCTTGGTGACTTGGTACTCAGTTTTGGTATTCTCCTTCCACCACCTGCTGTCTGTTATGCATGTGCTCTGTATGCTTGCCTTACCAGTACAGCTACAAACCAGTCACTCCAAAACAGAACAGTACCAAAAACTAATACAGAGCTCGTTGATATCTTCCTCTACCCCATCCTCTTCCCATGAAGGAACCCCCTCCCCCCCCGAAAACTAATGAGTAAGCAAAGAAGAGGCAGGGTGAGAGGTCCAACGTACATATGGGTCCCAAATCTTACGGTATGTTAATAAGTGTCCTGTACGCAAAGCTGTTAATTTAGACATCAGATGAATATAGTCCAACTTGCGCAGAATCATCCAAAGGCCAGGAAGCGTGGGGCACTTCCATGCCGCTGCTAAGACAAGTTTGCTGGCCATAAACACTTGCATGGCTAAACAGCGAGTAGGCCTTTTCATTCCTCAAGGTTTAAAGTGCAAAAGGCAACAGTCCATTTTCATAGGGTAGGAAACTTTGGTTACACTAAAGACAAATTTCAATACCATAGTCCAAAACGCCTGGGCCATGAGGGAAGGCCCACCAAATGTGAAACATATCTCCCTCCAGCCCACACTGGTGCCAGCACAAAACTGACCCCAAGTGAAACATCCTGGCCAGTCATTGTAGAGTATAGTACCAACAATACAGTATTAATATCCGTTTCCTACTAAAGTGCTAGATATAGACACCTGAATTAGAGATTTAAACATCTGTTCCCATTGTACATATTTATAGGATATGCCCAATGCCCTCTTCTATTTCGACAAATAGTACAAAATAGGTTTGCGATATGAAAGGAGAGCTCTATTAATCCTGGAAACACCACCCCTTCTTCCCCCACCAGCCAGCGTTCGTTCAAGGAAAGTCTCTGCTAAACCCAGATCGCCCTTCGCATAATAAAGTCTTGGAGTTGACAATATTGGAAGACATTGGACGGAGGGAGTCCATATTCCTCGATAGTATTTCTCCCTCCTCCCATATCTGACCAAGTTCACAAAGGCCCAAGCCCTCCCAAGAGCAATAACAGGAGTCCAAAGTCCCTGGAGCAAACTGTGCGGCGAAGTGGATAAATATGTGTGTGAAATACATGCGGTCCGGAAAAAAATTGTCGCAGATCTTGCGCCAAATGGCTAGAGGCCACTGAAGCAGAGAAGGTGCCCCCCCAAATGATCTCCTTGAGAAGTCGAAAAAGGTAGCCAAGGCACTGCTCTCAAAGGATAGGGGTCCAACCACGTCTGCTCAACCAATTTCCATGCCTTACTCATACCCTGAAGTCAGTCAGCTAGAATTCTAAGGTGTGTCGCCTGATAATATAAAAGGAAGGAACGAAGGAATTCCCATCCCTTCCTGTGTACGCATTTGATGCATTACCTCACTACGTACCTGTGGTAGCCTCTTCTTCCAGATGAAGGAAAAACCCTACACTGTAGGTCTCGGAAAAATTTCTCAAGTAGGGAAATAGGAGTGCCATAAATAGGTTTAGTATTTTGGGGAGCAAAATCATTTTGACTGCATTAATACGCCCAAGCCAGGAGATTGTCAGTCCCTCCCATCGATCTAATTCCAAAAATAACTCACGCACCTTGGCGGGGAAATTAGCCCCATACAGATTATCTAAACAACGAGTAAGATAGATTCCCAGGTAACGGATATATTGCGGTGCCCAGCAGAATGGAAAACAGGATTGCAGCAAGGCCACTTGCTGGCCATGGATATTTATATCAAGGGCCCCCGACTTATTTAGATTGATTTAGAAACCAGAAACCGCACCGTACTCCTGTAATATATCTGACACCAGTGGAAAAGATATGTTTGAGTCCACCAAAGTGAGAAGTATATCATCAGCAAAAAGAAGAGCCCGGGATTCAGTGTCTCCATGCCAAGGACCCTTGACATCTGGGTGTGCGCAAATATTGATGGCTAAAGGCTCAATAGCTAGTGCAAAGAGCAGAAGGGACAAAGCACACCCCTGTTGCGTACCCCAGAAAAAGGACGGGAGCAGTGGCCATTAACTCAGACAGCTGCACATGGTGCTGTATAGATAAGGTGACGCCAATGAGAAAATCGACCAGAGATACCAATCTTGTCTAAAACAGCAAAGGGGAACGGGCAATGCACCCTCTCAAATGCTTTTTCAGCATCAAGTGACAATAGGTACAGAGGGGTCCCGGTGACTTGGGCACTATGTATATTAAAGGTTTGTCACCCCTGAATGAAACCAGCTTGGTCTTCGTAAATCAAAATTGGGCGTTGGCGCTGTAGATGGGAGGCCAAAATCTTGGTAAAGATTTTATAATCAACTCTCAGAAGCGAAATAGGTCTATAAGAGCTGCATAGTTGAGGATCTTTGCCTGGTTTGGATATGACCATTATGTTGGCTAAGTTCCAGGTCCCGGAGTGGTTAGCCCTCATCGGAGGAATTAAACACTTGTAAGAGCAATGGAGCAAAGATTTTAGTATCCTGCTTACCCTCTGAGAAAGATATTTACAAAATAGGATTAAAAGTGATTGCAGTCACTGTAATTACATGTAGAGAAGCTTCTACTTTGAACTTATTCTAAAACTTTGTTGAATTGTTTTTATAACTTGGTGCTAAATATATACCATGCAGTCAATTCCTCTTATTGAATGTTTCTAAGGGTAGAAGATGGGAAAGAGCAACACCATATTTGATTCAGATGCACTGGTTATCTATATAGGCACAAATCAAATTGAATATATTGATGCTAGCCTTTAAGATCTTATATGGGCTAGCACAGGAGATACGTGTGACCGGATGACTATATTCCAGATTTAAATTTGTATTCTATAGAGGCATGCAGATTATGTGTTCCCCCAAACTGCTTTGTTTGAAAGGTTTGTAAGAAGTAACAATAGGAGTTTGGCACTGGGTAGACAGCAACTATCCTTTCATGTGAATTGTTTGCAGAGGTTTTGAGGATTTCATATATATACAATACATAGATTTCTGTTAAATAGGGATCTTGCTTTTATGTAACTTTGTAATTTTATGGTAAATGTTTAATGACATTTGTTTTATACTATATGTGATCGGTCTTTGACCCTTTTTTTAGGTGATAAATGGCATAAAAATGACAAATTATTCCTTAAATTATATCTGTTATAAAAAAGGAAAAGAAAATTATACTTAAATATCAGCATACTAAAATAAACCAAAATAAAAACTTATTTTATCTAAACAAAGAAACATGTTAATATGCAGAAACAGAAAATGACGACGCAAGTGTTTGATTCAAACAGCTATTTTCTAAAAAGAGAACAATCAGACCCAAAGACTGAAAGACTGTTCCAGCCTCCCCAGTTTCACTACTGATGTTAACCTTATAGACTACTTAAAATTCAAACTTTACTTTCACTTTCCCAAGCATAAAGTCCCTCTGTGGTTATCTCAATCTCAAATTCCAATTCTTTTGGTGGAGTCACTGGGAGGCTTTCAATCAATCCACTACCGTTTCTGTGAAGAAATATAAACACTGAACATGAGATAAAGACAATGGGGCCGATATTGAGACTGTGGGAGGGAGCCCGGCTAACTCCCATGGTCAGCAGCGAACCCAGAAATTCCATGCCTGGGCTGTATCCAGCAACTGGCACTGAATTTCTGAGGGGCTCTTTTGCCACTAATAACATATCTGATTAAGTCGATATTCATTGGCTGACCTGCTAAATTATAGCGGCCAAAGACAGACCTGCTATTTACAAGGGTCTATCTGGCCACTAATCTTAGCTGGTCAGCCAATGAATATTAGCGCTAACCGGCTATGTTGCATTATATAGCCAGTGACTGGGCTAGTTGCTAAGTGGCAATATTCAGGTGAGATAGCTGGCTATATCATGTTGAATATTGGCGCTTAGCCAGCTTAAGGCTATGTAACCAGCCAGGAGACGTTCCTGGTTGGTTAAATAGTTTTAAATATCAGCCAGAATATGGTCAATTAAGTGTGGCCATCAGCACCTCCTGCTTAGCTTCAGAATCCAAAATGAGAAAGGGGATAGAATGGACTCCCATAAAAACAAAGTCTAAACAACTTACAACAGGACTACTTGTGGGTCATGACCGCAAATGGAGTCACAAAACCTGCATCATTTGGAAGGCTGCACATAGAACTGTCAATAACCCATGCAACAGTGTGTGTGTGTGTGGGGGGGGGGGGGGGTCATGTGCTTTCTGTGGTCATTGGCATATGGCTATTCAGCTTGGAAAAGAGACAGCTGAGAGTTGGAGGTGAAGAGGTAAATAGACAATGATTATTTGCCCTTTCAAATAGTGCTAAGACTAGGGGATATTCTGTATGAGCAAAACAAGCACTATGAAGCACTAAATGTATTCCTATATAACAAAGATATATGGGACTATAATACACGGCATTATCCAGCATTAATAACCTGACTTCAAAATGCAGACTCAAGCTTCTTCCATCTTTCAATGCAAAGCCTATCTGCTGAAGCTGTGACGTTACATACAGACGAAGACTGCTGACAAGGGTCTCGATGTGCTCAAACAAGATTGTTATCAGCATTGATGTCATGGCCAGAACAGCCAAGGAATTACCCTTGTAGTTGGAGAGCCACTGTGGCTGGCAAATTGCACACTGTTTATGAAACTTCGGCTTCTTGTCAAGGTGAATCCTTCAATGTGGTGCCAGTGAGACAATCAGGTGTCCCTTGAAGCCACAATACTTGAGGTAAACAAAGTTATGTATTCGTCATCCCAAAGGCCAGAATATACATCATTAGCACTGCCGCAGCCCAGGATTTCTGTATAAAAAAGGGGCTCTTATCTGAGGCAAAGAGCTGCTGTGTTGACATTTCACACAAGGAGCAGACTGCACTGAAGCTGACTGAACATCTGAGGAACATGTTGCCACCTGCTAGAAGTCTGCATCAGGCAGTATGTGTGCCATGTACCTTCGTATAAATGCGGTGGGTTGGGTTCAGTGTGACTTTTACTTAAGAGTCTAGTTAGGGATTTATGTGTGATTACTCTGAGCTGATTTTAGGATAGGACTTCCTGTGTCTTTATTTTTGCCTTCTTTGCACATTATCTTTGCTGCTTTTGTAAATAAACGCACACTCTATTTTTATAATACTTGGTTGTGGAGTTAGTTATTTCTATTATTTAGGGCATAGTGAGCTTGAATCTAAGGACAAGAGGGAAGACATTTGCTTCTGACACTTCACTCACTAAGGATGGTATTACCAGAGACCTATTCCTTTTAGAATTTATGCTGTCAGATACCCCAATAACATCCCAAAAAGGGTTGTAGCTTTATGTGCCCAACAATTCTATGCAATAAGAGCAGTTTTAAAGCAAATTGGAAAACATATGTTTTCATTCAATCTGCAAACAAATTGCGAACTTTGTTGCCAAGGCAGTTCGTACAACTGGGTTTAAAAAGGGTTTGGACAAGTTCCTGGAGGAAATGCTTGTTTATAGAGAATGTCCTAGGAATATAGTTAAGAACTGCCTATAGGAAAGCATTATATAATAGCCAGGAGCTGTTGTGCTCTATTACCATGGAGAGGAGAAATGAAGTGAAAACCGGTGTGCTGCAATACAGTAGAGGGAGTAGACAACTGGTGGAGATCTTGAAAGACCACTGGTTTAGAGGCTTAATAGTATTTCAGAATAAGAGAATACGTCTGACATACAGAAGAGGCAAGAATTTTAAGGAGCTTTTGTCACCTAGTATGTTACCCTATGGGAGAGCACGAGAGAGTATTGTGGCTGACATTCACCCTGTAAGAAACGCTTAGTATGTGATGTTATATTGGACACTACAAAGTTTGGAAATCATAGAGAACACAAGGAATATAAATTACAGTTTACCACATTGAATATGTGGTTTATATCATTCAGTGCCCTTGTCCTCTGATATATGTAGGGCAGATGTCTAGAAAATTAAAAAATAGACTGATTGAGCATCGTAGTGCTTTGCATAGGAAAGTGTTAACTGCATTACTTGACCACATTAGTTTGTTGATCTGAAATGCTGTGTCATTGATCATGTGGAAAGCAATGTCAGAGGAGGAGATTTAAAACTGCATCTTTTGAGATGTGAACAACATTGGATATACAGACTGGGATCTGTGCAACCTAGAGGTTTAAATATGAACATTGAATGGATTCATTTTTTCTAAAACAGAAGTAAAATCTGGCGTGGATTGGGAGCAATAATTCCAGTAATGCGTTCCTTGATGAAGATCTGAGTGTTTGATTTTGGCCAATCAACTGTTTTTGAAAGAAGAAAATTTAACCATATGAGTTTCTGACTAAAGAAAATTTATCCAATCCAGGACTGGGCTCTGGGAAGTAGTCTTGATTGAAAGCAGTTTAACCATCTGGGTACTTCTTTTTTCAACCAAGGTTTTAAATGGATGGTGCTTGAGCCAATATGTTTTTTTTTTTTTTTTTTGGGGGGGGGGAGGTGGGGACAGAGGTTTGCAAGATGGCTGTTGAGCCAATTAAAACGGCTTTTTGTGTGTGTGTGTGTGGGGGGGGGGGGGGGTAAATTTTTTATATTTGAATCTGATTGGCAGGGAAAGTTTTCTTTTAATGCTCAACCATGTATGCTAAGTAGCCATCTTGAAAGTGCTCAGTTTGGAAAGAATTTCAAGCAGCAAGTGTGTTTACACTGGTGAAAGGTTGCTGTTTTTACTATGTTTTCCTAATGATATGTTTTGTTTTTTTCAGCAGTTTCTCTTTCTCACAGCACTAACCTGCTTTTCAAATGAAAGAGTAGAATCCAAAATGACTTCAATACTCTAGAGAAGAAATTCTCAAAATTTCTCCTGAACCTAGAAACCACAAAGCTATTTGGAATATTTTCACCGAATCAGAGTATCTTAGTCTTTTGTTTATTCAAACATAAAAAAATGTTTAGTTACCCAATTATCAATATAAGAAATATAATATTTAGTAGCACTCAAAGTACTATCCAAAGTCTCCATCACCGGACAGAGAAGGAATATATCATCCACATAAGATAATACTGTAATTTCTCACTCAGAAAATAAATTACCCAAGGAACCGAGATAAGCCCGTGACCATAACACAACCTCAAATTTGTTATCAACCGTAATGGCAATTGCCACTAAGATACTTTGTAAGCCACATTGAGCCTGCAAATAGGTGGGAAAATGTGGGGTATAAATGTAATAAATAAACATTAAAAAGTGAAGGGGATTAGCGAGCAAGATGGCCGCTGCCATGGACGCGTAGAGCAGGGCTTCACCTGATGTTTCCATATTACCTCCTTATCTGGTTCTTTCTTACGTGGAACGATGAAAAAACAGAAAGGGAAGCCTTGTGTGGCCAGAGATGTGCCACAGAGGAGTCTACTGGACTGAAGCCACCATGACATACTGCTCTGTGCCTGAGGAAGCCACACTAGCCATAGGTTGTAGTCATGAGTCACTGGCTCTGGCCTATGGCATCACATTCAATACTGATGGCATGGAGCCCAGAACCTGGACATAATCCCATATGCAAGAACTCGTCATTTGAATCAAGAGGCACATTTGGTTCTGCAGTGTGATCCTTCTTTGATCTGGCAAGAACACTTTGCCCTAAGCCATGTTGAAACAAACTCCCAGATAGTCCATAACTTGTGTTGAAACTAGGTGATTATCCATACTAAGCACTGCAAGAGGAAAATCATCTTGGCAGTGGCTCAATGACTCTCCTGAGCAGAAGCAGCACATACCAGGCATTCTTCTAAATAGGGATGCACTCTGATCCCTTCCTTCCTCAGAAATACTGCTGCTACTACTACTACCATAACATTGGAAACGGTTCTGGGAGGTGTTGCAAGGCCAAAGGGCACTGCCTGAAACTGAAAATGCTGACCCAAAATCGCAAACCTGAGAAAACACTGATAAGGCAGCCAAATGGGAATATGTAAGTATATTTCCTTTAGATCTAGTGCAGCAAGATACTCCCCAGGCTGAACCAGTGCCATAACCGAGCGTAAGGTCTCAGTTTCCAAATACCTGACCTTTAGAAACTTGTTGACCTTCTTGAGGTCAAGCACAGGACGTAGAGTCCCTCTTTTCTTTGGCATCACAAAGTAAATGCAGTAGCGGCCTTGGTTGTGCTCATAAAAGGGCACTGGAACCACCACTCCGATGTCCTTTAAGAAGAGGAGTGGAGAGAACGCTGCCCCCTTGCAAGAACTCTTGCATGGTGATTCAAAGAAAAAAAATCTATGATGGGAGTGGAGAATTCTAATTTATAGCCTTCTTTAATAAGTTCTAATACCTATTGGTCTGTGGTAATATTGATCCACTCCTCAAAGAATTGGGACAACCGCCCTCCAATCATCTGCTGTGAATAGTGAACTCGGACTCCATCATTGTGAGGGACAAGCAACTGAGGAGGACTTGGAACCTTAACTGGAAGCTCATTTGTCTAAACAAAAAGAACTGCTTCTGTTGATACCTGAGCTTCTGAAAGGAAGATGACCTACCAGGCCAATAGCTCTTGGTATCCTTAAGTCTGGAGCAAGCTTGCAGAGATCTAAAGGAGCTCCTACGCTTGTCTTCAGGCAGACACTGAGTTTTAGAGTCACCCAGGTCCCTGACCAACTTTCTCAGATCCATTCCAAAAGAAGCATTCCCTTAAAGGGAAGTTTTGTAAGGTGATGCTTGTAAGCAGCATCTGCAGACCAGTGCCTCAGCCACAATAAATTTTTCAATGTTACAGTTAATGCCATCTCTTTGGCACATGCGGGGATAAGATCATACAAGGAGTCCCACAAGGTAAGCTAAGCCATTTCAGTGTAAGGAAACTCACAAGATAATTGTGAAAAATAGAGCAGATACTTCAAAGGAGAGCTTTAAAGAAGACTCCAGTTTCCTATCCTGAACATCCTTTAAGGTTACTCTGCCCTCTAAAGGAAGGGTGATCTTTTGGTCACCACTGTTACACCACATGTAGCAATTTTAGCTTAAGCTATTCCTGAGAAATGGGATGAAGACATGCCATATCCCTGGCTACATTAAGGCTGGCATCCAGACTAGACTATTGAGCAGAAATCAATTCCTGCAAAGCCTCATGAACAGGGAAAGCTTTAGGCAGCATTTTGGTGCTAGTCATCTTAGGATTACAGTCAGAGGAAGCCTGAGAATCAGGAGCAGAAACATTAAGAACTTCCAGGGCCTTTGTAATAAAGGAAGGTGATTCCTCCCTATGGAAGACCTTAACCACTGTAGGATCATCAGCTTCGTTACTCAAAATTTCTCCCTCTTCCAGCACTTCTGGAACATGAGCCAGCTGAGATGCTGCTGACAAGCCCCCTTCAGACAGAGAAAGAGATGGAAGAGAAACAGATTCCACCTCAAAAATAGCCTCTAAATGTCTTCTTCAGGAGGAAGGGTCCAGTTGCAAAAGTTGTGAAGCTTGCAGAGACCCTGTACAGCTGACGTGCAGAGGCTGTGCAGAAGAAAGAGGTTCAGAGTGCTGAGAAGAGCACTTAAGTAAAAAAAAAAAAAAAAAGCCCTGTAAAGCAACAAAATAAACTTTTGAGAAAAGGTTCCTGGGAAAGTCATGGGAGACTTCAAATATGGCAGAAAAATCAGCAGCATAGTAGGAAGGTAAAGTAATATTAGAAGCTTGAATCGGCAGAGAAGTCCCTTCCACGTGGGAGATACATCGCGCTGAGGCAAGATGGCCACAGGCATCAAAGAAATCACCGCAGAAGGCAGCGAATGCTGCCACGCGTCTCCTGCACAGGAAGTTGATGTCTCCAATAGCGGGAAATCATTCTCAGACAAATTAACCCCCAACAACCCGCCAGATGTTGCTCTAATGGTGCTCTGTGCTTACCAAAGTGAAAGCAGCGTTTTACAGTCTCAGCCACCTCCAGGAAGAATTGAAAGTAAAACCATATAAAAATTTATCGGTGTACTCACCAAAATAGTGAGAGTATTATGGAGTAATTTTTCTGCTAAAACAAGTGATAGACAGAAGCATAGCCAAAAGTCCCCCTTTGAGCTGCCTCAAATACCCCTTAGTTCCTTTTATTAGGGGTTTTTTTTGTTTGTTTTTTTAATCTGTGAGGAAGGAGAACAGGGGAAGCAGCTGAAGGGGAGGTTTTGGGGGGGGGGGGGGGGCGGAAGGGACCTGGCACCCACCAGGTCTAGCACCGCTTAGCCTAGTTTCCCCAAAGCTCAACTGAACCAGGAGACCCAGAACAGAAGACAAATGCAAGATGAGACCAGGAGCTTGACAAAGAGCATTCACTGCCTGCTGGAAATAGAGATATACTTGCAAACTGACCAAGGAGCATACCATCCCATGAGAGTTCAGTTTAGTGCTCTATCTCCACCAGCTGGTAGATGGTCATAATCCACAAGTCTCTGGATTGATCTGCCGCTGATGACAAGGAAATAGCATATTCAACAAAGCCCCACAGTTAGACACAAGACTTCGGTGAAAACAAAAGAACATTTAAACACAGATATTATCACTAAATGGAAAACTCCTGACAAACATACTAATGACAATACCCTGCAGCAAATTAACCTGAAAAAAAAAAAAAACAGGATCAGTATTCTTCTCCTGAATACCATGATTTGTATATATACAAGTATGTATACAACCCAATGTCCTCTTTCTTCTGTGGCAGTGATTTTCAACTCAGTCCTTAGGACATACCTAGTCAATCAAATTTTCAGGATACCCACATGCACAAGATAAATTTGCATGCACTACTTCCATTGTGTGAAAATCTCTCTCATGCAGATTCACTGTTAATATACTGAAAATCTTACTGGTTGGGTGGGTCCACATGAAACATTTCTCTAGTATAAAAGGGGAATGACAGAAGTTATTGTATGAAGGTTTTCTAGTGATTACAGAAGTTATCATTGAAAGTCCATCTACCACCCATGTTGACATTCCACTGAACCACCAAAGTAAAAAAAAAAAAGTGGTTTACTAGATCTCTTTCCCACCCCATTTTTATTTTTAATTGTACAAAGGAAAACACACTCAAAAAAAAAACTGTAAGGGCAAGACCCAGAAGACCTTAGGCCAATATTCCTGTATTATCAAATATCTGATACCTAGAATTCTTGCTACAACAAAAAAGAAAAGAAAAAAATACAAAGCATACAAATCACAGATGCTAATCAAAATTACCTTATACTTGCTGATTTTTATTTTATTTTTTTACTTCAGAGGGGTCATCCTGCAACATACTTACCCTACTACCAATAAGATCCTGATCCACCACTATCCCCCCCATCTTCCCAATATTCTTGCACAGGCCCTGCAGCCAGCAATCCTGACCACTGATCTTCTGATAATACCAGAGGTGCTGGCCCATGAGTTTTCAACATTTTCACAAAGTCTCACAAGTCCTGAAGTATGTGGATTATAAGAAGCTGTATGTCAGAGGACTAAATATGTGTGGTCAACCTTATGCCCAGCATAGCTGTAACACTGCAGGAAGTGAACGGGAAATATACCTCCAAATTAAAATCTGTTAGATATTTTTTCCAAGTGACCTATGTTGCCACCATTGGAGAGAGAGGATTCTAGGCTTGAAAAGTGACTAGAAATATCACACCCATTCAGATCAATGTTGTTTCCTATAGAGGCAGACCAAAACTGCTTTTTTTCAGTTTTGGCTGAAACCAAAACCACTACCTACACTGTCTAAACACTTTCGGCCAAAGCAAAAACCAAAAACTAAAATTTGGTTGTGTGAATGTGAACCAATGAGGCCCACTGGGGATTGTCAAAGTTTGCAGTCAGCAGCCTTCTGCTAAACTCACAAGAGATTATTACCCTCCAGTCCCAGGAACTGCAAGCACAAGCTGAAAACTTAGAAAGCCATTTTAACAAGGACTTCTCAACAAGTTTGGCACTTTTAGGTTCCCAAGTCAATGCAGATGTAGCTAAATATCCTTCGAGTCAGGACCATTATAAGAACGTGTAAAAAAAAAAATCATGATTACCAGCTTCTTATGCTTACCCAAACTGTGCGCAAATAACAAAAGAAAGTAGCACCAAAGTGCCCGTTTTGTATTTAGTTATAAAACTGAGTATGAACAAGCAGGATATAAATTTTTACTAAAATAGAGTAATAAGTCCAGATACTGATCTACATGGTGGACATTATACTAGCCTAATGCACTATCCAAAATAAAGAAAAAAAAAACACACACTGTGATGAATATATGCTCTGAAAAATTATGATCAAGAGCAATACATTTCTCAAATTATTTTCTAATACATAAACTTCATTTTAATATAACATTTCCCTACTAACACTATAAACTTACTAGTACTTGTGCTTGAAAACAATCACTGCAGGTTCCTTTCTCATAGAATGTACCATCTGTTCCTCTGATCCCATTCCCACCCACCTTCTTAATGCCATCTCACCTGCTCTTATTCCTTTTATCTGTCACATTCTCAACCTCTCACTTTCCACTGCAACTGTCCCTACTGCCTTTAAACATGCTGTGGTCACACCTCTCCTTAAGAAGCCTTCACTCGACCCTACTTGTCCCTCTAATTACCGACCCATCTCCCTCCTCCATTTTCTCTCCAAATTACTTGAGCGTGCTGTTCACCACCGCTGCCTTGATTTTCTCTCCTCACATGCTATTCTTGACCCAGTACAATCTGGTTTTCGCCCTCTCCACTCAACCGAAACTGCGCTTACTAAAGTCTCCAATGACCTATTACCGGCTAAATCCAGAGGTCTCTATTCCAGCCTCATTCTTCTTGATCTTTCCGCTGCTTTGACACTGTTGATCACAGCATACTCCTCTATACCCTGTCCTCACTTGGATTCCAGGGCTCTGTCCTTTCCTGGTTCTCTTCCTACCTCTCCCTCCGCACCTTCAGTGTTCACTCTGGTGGATCCTCTTCTACTTCGATCCCTCTGCCTGTCGGCATACCTCAGGGTTCTGTTCTTGGTCTCCTCCTCTTTTCTATCTACACTTCTTCCCTTGGTTCATTAATCTCATCCCATGGCTGTTTCTACCATCTCTATGCTGATGACTCCCAAATCTACCTTTCTACCCCTGATATCTCACCTTGCATCCAAACCAAAGTTTCAGCGTGCGTGTCTGACATTGCTGTCTGGATGTCTCAAAGCCACCTGAAATTAAACATGACCAAAACCGAGCTTCTCATTTTTCCCCCCAAACCCACCTCCCCCCCCCCCACCCCCCGTTTTCTATTTCTGTTGATGGCTCTCTCATTCTCCCTGTCTCCTCAGCTCGAAACATTGGGGTCCTCTTTGACTCTTCTCTCTCCTTCTCTGATCATATCCAGCAGATTGCCAAGACCTGTCGTTTCTTTCTTTACAACATCCGTAAAATCCGCCCCTTTCTTTCTGAGCACTCTACCAAAACCCTCATCCACACCCTTGTCACCTCTCGTTTAGACTACTGCAATCTGCTTCTTGCTGGCCTCCCACTTAGTCACCTCTCCCCTCTCCAATCGGTTCAAAACTCTGCTGCCCGTCTCGTCTTCCGCCAGGGTCGCTTTACTCATACTACCCCTCTCCTCAAGACCCTTCACTGGCTCCCTATCCGTTTTCGCATCCTGTTCAAACTTCTGCTACTAACCTATAAATGTACTCACTCTGCTGCTCCCCAGTATCTCTCCACACTCGTCCTTCCCTACACCCTTCCCCGTGCACTCCGCTCCATGGATAAATCCTTCTTATCTGTTCCCTTCTCCACTACTGCCAACTCCAGACTTCATGCCTTCTGTCTCGCTGCACCCTACGTCTGGAATAAACTTCCTGAGCCAGTACATCTTGCCCCATCCTTGGCCACCTTTAAATCTAGACTGAAAGCCCACCTCTTTAACATTGCTTTTGACTCGTAACCACTTGTAACCACTCGCCTTCACCTACCCTCCTCTCCTCCTTCCTGTACACATTGATTTGATTACTTAATTTTTTAACTATTAGATTGTAAGCTCTTTGAGCAGGGACTGTCTTTCTTCTCTGTTTGTGCAGCGTTGCGTATGCCTTGTAGCGCTATAAAAATGCTAAATAGTAGTAGTAGAACCTAGCTTTTGCACGCTGCAAGTTTTAATTAAAATGCTGCATCTTCATTATACACAACAGTGTCTGGAAATTCTTTAGGATCATACAAATATCATCCAAGCCAAAATATATATAATTAAAAAAATGAAAGATCATATTTTATCTCCAAGCAAAATAGCCTCCACACTCATGGACCTGTGCTAATGACAACTAACTAAAAACCACCTCAATTTGAACTACTTCAACTGCACTATTCCAGGCTTCACTGGCTTCCTGTCACTGAGCAAATACAGTTCAAGCTGAGCATTACTACTTCTAAAATTCTCAATGGGGAAATTCCAAACTATATGCTAAATTTAACATCTTTGTTATGTGGCCCCTCTTCTAAACATGATACTTGTAACCTGTTTCACCTTGCACTTGCTCAGATGACGTTTAATGTGAGCAAGTGCAAGGTGATGCATGTGGGAAAAAAGAACCCGAATTATAGCTACGTCATGCAAGGTTCCACGTTAGGAGTTACGGACCAAGAAAGGGATCTGGGTGTCGTCGTCGATAACACACTGAAACCTTCTGCTCAGTGTGCTGCTGCGGCTAGGAAAGCGAATAGAATGTTGGGTATTATTAGGAAAGGTATGGAAAACAGGTGTGAGGATGTTATAATGCCGTTGTATCGCTCCATGGTGCGACCGCACCTTGAGTATTGTGTTCAATTCTGGTCGCCGCATCTCAAGAAAGATATAGTAGAATTGGAAAAGGTGCAGCGAAGGGCGACTAGGAGGCTAGGGCTATTCAGCTTGGAGAAGAGACGGCTGAGGGGAGACATGATAGAGGTATATAAAATAATGAGTGGAGTGGAACAGGTGGATGTGAAGCGTCTGTTTACGCTTTCCAAAAATACTAGGACTAGGGGGCATGCGATTAAACTACAGTGTAGTAAATTTAAAACAAATCGGAGAAAATTTTTCTTCACCCAACGTGTAATTAAACTCTGGAATTCATTGCCGGAAAATGTGGTGAAGGCGGTTAGCTTAGCAGAGTTTAAAAGGGGTTGGACGGTTTCCTAAAGGACAAGTCCATAAACCGCTACTAAACGGACTTGGAAAAATCCAAAATCCCAGGAATAACATGTATAGAATGTTTGTACGTTTGGGAAGCTTGCCAGGTGCCCTTGGCCTGGATTGGCCGCTGTCGTGGACAAGATGCTGGGCTCGATGGACCCTTGGTCTTTTCCCAGTATGGCATCACTGATGTACTTATGTAAATTTCCAGTGTTTAAGAACTTAAAATCAGTTAAACGTCTCATTCTGTCTATTCAGTACTCACTACCTTTACCTTCAGAAAGCATCTAAAGGCTTTCCTATTCAATAAAGCGAAGATACATAACTGTAGAGAGTATTCTCCGAGGACGAAAGGCTGATTGTTCTCACAGTTGGATCAACGTCCACGGCGGCCCCAGGAATGGCAATTTTTCAAAGCAAAAATTTAAAAAAAAACTCTGCCAGAGCCTTCTGGCGCGCGCACCGCGCATGCGCGACCGTCTTCCCGCCCGTCGCGTGAGTTCTCCCGCTCAGTTATATCCAAAAGCAACAAACAACAAGAACAACAACTACAAAGGGGAGGTGGGCAGGTTTGTAAGAACAATCAGCCTGCTGTCCTCAGAGAATACCTGCTACAGGTATGTATCTTCGCTTTCTCCGAGGACAAGCAGGCTGCTTGTTCTCATAGTTGGGGTACTCCTAGCAACCAGGCTCACGCAAAACAATAAAGAAAGGTCAATTGGGCCTCGCAACGGCGAGGACATAACATAGATTGACCTACAAACCAGAACATCTAACTCAGAGTGCAACCTGGAACAGAATAAAAATGGGCCTAGGGGGGGTGGAGTTGGATTCTAAACCCCAAACAGATTCTGCAGCATTGACTGCCCAAACCGACTGTCGTGTCGGGTATCCTACTGAAGGCAGTAGTGAGATGTGAATGTGTGGATTGATGACCATATCGCAGCCTTGTAAATAACTTCTATAGTGGCTGACTTCAAGTGAGCCACTGACACCGCCATGGCTCTAACACTATGAGCCATGACATGACCCTCAAGAGTCAGCCCAGCTTGGGCATAAGTGAAGGAAATGCAATCTGCTAGCCAATTGGATATGGTACGTTTCCCGACTCCCCTTCTGTTGGGATCAAAAGAAACAAACATTTGGGCGGACTGTCTGAAGGGGCTTGTCCGCTCTGCATAAAAGGCCAATGCTCTCTTGCAGTCCAAGGTGTGCAACTGACGTTCAGCAGGGCGGGTATGATGACGGGGAAAAAATGTTGGCAAGACAATTGACTGGTTCAGATGGAACTCCGACACCACCTTTGGCAATAGCTTAGGGTGCGTACAGAGAACTACTCTAGGCTTGAAGCTCACTGACTCTATGAGCTGAAGTAACAGCCACCAAGAAAATGACCTTCCAGGTCAAGTACTTCAGATGGCAGGAATTCAGTGGCTCAAAAGGAGGCTTCATCAGCTGGGTGAAAATGACGTTGAGATCCCATGACACTGGTGGAGGTTTGAAAGGGGGCTTTGACAAAAGCAAACCTCTCATAAAATGAACAACTAAAGGCTGTTCAGAGATAGGTTTACCTTCTACACGACAATGAAAAGCACTAATTGCACTAAGATGAACCCTTACGGAGTTCGTATTGAGACCAGACTCTGACAAGTGTAGAAGGTATTCAAGCAGGTTCTGTGTAGGACAAGAGCAAGGATCTAGGGCCTTGCTATCACACCAGACATCAAACTTCCTCCATTTGAAAAAATAACACCGCTTCGTGGAACCGTTTCTGGAAGCAAGCAAAACCCGGGAAACACACTCAGAGAGACCCAAGGAAGCGAATTCTACAATCTCAACATCCAGGCCGTGAGAGCCAGAGACTGGAGGTTAGAATGCAGAAGCGACCCCTCGTTCTGAGTTATGAGGGTTGGAAAACACTCCAATCTCCATGGTTCTTTGGAGGACAACTCCAGAAGAGGGAACCAAATCTGACGCGGCCAGAAAGGAGCAATCAGAATCATGGTTCCGCGGTCTTGCTTGAGTTTCAGCAAAGTCTTCCCTACTAGAGGTATGGGAGGATACGCATACAGAAGACCTGTCCCCCAATGTAGGAGAAAGGCATGTGACGTTAGTCTGTCGTGAGCCTGAAGCCTGGAACGAAACTGAGGGACTTTGTGATTAGTCTGAGTGGCAAAAAGATCCACTGAGGGGGTGCCCCATGCTTGGAAGATCTTGCGGACTATGTCCATGTTCAATGACCACTCGTGAGGTTGCATGATCCTGCTCAACCTTTCAGCCAGACTGTTTACGCCTGCCTGATACGTGGCTTGGAGAAACATGCCGTGACAGCGAGCCCAAAGCCACATCTGGACGGCTTCCTGACACAAGGGGCAAGATCCGGTGCCCCCCTGCTTGTTGATGTAGTACATCGCAACCTGATTGTCTGTCTGAATTAGGATGATTCGATTTGACAGCCGATCTCTGAAAGCCTTTAGAGCATTCCAGACCGCTCGCCGCTCCAGGATCTGAAGACCTTTTTCCTGGAGGGACCAAACTCCCTGAGTGTGAAGCCAATCGACGAGCTCCCCACCCCAGGAGGGATGCATCCGTTGTCAGCACTTTTTGTGGCTCAGGAATTTGAAAGTCGAATTGTCCACCACTGAAGGGAATTGTTAAAATCAATGGATAGCTGGATTGCATCCTCTAGATCCCCCGCAGCCTGATACCACTGGGAAGCTAGGGTCCATTGAGCTGATCTCATGTGAAGATGCGCCATGGGAGTCACATGAACTGTGGAGGCCATATGGCCTAGAAGTCTCAACATCTGCCAAGCTGTGATCCGCTGAGACGCTTTGGCCATGAAAACTAGACACAGAAGATTGTCTGCTCTCACTTCAGGAAGATAGGCACGAGCCATCTGTGAGTTCAGCAGAGCTCCTATAAATTCCAGTTGCTGAACAGGGAAAAGATGGGACTTGGGGTAATTTATAACAAACCTGAGGAGCTCCAGCAGGTAAATAAGTCATCTGCATGGACTGTAGAGCCCCTGCCTCTGAAGTGTTCTTCACCAGCCAATTGTCGAGATAAGGGAACACATGCACTACCATCTGCGTTGCGACGCTGCAACTACTGCCAGGCATTTTGTGAAGACCCTGGGTGCAGACGCCAGACCAAAGGGCAGTACACAGTACTGAAAGTGCTGAGTTCCCAGTCGAAACCGAAGATACTTCCTGTGAGCTGGAAGTATCGGGATGTGTGTATAAGCATCCTTTAAGTCCAGAGAGCATAGCCAATCGTTTTTCTGAATCATGGGAAGAAGGGTGACCAGGGAAACCATCCTGAACTTTTCTCGGACTAGGAATTTGTTCAGGGCCCTTAGGTCTAGGATGGGACGCATCCCCCCTGTTTTCTTTTGCACAAGGAAGTACCTGGAATAGAATCCCAGCCCTTCTTGCCCTGGTGGAACGGGCTCGACCGCATTGGCCTTGAGAAGGGCGGAGAGTTCCTCTGCAACCACCTGCCTGTGCTGGAAGCTGAAGCACTGAGCTCCCGGTGGGTAATTTGGAGGCCTGGATATCAAATTGAGGGAGTATCCTAACCGGACTATTTGAAGAACCCACCGATCAAAGGTTATGAGAGGCCACCTTTGGTGAAAAAATTTTAACCTCCCTCCGACTGGTAAGTCGTCCGGCACGGACACTTGTACAGCGGCTATACTCAGCTGGAGCCAGTCAAAAGCCTGTCCCTTGCTTTTGCTGGGGAGCCACAAGGGCCTGCCTTGGCGCACGCTGTTGACGAGAACGAGCTCGCTGGGGATGAGCCTGAAAAGGCTGTCGAGAAGGAGGATTGTACCTACGCTTGTTATAGGCATAGGGTGCATTCTTCCTTACCCGGAAAAAACGTCTACCAGATGAGGTAGAAGCAGAAGGCACCCGGCGGGAGAGATTGTCCATAGTGGTTTCCTGCTGCGTGATCTGATCAACCACTTGCTCAACCTTCTCACCAAAAATGTTATCCCCCCAGCAAGGGACATCCGCAATCCGCTGCTGGACCGAATGATCCAGGTCAGAGACACGCAGCCATGAGAGTCTGAGCATCACTATATCTTGGGCAGCGATTCTGGATGCAACATCAAAAGTATCGTAAGCACCCCTGGACAGGAATTTACAACACGCCTTCTGCTGCCTGACCATCTCCTGAAAAGGTTTGGCCTGCTCCAGAGGGAGCTTATCCACCAAGCCCGCCAGTTGCTTCACCGTGTTCCTCAAGTGAATGCTTGTGTAGAGCTGGTAGGATTGAATTTTGGCCATGAGCATAGAGTCCTGATATGCCTTCCTCCCAAAAGTGTCCAGGGCTCTAGAGTCTCTTCCCGGGGGCGCCAAGGCAAAGTCTCTAGAACTCCTGGCTCTCTTGAGAGCAGAATCCACAACCATAGAGTCATGAGGTATCTGTGACTTCATCAACTCAGGTTCTCCGTGAATCCGATATTGGGACTCAGCTTTCTTGGGAATGGTGGGATTACTTAATGGTTTCATCTAGTTCCGCATAAGTGTCTCCTTGAGCACATTATGCAAGGTAACCGTGTATGACTCCTTAGGTGGCGAAGGATAGTTCAGGACCTCGAGCATCTCAGTCCTGGGCTCATCCTCAGATATCCCGGGAAGGGAATGGCCACAGACATTTCCCGGACAAATGAAGAGAAAGAAAGACTCTCCAGGGGAGAAAGCTTTCTTTCTGGTGAAGGAGTAGGATCAGAGGGAAGACCACAAGAATCCTCAGAAGAGAAATACCTGGGATCCTCCCCTTCATCCCATGAGACATCCTCATCGGTGTGGGACAGAAGTTCCTTAACTGCAGTCCTAAACCGGGCCCATCTCGACACCAAGGAACCATGTCCTCGATGGCGATGTCGAGAAGTCGACTCCCATGCCGGCGGCGATGAAGCTCCCTCCATCGATGTCGACGGGGAACCGACCTGGGTGGAAGCCGATGCTGATGCCAGAGATGGCACCAGCGGCGAGGACCTCACCACAGGCATAGAACCAGCTGCCGCTTCCACCGACGGCGTGGAGGGCGCAAGCACCCCCGGCACCGGAGCAGACTGATGCAGCAACCCCTCCAGAAAACCTGGAAGAAGGGCTTGGATGCACTTGTCTAGAGCCGCTGTCAAGCAAGGCTGCGGGGTCGGTACAGGAATCGGGGTCAGAAACTATGGAGGTCAAGGAGGTGGTACCGGGCTGCCCGAAGACCGACACCTCTTGAATGGAAGGTGAGCGTTCCTCCTGGCACCGATGCTTCACGGGTGCCGAATCCTTCGACGCCCCGGAGCTCTCGGTACCGTGCTTGGAAGAGACCGATGACGATGCTTCTTCGCCTTTGCTCGATGCACGTCATGCAGACTCCTTGGTACAGACGAGGACATGGAATCCACACGCCTCCTCGAGGTCGGGTCCGAATCTGGTCGGTCCCATGGGGCCTGTACAGCAGGAGGCTTCAAGACAGGTGGAGACCCACTCGACGCCTCACTGCTCCCAGCGTGTGATGGTCTCCAGACAGCCATTACCTGCGCTCCTGAATTCGATGCCATCCCCGGTGCCGATGTCGAGGAACCAGTCGAAGCTCTGAAAAGTCGGTCTTGAAGAGCTTTTCTCGACGCTTGTGTCCGCTTTTTCAGGCTAAGACACAACTCACACATGCGTCTAGCTTTTCCTATATGAGTACGAAGATGTGGAATGCACTACCAACTCACCTGAAAATGATCAACGAATTAAATAGCTTTCACAAAGCTTTAAAAACCTCTCTCTTTAATAAAGCCTACCAAGAGAACCCATAACGACTTGAACACAACCCTCACACTCCATTATTCAGAATCTCTCACTGTACAGCTGCATAACCAGATCCTCTTGTTCTTTGCTATCTCTTTGTAATCACCAATTGTATTTCTTCCCTGTTGTGGCAATGCCATAACAGATCTTTGTAAGCCACATTGAGCCTGCAAATAGGTGGGAAAATGTGGGATACAAGTGCAATAAATAAATAATAAATAAATAAACTTACATGCGTCTGGGCGATGGTCGGGCTCAAGGCACTGAAGACACCATGCTTGGGGGTCGGTACCCGAGATTGACCAGCTGCACCGAGTACACTTCTTGAAGCTGCTGGGAGTCCTCGATGACATGGACGGAAAAATAGAGGCGGTGAAATCAAAATCCGCGATTGTGGCTCAAGGAAGCACACAAAAAGGAGAAAACGCGTATGCGCGGCCTAAGAGGGCCGTGATGGAGGCGAACGGAAACTTACCAGGGTAAAAACTAAGAGGTAAGGGAAAGTTTTTCTTTTTCTTTTTAAAAAGAACAGAGGGAAAAGAAATAAAAGAAGAAGAAAAAACAAAGTAAAACTTCGAAATTCGGCAAAGGCTCGTTCCCAGGGCTGAAAAGAGAGACTACAAACGCAGCCTCTCTCTACCGCAGAAAAAGGGAAACTGAGCGGGAGCACTCACGCAACGGGCAGGAAGACGGCTGCGCATGCGCGCACCCTGCGCACCAGAAGGCTCTGGCAGAGTTTTTTGATTTTTGCTTTGAAAAATTGCTGTTCCTGGGGCCGCCGTGGACGTCGACCCAACTGTGAGAACAAGCAGCCTGCTTGTCCTCAGAGAAAACAGGTTATCAAATGGATAATTTAAAGCTTGACAGGTATGTCAAAGTAAGTGGTTATTGTAAGTTCTCTCTCTCTGTTTGTGCTTACTGTAACTCCTAGACAACTGGTCTAGCCTAGCCTAGTCTATCTAACTTTTGTAATCCATCCTTGAACTCTATAGGTAAAGGCAGAATATAAATACAGGTGTAACATAATATATCAAGTTTTCAATAAACATACATAAGGGAAGATCAGAAGAGATGCTGGGTGAGAGTGAAGGTGGAAGGGAAGAACAAGGAAAGTTGATGGAAATGGGGTGGGGTGGGAGGGAGACGGAAGAGAGGAGAGATGCTCAGCTGATAAAAAGCTACAGAAAACAGCAGTAAAGAGAGAGCTTGGAGACTGGATGGTGAGGAGGTATGAAACTTGAGAGGCAGAAATGTCAAATGAATGCAGGGGAGGAAGTAAAGAAGACAGGAGCAGAGAAGAGAAATGACAAGACAAAAGGAGCCCTGGACAGTGAGCAAAGTTAAAAGAAAGAAGAACCAGAGTGGGACCAGTAAGATTTGAAAAATAAAATCAGACAACAAAGGTAGAAAAATTAATTTTATTTTCCCATTTACTGACTGGAATATGTCAGCTTTGGGAATTGACATCTACTAGCTTTATATTTTGTGCAGTACAGGAAGAAATGCATCTTTCAATTTTCTGGTGGTGTTTGGTTTTTCAGGTTAATTTTTATCTGCATATTTCTAATTTGTGGTCAATTATCCTGGGTCCATTTGTGTTCTGCATGTGTGAAAAAGGCCTGATACTCAGTTTTCAGAGGCTCTCTGTTTTTGGGTGCCTTGGGCGTGGAGGGGGGAGAGAGAGCATCATCTTATTCTTCACCTCAGGTAGCAAACTGCCTTAAGCCGCCCCTGAGCAGTGGTGGCGCTGAAAGGAGGCAAGCGTGGTACACACTCTAGCTGTGCTGCCAAACCATCTACCAATCAGTCCTTAAACTTTTCCCCATGCAACCTTGCAGCAAGTAAAGCACTAAAGCTCTCATTTATTGCTGCAGTGGTGCCTGCCCCCAGTCCCCACTTTCTTGGGAAGTATATGGTGCTATAGGAGCCCATCATAATTCTTCTGCCTGAGGCCCATTCAGTCCTAGCTACGCCACTGACTGATGTGTGACCTTGGGCAAGTCACTTCATCTCCTGTTGCCTCAATACCTACTTGGATTGTAAGCTCTTTGAAGCAAGGACATAGCTAATTTGTATAATTATCACCACTGTACAGTGCCAAGTATGTCAGTAGTGCTATAACATAAGTGTTTTAGAGTCATTTTTTTCAAGGAGATTGAACTACAGCACCATCATCTTTGCTATGTTTTGTAATGTATGCTAATGATTTTAAATCACTTTGTTCCACCCTGAACGGGATTGTGCTTTCAAAATATCATTTTTCTTTTTATTTGAAAGTTATGTAGCTGCATTAAAAAAAAAAAAAAAAACAAAGCAAAAGAAGCCTTTGAAGAATTGCAAATAAGCCTGAATGAAAAAAAGTGACAATGCTTAGAATTTTACCAACCCCCCCCCCCCCCCCCCCCCCCATGTTTTAGCTGGAATGCTTAATTAGGTCTGACCAACTTGATCTAAATAGAAGAATGGGATCCTGTTGCTGGCTAATACACAATGATGCAAATCAAATTACGCTCTGCATTAGATCGGTATATAAACCACAGATACCCATCAGTCATTTAAAAAAGAAACTTCAACATTCTTTGCTTCAGTGCTGATTTTCTTAAAAAGTACCAGACCAGTGCTAGCAATAGGCTCTACCTTCCACTCCAAGTACTACATGAAAAATGAAGAAATGTGCTCTGGCAGAAAATCAGCCATGTTTAAGTCACATCCAAAAAGAGAAAAATTCATCTTCGATGAACTTGAGCTTTGGCTAGTTGATTTGAGCTAATCTCTGCATTTTCATTATGTATTTTACTCTTTAAGAACATTGCCTGTGCTTTTTCTTATTGCTTTTCAGAGTAAAGTGCCTATGAAACCTTTAAGTTGAGAGACTCCTTAGTGTATGAAAAGCAGAGTGACAGATGTGGTTTGTTAAGAAACTCATTTTAACAACTTCATCATGGTGCCCAAGATCCAGTGAAGCCAGTGGCGTACCAAGGGGGGGGGGGGGGGGGGGCAGTGGGGGCAGTCCGCCCTGGGTGCACGCTGCTGGGGGGTGTCGCGCGATTGTTGGCTCCGAGTCCGCTCGTTCCCTCCCTGCTGTTCCTTCTGCGCGGAACAGGTTACTTCTTGTTCCGGGGCAGAGGGAGCAGCAGGGAGGGAACTAGCGGACTCGGAGCTAACAGGCGCATGGCACCCCCCCCCCCAGCAGGTAAAAATGCACCCGGGGGGGGGGGGGTCCCGCTGCACCGGGGGGGGGGGGGGTGTAGTTTCGCCGGGGGGGGGGGGGGGGGGGGCACATCCGTGATCCACCCCGGGTGTCAGCCAGGCTAGGAACGCCACTGAGTGAAGCAAAGACTTCAGAACTAAAGACACCAATAAAACTTTCCAGTTGGTTGCCATGCTATCCATGTGTTACTCAATCTCCAGAAACACATAAATGAATTAATCAATGTGAATCCACAACCATTTACATTTCACAAGCATAATGGGTACAGGTTTTTCTTAATCTTTGATTTAAAATATTTCAGATGTGCAATAATTCTGACAACATACTTATTTTCACATCAGGTTCAATCAAGGAAATAAAGTATGTCTAAAACACTAGACTGCGACAATTTAACACTAGTGACTAAAATGGGTTTTCATTAACCCTCTCTTACATAGTAACATAGCAGAGAAGTTTTCCAATTCACTTCTTTACAGCCTGTTACAAATAATTTTATGAACACTTACCATCTGGAACTTCATCTGGTCTCTTCCGTTTCTCATAGACGACTATGATAATGACAAGAATGATGATTTCAGCCAATATGCCAAGGAAAGGCCACAGTGGGGCGAGGTGGCTGCGTACTCGTAGAATGGTGACAGATGCAGTGGAGTTGACTGTGTTAGAGGCATTGCACTGGTACTTGCCAGGGTCCTCACTGATCTGGAGATCTATAATGCTAAGTTCTGTTGAGCTCTCTTTGTTTGAAATAAAGAAGCGTCCAGAAGAATTATTAATATCCTGTCACAAACAGCAGATAGGGAGAATGTGAGGAAGAATTCTTTATGAGAAAAAAAACATTGCTCACTTCATTACAAACAACTAAACTGGTATTCATACTGTGATGCTACATGTGAACTGTGCCAATATAATTTTTGGTATATGCTACCAGCTGTGCTGGGAAACTTAAATTTTGAGATGATATGTTGAAATATGCTTTTAAAGAACATGCCATTAGCATCAAAACCAGGTGAAATAAATACACACTAGCAGCAAAGGATATATTCCTTAGTAATCTTATATTGGTTCAGAATAGATTTTGGTGTTACAAAAAGTTCAGGATCTTTCCATTGGACTGGGCCAATATTTAAACCTCATAGTTAGCAGTTTTTTCTTTTGTTTGTTTACGTCAGCTGTGGCATTTAATCATCCATATATATTTGGCACCACTATACATACAGTCAGTGACACTGGTTATACGTAAGGCCAACATTATCCATATAGCTAAATGGTTTAAATTAGGACAGCCTTTTTTTTTGGCCTAAATTAAAACACTCAGCTATAAAGGATAGCGGCTGAGTATCACTGGTTAAGTATAGTTGAGTGGAATGCCCTTGCTCTGCCCAGATATTATGTAGACAGTGCCTGGAAGGTCTAAGAATTTTCAGCAGCACTGTCCATAAAATGCCACTGAAAATTTACATTCAGGGCATTTAAATATTAAGTGGCTGCCACTAAACATGCAAGTGCTTTTGAAAATCTGGTCCAATATATCTATAGAGACTAAGAGTTATGACTTTTCTCCCTTTATAGTAAGCCAGTCCAAATGAACCCCAACTAAACACAAATCACGCATGTACTCTCTGTACAGGTCCTTCCTGTCCCACTTCAGGCCAGTAAGTGGCAGTGCACCTGTGATGGCAGAATGCCTTGTACTACTGAGAAGTTTTGACCAGTAGGTTATGACGAGGTATAAATACAGCAAAACAAAAACAGAAATAAATTGGAAGAGCAATAAAATATTGGCACACACCACACAGCTATTCTTCCTCTTTATCCACTTCCTGTCTAAACAGGAAGCATGCAAGAACAAAGACATTAAGGAAATTTAGTTGGGAGTGAGCTCTTGCTCTATCCTTGAGCTGCCAGCCTTCCAACTCTGTTCCTACCATGGCATAAGGGAGGTTAGATGGGGAGGAAACATAAGAAAATGGCTCTGGAAAATTCCTCCTGTTGTTTTTGAAAGTAATATTTTTCCAAGCTTTGTTTTCTTTTTGGTTTTTTTTTTACTTTTTTTTTTTAAATACATTTAACTATGATAATGAATAGGAAAAGCAAATGTGTGGTCAATGAGCTGCATCTCATAAATGGCTCAACATGACAACCAGAGAATGACTGAAGAGACAAGCAGTGCTAGCAAAGAACACAACTGCAGTTCATAGCAATGTAGTGAAAAGAAAAACTCTGTGCTCAGTGGTAAGCAACCTCAGTTCCTAATGTCCTTACAGTGCATGCTTCCTGTTTGAATGGAAGCATGAGCTAATGGGAAAATAGGTGGCAGGATTACAGGAGCAATTGAGTACGCACGCAGTGCCTTTATTGCCCCAGCCATTGCCAGAAGGATTTGATTGTCTAGAAGGAGGTGTAGAGACGTCATAGAGGCTGGGAATGGGAAAGAACCAGAAAGGGAGCAACTGGGAGCAGAGAGAATGAGAGTCAGATGAGAGAGAAGGGGCTACTAAAGGTCAATAGCTGTATTCATTCTGCTAGCACTTCTGTGTCCCCTCCCTCAAAAAAAAAAAAAACAACAACAACATAGCAACTCATTCTGAAACAATTCTTACCCTGTGAATCTATGACTACGGTTATACATTCAATACACACAAATATCTATATAATCTATATCTATATATGTGCACTGCCTCCATTGTGAGTGAACCTCTTTCATGCATATTCATTGTAGATATTTTGAAAGCTCGACTGGCTGGGTGTCCCCCAAAGTCTGGGCTGAGAACCACTGACTGATACATACACATATTTACTTTCCAGAAATATTTGAAAACTATTTTTAATTGTGCCCTCCAAGTTTCCAAGTTTATTAAAGTCTTGTCATACCGATCAAGGACCATCTGAGTGGTCTATATTTAACTATTATAGAAAAGTATAGATAACACACAAAAAGAGCAACAAAAGAAAAAGAAAGGAAAGCAGGAACTCCATTTAATAAATAGGAAAGGAATAGAAAAAGATGTAAAAAGGAACAATACTGCACATCTCAGTCTTTTCTCCCATCCAACAGCATATTCTGTGATTTAGAAAGGGAAAGGAGGTGAGGATTTGGTGACAACGTCCTTGAAGAAGAAAGCTTTAGATTATCTTCGAATTTCAATATGGAATTTTACAAATCTTAAATTATTTGGGAGGGCGTTCCAAAGACTGAGACCCATCACAATGAAAAATTTGGTTCTGATTAGAGACTTGCACGGGAACGGGGTTTGCGGGAATCCCGCGGGGACGGAAGCAGTTCTCGTGGGGAACATATCTATAGAATGATCCCCTAACAGCTTGCATCAAGGCACCAAAGCTCAACTTTGGGCCACAGACCTTAACCTGCACCACAGAAAGCCAGGCCACATGACAATCCTGCTGCACCAATCCACACTGGAAGCATAAAGTTTCAGGACTTATTTTTTTGCCTCCTCCTGCTGTTTGGGGAGCACAACCAACTGGTCTAGCAAGATACGGACTAAAGAATGAAAAAGAAGAGGGAAGCAGAGAGAGATCAACTGAAATGGAAAACAAGACATGCTGCTGAATTTTGAAAATGTTTTGTACAGTTAGATGACTCTCAAAATAATCTACATGAAGAACAAACAGGGCATTAAGAGTTGGCAGACATCAAGGAGCGATAAGGACAAATTTTACAAATACTGTAAAAGAGAAAACAAAGGTGCAGACAGCAGAATTATGAGCACATGAACAGAAAGGACAAGAGTATTTGCTCTGTTATTGACCAGGCCACAAGAGCACTGTTATACAATCAAGAACAATTGGTTGCAGAATTTCAGTTTTATGAAACCAATTACCAGTAGATATTAGACAAGCTGGAGTATTATATAACTTAAAAAAAAAAGGGCATGGCAGCTCATGAGCATTTATGTAAATGACAAAAAAAAAACCAGCTGCAAATTATTGGAAAGCATAGGAGGGGGACAGTAACAATGTTATGACTGGGGATGTGAGCCCTTGTGCCCCGATTGAGCATGGCGAAGATGGAGTGCACCGCACTCGGTCAGGCAGCCAGACAACCCCTAGCTTCACCTGCACTTAGCCACTATTCCCCAGGAGTTGAGCCCCTGGGTTCAAGCGGCCAGCAGGACTTCCGGAACCGGCGGGGTTGCAGGACCACCGACCAGACAGGTAGCCAACAGACACAGTCCAAGAGCCAGGAAAACAGTAGAGCTGAGAATAGTCAAAATACAGTCCAGGGTCAGAGGCAGGCAGCAACACAACGCATGGTCAGGAAACAAGCCAAGGTCTGGAACACCGAAAATACTGGAAACAGGATAACCGACCAGGAACACGAATGTGGACCACGACCTCTACGCAGCAGAAGCCGAAGCAACGAAGGGCTGGAGGCAGTGCCTTAAGTAGGGAAGGAATTAGGCTCAAGCATGTGCAGCTGATTCAAGATGGCTGCCCCCATCAGCAGAGTAGCACAACGCCCAAATATGGGCTTCCTTCCTGTTCTTGTATACAAGATGGCTGCCCCCTCCTGAGCTAGCCAAGATGGCAGCTGTCCTTGATCCAACCAAGATGACGGCTGCCAGAAATAGGAAACAGAAACAGACCCATCCTGGAGAAACCACATCCAAAATAGCCGGCTATCTCTGCCAGACCGCGCCTCGCCGGCGAATCGGCCGCACAGGCCTGGAACCAGATGAGGAACGTAACACATAACAGATGGCAAAATACAGGCTAGCAGGGTCCATCATCTGCCCAGTAAGGTGGCTACAGTCATACCTAACATTCCAGGCAGAACATGAAGGCTACCTCCTCTATGCCTTTGTTTAGGATTGTACCTTCTGCTCTGTGCAGATGATACTCCTCTATATCATTTGGTTTGCTTTGATCTCATCCTCTTACTAGATAGGAATCCTGTGTGTTTATCCTACACCTTTTTCAATTCTGTCATTGTCTTTGTCCCAACCACCTATACTGGGAAGGTGTTCCAGGCATCCACCACCCTTTCAATGAAAAAGCATTTCCTGATATTACTCCTTTGGATTTCTCTACCCAAAATATATCACACTGCATTTCTTTACATTAAAGTTTAACTGCACAGCTTTTGCTCACGCTTCTAATTTTTGTAGATCACGTCTCAAATGTTGTCTACTCCTCCTAGGGTTTCTACTCTGCAAATTTTTGTGTCATCTGTAAAGGCTAACTTTCTTCTAACTCTTCAGCCATGTCGCTTACAAAAACATCAATCCCAGGACCGATCCCTGAGGCACTCAACTGCTTAACTTTCTTCTGAGTGAATTCTATTCACCATCACCCTCTGTCAGTCAATCAACTTCTTATCCACCACCTTGGGACCCGTATCCAGGGCACACAGTTTACTTATAAGCCTCCTATGAGAACAGTATCAAACACTTTGTGAAATCTAAGGAGACCAAATGCCCTCAATCTAGTTCTCTGTCACCCACTCAAAATTTAAAAAAAAATCAGATTTGATTGGCACGATCTTCCTTTACTAAAACCATGTTGCCTTGAATCTTGCAACCCTCTTGATTCTAGTTCACTATCCTTTTCTTTAGCAGCATCTCCATGACTTTTCCCACCACAGAGGTAAGACTTGCCTGCTAGTGGTTTCCCCACCTCTTCTGTAATACCACTTTAATAGAGACCACATCAGCCCTCCTCCAATCCCATGGAATCCCTCCTATCTCCAAGGATTTATTAAATATATCCTTTATAGCGGTATTTTCCAAGTCCAGTCCTAGAGTACCCTTCGCAAGTCAGGTTTTCAGGATATCCACAATGAATATGCATGAATTTGATTTCCATGCACTGCCTCCATTATATGCAAATCTCTTTAATGCATACCCATTGTGGGTATCTTGAAAACCTGACTGGCAAGGGGTACTCCAGGACTGGACTTGGGAAACACTGCTTTAGAGGACCTGACATAATTTCTTGGAGCTCCCTCAGTATCCTAGAATGTATTTCATCCTGTCCCATGGCTTTATCCACTTTTATTTTTGCAAGTTGTTCATAAACGCTCCTCTGTGAATGGCATAATATCTACTTCATTCCCACATGTGCCTTTGGTCAATCATTTGCAGTCCTTCTCCAGGATTTTCTTTTATGAACACTAAAGGGAAGTATTTGTTTAATATTTCCACATCACTCTCTATACATGGTGCCTCACAATCTTCAGGTTTTGTAATTCCACCTCTGGTCTTCCTCTTCTCCCCAATATACCTGCAAAAAGTCTTTTCACACACATCCCTCCCTTTTATATGTTTAGCCATTTTGTTTTTTAACACTTATACATTTGCCACCCTGATTTCTCCATCTTTCAGCTCTGTCTGGTATTCTTTTCTGTGTTATTCTTGTGATCTTCTCTATTTTATAAACATGGATGAAGAAGCTAAGCTAGAAGTTGTTTTGGATACTGTTTTGAGGATTTAATCACATATTTGTAATGTTTCATTTTTTAACCACATTCAATGTGGTTGGTTTTATGTTGTTTTTAACAAGGAATGTTTTAAATCTATGATTCATTCAGATGACTTATCTGAAATGTCAAGTGGCTGAATTTAAAGGAGAAAGGAATGCCATTACTGCTAATGAATCCTGTAGTAGCACTGGGCATATGCTCATTAGTAAGAAAGAAAAGAAGCTGTGTAGCCCCCTGGATGAGTGTATGTTATTTTCTAATCTCTTCGAGAGATTAGAAAATAACATGCACTCATCCAGGGGGCTACAGTAGTAAGAGACTTGGGTACCTGTGAAATAGTGGTAAGAACATCCAAAGAGGTACTTTGCATGTCAAGAATAAAGTGTAGATGAAAAAGAAGGAAAAACCCAAAATGAAACCCTGAGGGGAAAGTAACATAAGGATGACAGAGTGGAACTGGAGTTATAGATCAGAAATTTAAATAGCCTGGAAAGTTATAAAGTGAATCATGTTTGGAAGTCACTAAACAGGCAGAGCACAGTAAGGGGGTTGAGGAAAATAGTAAGGGTTTTGAGGAAAATAGAATAGCCTATCACAGAGGTGGATAAGGGGGCCTTACAGGTACGAGGGCTGAGGACTGGACACGAGCAAGAGCATTAAGAAGTCTATGACAATAATCAATGTAAAAATCCTGCTGGTGCCATACAACCATTGACAATGCCCAGAAAACTTGAAAAGCTTTAGTACCCCAAAATAAACTACTGAAGTGAGTTTAGGTAATAAGACTTGTAGGAAAAACCTAAACAAAAAGCCAGCAGACCTAAAGATCACTAACATTATTAATTCTATGAAAATGTCAGTAGCTGAAAACAAGATAAAAACATGTATCATTTTTTTAAACTTGTTTTAACAGCAAGTACAGCTTCATTAAGCATACATTCTCAACAATTAGCAATATACAGAATCATTCCAACAGCAAGCCACTAGTGACAGCATTCTCATTAGTCCCAATGCAAGTTAAACCTTACTCATGATTTAACAAGATGCAAATTGATTACACCAAGAGAGTGTGGATAGTATCTGTGTATTTGAGGTCAGCAACCTCTTCCACTTTCTCTCTAAACAAGTTATCCCCTTGGCACAGCATGTCAGACTTCTCTTGAACTGCTGGCTCTAGGTCAGAGACATGCAGCCATGAGAGTCTACGCATCCCCACACCTGTTCTAGAACGTCTGGATGCTACATCAAATGTATCATAGGTACTACTAGCCAGATGTCTACTCTCCATCTGCTTACTGGCCAGCTGGTGAACTTCTGCGGCCTGCTCTGAAGGAAGCAAATCCACCAGAATCAGTGCAACATTTACCAAACACTCCAAGTACAGGCTTGTGTACAGCTGGTAGGACTAGATGCAGGAAATGAGCAATGAGGCCTGAAAAGTCTTTCTCCCAAAATGAATCCAAAGTTCTGGGCGCCGAAGCACAAGTCCAAGAACTCTTGGCCCGCTTAAGAGCGGATTTGACCATCATGGAGGTGTGGTGCAACTGTGCCTTCTCAAATCTGTGAGCCTTCTGGATATGATACTGCATACCCACCTTTTTGGGTGTGACCCGCACCATGAGGGGAGACTCCCAGTTCTTCATCAGTGTGTCCTTAAGGACAAGGTGCAATGGTACAGTGACCCCTTCCTTATGGGGAGACTGATAGCCCAGGACATACATCTCTGCCCTGGGCTCCTCCTCCATCTCCAACTTAAATGGGACAGCTGCAGTCATCTCCCTTACAAAACTGGTGAAAGAGTGCCTCTGGAGAAGATTTCAGTCTCTCTTGAGGAGGAGAGGGATCAGATGGAATTCCATATGACTCCTCCTCCGAGAAGTAATATGGATCCTTATCTGACTCCCATGAGCGGTCCCAATCAGACTGCTCACCATACTCAGGAGCAGGTGAATGAGTACATACCAACCTTGCTGGGGTGGAACATGTCCACGCTCCAAGGAGCTTTGAGGAGCAGCTCTACCTCCAGACTCCGGGGGAGGCACTGCCTGCCCAGGCATCGACACCGACGACCAGCGAAGCCTATGGGCGGGACCAGAGCTTGAGAGACAGGAAGGCCGAAGGCGCATCGAGCGAAGAACACGCGCTTCGCTGCCGCTGCACGCCGCCTTAACCCCGACTCAGAGGACGGTACGCTTTTTAAATTTCAGGAGGAGGGGGGTCCCTGGTGCTGGGAGGGAGGGAGGGAGGACGGGCGGGCTGATGCTTGTTGGGTTAGAGGGAGGGAGGGCGGGAGGGAGGCCGAACTGGTACTTGGAGGGAGGGAGGGAGAGTGGGCGGACCAGCGATGGCGACGGCGCACTTGCCAAGGGAGAGGGCTCTGCGTGCCCTCTCTGGCACGCGTGCCATAGGTTCGCCATCACTGTTACAGGGGAAGAAAGTGAAGAAGGGAGGAGGAGAGAAAAGATATTGTGAAGAGAGAGGAGGCCCTGAAAATAGAGTTCAGAGCACAGACAGAGGAACAGAACCAGAGAAAGGGAATAAGATAATTAGAAAAATAAAATCACCGGACAACAAAGGCAAGAAAAATAATCAATATGTCAGTTTTGAGAATTGACATCTGCAATCTATATTTCACACTATATGGGTGAAAATGCAAGGGGGACACTTCATGCGACAAATCAAGCGATCAAAACTTTTGATCGCGATTGATCGTGCGCTTGTGCCTTTTGATCGATGGACAGCCCTAATAAATGAATAGCTAAATAAATAAATACATTTTACGCCTACATAAATTTTTACAACAGATAACATTCCCACTTAAGCCTACAATCTGCCTGCTGATGTATGATGTTCATCATTAAATAGGCCTAATGTAAACAAACTTAAACTGGTATAGCACACTCACATGGGGTTGTAAGAATGCATAAAATGCAAAAATACAGTACTTAACTTTCTGTTCAATAGATATTTATCCATTTGCCAATTCAGAACAAACACAATATAATGAGAATTTATACCTCCAAATTTATGAAGAAAACAAGTTGGCTTTTTGTATATTTTGAAATTCTTCTTTCATTTCATACTCCAGTATATACTGTACCCTTTTGAATTTTCCCAAAGCGATAGAATACCTTTTCTTAGACAAAATACTCTTTTCAAAAAATAAAACAAAATTTCTCCAATTGCAATATAAATAAAATACCCAAGAAACTTTCCCCCATCCCCCAAAAGATGAAATGTATTCATACCTGTTAATTTCATTGCTTGAGTCCTACTAGACCAGTCCAGACACGTGGGTTGTGTCCCTTTACTAGCAGATGGAGATAGGGAAACTAAACTGTCCCAATGACACCACTGGTACAAGGGCTGGTGCAAGAAGGAATCCTTCAATATGCTAATGACAAAGCAAACCGGGAAATAAAAAAGGAGACATGAGAGGGGTTATTTTAAACCCCCTTCAGGAACCTAACCAGAACTAAACAATCTTGCAGCAAGCTCTTCAATATTTCCTGAACTAGACAGGCTGCAGGCTAAATCCCAGTGGATCTCAAACCAGTCTTCCATGGTGGGTCCTAGACTGTCCAGTAGGACTCAAGGAATGGAGATTAACATGTACGAATACATTTCACCTTCCTTATTGTCGAATTAGACCAGTCCAGACAAGCAGGATGAACCACAGCTGTCCCTGGGGTGGGGGGTGGGGGGGGTGGGGGGGGGAGACCAAGCCCATTGAAGAACAGCCCTGCCAAAAGCCATATTGCCCTTAAGTGCTTAACAAATGAGCACAGTGACAATCAGGTCGACGCTCTGCAGATATCTACTGGTGAAACTGCTCCAGCCTCAGCTCAGAAAGGTGCCTGTACCTGAGATGGGTGCAACAGCAGTCCCTTGGGAACCACTTTGCGCTGCGGAATATACGCATCCCTATGAACATCTTAATCCAGTGTACTATGGAGGATTTAGAAACGATTTCTCTCTTACCCGGCACCTGAACAACCAACCTATCCAACCTGCAGAAGTAATTTTGACCTCTAATTATAGCAAAATGACTAACATCCAGCTTGCTAATCTTTCTAACATTTTCAGAATCCCTGCTATCCACGAAGACAGAGAGAACAATTGCCTTGTTCAGATTAAAGGGAGAGACTACTTTGGTTAGAAATGACAAGATTGACCAAGTTGAAGTGTCATTCACATGTCGAGCGCATTCGACATGGTAAACCATAATATACTGCTAAGACTACTTAGCCACTTCGGGATTGTAGGAAACGTACTCAATTGGATCAAAGGCTTTTTAACCACCAGAACATACCAAGTAAAATCAAATTCAAACATATCATCACCGTGGAAAGCAGACTGCAAAGTACCTCAAGGATCACCATTATCACCAATACTCTTCAACATGATGATGATCCCACTGGCAAAGTCCTTATCCAATCGAGGCCTTAACCCATTCATCTATGCAGATGATGTTACAATCTACATTCCCTTCAGACATGCCTTGACTGAAATAACTAATGAAATCAATGAGGGCCTGAACATCATGGACTCATGGGCAAACTCATTCCAACTGAAACTGAACACCGAAAAAACACACTGCCTTATCCTCTCATCCCAACATAACAACTACAAACCTGCAACAATAAACACCCCAGGACACGCACTCCCTATTTCAGACACCCTAAAAAATACTCGGAGTCACAATCGCCCGCAACCTCACTCTCGAGAGCCAAGTAAAAACCGTAATAAAGAAAATGTTCTAAGCAATGTGGAAACAAACGAATAAAACCTTTCTTCCCGAGGGACACCCGTAAACTAATACAATCAATGAACCTAAGCCATGCAGATTACTGCAACAGAATCTATGCGGGATGTAAAGAACAACTCACAAAAAATCTCCAGACCGCCCAAAACACAGCAGCCAGACTGATATATGGTAAAGAGTCATTCCATGCCAAGTGGTCTAAAATTAAAAAAAGTTCCCACCATCATGTTCTCCAATTTTGTTCAAGTTTTATCTGTTGTGCGAGTCAGGTGTTAAACGAAGTTTCCCAAAATTTGAGGTCTCTAACTGCAATAGTTGCAGATCTAGACCCCCTTTTCTGAAAGGTTGTCAGTCCATGAGCACGAAACATTTACCAAAATGCCATTTTTGGGATCTAATAAAATCCAAACACATTTATAAGAATGGCTAAAAAATTCAAATCCTACTTAATGGCTACTTAATGGTGAAGAAGGGAGCTTCTGGAGGACTCAATAAGTCCATGCAATACAGACAAAGCAAGTTTAGGGCTACAATCACTAACAAAGGATGGCAACCCAGGATGGAAAGATATAGGGGGCCTCCTGGCAGAGCTAGGGTTGCTGCAGGGTGTTGATTCCTGTCGAATTGGCTCCCTTCTTGAAAACAAAGGCCACTTTGTGCTTTTTCCTGATGCCACCAGATCAAAGTGGGATACTTCCTACCCCCCTCTCCACCCAGCCCAGAAACTGGGAGGCTTCTGAACACAGTTCCAATTCCCCTGGGTTCAGTGCCTGATGACTCATGAAGTCTGCTTGCACATCTTAAGCATCCAAGAAGCCCCTGCGGCATTCCTGGTTTCTCCTTGTTTGCTGATCACCACCAGTGTGATATTGTCCGACATCACCGGACCACATTCCCACCAAAAAAGGGAGGAAGTGCTGCAGAACCAAAATGGATAGCTCTCATCTCCAGGAGGTTAATGGACTACAACACTTCTAGCTAGGGCCATCTTCCCTGGGCTAGGTTGCTGCAGCAATAAGCACCTCGGGCAAAGACGACATCTGTGATCACTACTATCCAACTGGAAGGATCAAGCAGACCACCTCCCCAGAGTAGGCGACTTATCTTTACCCACCAAGCTAATTCCCACATCTGGATGGGAATACCGATTTTGAAATCCTCAGAATGAATGGCCCACTGAGACAATAGCAGTTGCTAAAGGGTCTCTTGTGAGTGCGTGCTAAGAACCCACCTTGAGGGTCACTGCAATGGACTCCAAGAGACTATAGGTACTTCCAGACTCATAAAGGTGGCCTGAATGCAAAGAGTCCTCTTCTGAGCCTGGAATTTGTGCAACCTCTCTTCCTGGAAGAAAACCATCCCTACCCTTGTGGGGGAAAAAAAATCACCAGAAGTACAGTACTCCAAAATCTGTGAATGGATCAGCTGACTCTTGGCATAAATCAACACCTAACCAAGGTGCTCCACAAAACACAGCCAAGGTAGCTTGCCTGGAGTTGGACTCCAAGTCCACCTGGATCAGCCAGTTAACCAACTAAGAGTGGGCTTAAATGTCCTGCTGTTGGAGGAATGCACCATCACTTCCATGAACTTGGAAAAGGTCCAAAATGCTGTGGCCAGATCAAATGGAAGGGCTCTAACTGAAGTTGGCTGCCCAGTATGCAGAAGTGCAGAAAGCATTGTGGTACTCTCTTATCAAAGGAGGTATGATTCTGTCAGATCCATGGAAGTAAGAAACTCTCCCAGTCAAACTGCAGCAACCATGAACCACAAGGTCTCCATCCGGAAGTGAGATCGTAGGACAGCACTGACTCTTCCAAGTCCGGGACAGGATGGAAGGAACCCCCCCCCCACCCCTTTCTTTGAGACCACAATGTAGACAAAGCAGCAGCTGTGACCCCTCTGCTGGTTAGGAGGAGGACACTAGTTCCATGGCTTCTAACTGAAACAAGCAGTTCATTGTCCCTCTCAACACCTCTCCTCAGGCATGGAAGCCACACAAGGATACCATAAGGTATCAAAGGAGTTCAGCAAATTCCAGGGTGCAACCCTGCTTTACAGCTTCCAAGAATAATGAATCTGATGTGAACAAGGCCCATATGGGATAAAAAGAACTGAGCCTGCAGCCTACCACTACCTCAGAGGGACCCTGCCTAACAGGTACCCTTGATGGTAATGGCAGTGGAGGAGCAGCCAGAGTACCAAGCCCCTTTTACATAAGTATTGCCATACTGGGACAGACCAAAGGTCCATCAAGCCCAGCATCCTGTTTCAAACAGTGGCCAATCCAGGTCACAACTACCTGGCAAGATCCTAAAACAGTACAATACATTTTATGCTGCTTATCCTAGAAATAAGCAGTGGATTTTCCCAAAGTCATTTTAATAATGGCTTAAGGACTTTTCTTATAGTATAATTATACAATATCCAAACCTTTTTTTAAACCCCGCTAAGCTAACCGCTTTAAGCACATTTTCTGGCAATGAATTCCAGAGTTTAATTACATGTTGAGTGAAGAAAAATTTCTCCAATTCGTTTTAAATTTACTACTTTGTAGCTTCATTGCATGCACCCTAGTCCTAGTATTTTTGGAAAGAGTAAACAAACGATTTACGTCTACCTGTTCTATTCCATTCATTATTTTATAGACCTCTCTCATATCTCCTTTCAACCATCTCATCTCAAAACTGAACAGCCCTAGCTACTTTATCCTTTCCTCATTGGGAAGTCATCCCATCTCCTTTATCATTTTCATCGCCCTTCTCTGTACCATTCTAATTCCACTATATCTTTTTTGGGATGCGGTGACTAGAATTGCACGCAATATTTGAGGTGTGGTCACACCATGGAGCGATACAAAGGCATTATAATGGCATTATAATGTCCTCATTTTTGTTTTCCATCCCTTTCCTAATAACACCTAACATTCTACTTGCTTTCGTAGCTGGGACCATAGCTTTCGCCGCACAATAAGCATAGGGTTTCAACATATCATCAACGATGACACCTAGATCCCTTTCTTGGTCGGTGACTCCTAATGTGCAAACTTGCATGACGTAGCTATAGTTCTGGTTCACCTTTCCCACATACATCACTTTGCACTTGCTCATGTTAAACGTCATCTGCCATTTGGATGCCCAGTCTTCCAGTCTTGTAAGGTCCTCTTGTGATTTGTCACAATCCTCTTGCGATTTAACAACTTTGAATAACTTTGTGTCGTCTGCAAATTTAATTACCTCTCTAGTTACGCCCATCTCTAGATCATTTATAAATATGTTAAAAAGCAATGGTCCCAGCACAGACCCCCTAGGGAACCCCACTATCTACCCTTCTCCACTGAGGATACTGACCATTTAACCCTACTCTCTGTTTTCTATCTTTTAACAAGCTTTAAATCCACATTGAGTACACTACCTCCTATCCCATGACTCTCCAATTTCCTCTGGAGTCTTTTGAACACTGAAAGGATAGCCCTATGTGGTCTGTAGACCTAGTGGGCAATCTAATAGGCTGTTTCTCTTGCCAAAAGAGTACCCAGTCTCTAGGGCAGGACTTGCTCCCAGCTGACTGCAAGGAAATCTGCGAACAGTCCTCCATCAACCACTGGGGTTTGACTTTGTCAAGGTACCCATGAGTTTCTCCAAGTCCCCACCAAAGTGGAGTCGGCCCAGACAAGCAATTTGCTTAGGCATGACTTGGAGGTTGAATCCATTGCCCAATAGTGAAGCAACAGCCATCTGTGAGCAACCATAATCAATGCCATGGACTGGGAGGAGATGTGGATGGAATCTTACAATGCATCAGCCTGGAATTTGACAGCTGCACGGGAGAGAGGATGGCATGATTCCCGTGGGGATCCCCTCTAGGTCTGCGGGAATCCCACAGGGATTGACCCAGGTCTGTGGGGATCACATGGGGATGGACACAGGTCTTGCAGGATCCCCGTGGAAATGCATGCCAATCCGAGCTTTGCCTCCCCTCCCCTGAGCCGCAGACTGCCCTCCCGGCACATATCTCAAGCTATCCAGGTGGTCTAGTGGATTCTTCAAGGCAGGAAAGATCCCTACTCTTTTCTGCCTGCTGCCACTGATCCTCTCGCAGCTGCCATTTTCTTAGAAATGGCTGCTGAAACTTCCAGCCTCACGAGACTTGTTCTTTATTGTTGGTAGCATTTTTATTTAATCTCACTTATAGCATGGAGGGGTATAATCGAACGTCGCCAGCGATCTATTTTGGCGGCGGCACAACAGCTGGCCGGAACCAGATGGCCGGCCATCTATATTTTCGATAATACGGTTTAGCCCGGCCAAATGCCAGAGTTCGCCGGGATTGAGATCGCCGGTTTTGTTTTTCAGCGATAATGGAAATAAATGCCGGCCATCTCAAACCCGGCGAAATCCAAGGCATTTGGTCGTGGGAGGAGCCAACATTTGTAGTGCACTGGTCCCCCTGACATGCCAGGATACCAACCGGGCACCCTAGGGGGCACTTCTAAAAATATTTTAAAAAATACAAAAAAAGCTCCCAGGTGCATAGCTCCCTTACCTTGGGTGCTGAGCCCCCCAAAACCCACTCCCCACAACTCTATACCATTACCATAGCCCTTATGGGTGAAGGGGGGGCACCTACATGTGGGTACAGTGGGTTTTGGGGGGGTTTGGAGGGCTTAACATTTACCACCACAAGTGTAACAGGTAAGGGGGGGATGGACCTGGGTCTGCCTGCCTGAAGTGCACTGCACACATTAAAAACTGCTCCAGGGACTTGCATACTGTAGTCAGGGAGCTGGGTATGACATTTGAGGCTGGCATACAGGCTGGTAAAAAAAGGTTTTTATTTTTTTAGTGTGGGAGGGGGTTGGTGACCACTGGGGGACTACGGGGAGGTCATCCCCCATTCCCTCCGGTGGTCATCTGGTGCGTTGGGGCACCTTTTTGAGGCTTGGTCGTGAAAATAAAAGGACCAAGTAAACCCGGCGAAATACTGATTAACGCCGCTTTTTTTTTTTCCATTATCCGTGAAAGCCGGCCATCTTGTAGCTACGCCCATGCCTGGCCTTTGCTACGCCGCCGACACGCCCCCATGAACTTTCGCCGGTGAGGCGACGGGAAAGCGGCGATGCTGTCAAAAAAGCCGCTTTCAATTATACCGATTTCACCGCTTTTCAGAGATCGCCGGCCATCTCCCGATTTATGTTGGGAGATGGCCGGTGATCACTTTCAAAAATAAGCCTGATAGTAACATAGTAGATGACGGCAGAGAAAGACCTGTACGGTCCATCCAGTCTGCCCAACAAGATATTTTCAAACATGCTGGCTTGTGCAAATGGATGTACACAGAGAAAGTAAGTATAATAATGGAATAACTTCTCATAGGCACAGAAGTAATTTATTATAAATCGTAATCAGTGTGTCATTTGGAGGGGCTGGTTAAAGGGACACCCTAGTACTATTATATTCGTAAAAAGATTTTTTTTGTTCCGGTAAAGAGCCCGATGCAGTCTGCAAATTACATGGACCTACTCAGGTCCTAAGGTCCCAGAGGATCCACAGAAAGAGCCTTCAACTAAGCCATATCCAAAAAATAGAAGAAGGCCCCTCTGACCTCAGAACATCCCTCTATGGGTCCCCCTGAATAGGCATCAAAATGGCTGCCATTCCTGCCAAAGACAGGAGAGCCATGGCTGCCACGCTGAACTCCCGACACAATAGCTCCCTTGCTGCTGGTGCTTTCCAGAGCTAGCAGGAGCACCTCATAAATGGCACCAACAAAGCAGGGCAGAAGGGGCTGGCAGCAATATAAAGACGTTCAGGGTATGAGGCATCCAGACTGGACTCCAGTGGCAACCCTCCCATAGAAACAAACCTTGGACCAATCCAATATCAGGACTGAGACCAGATTGCCCACCCTGAAATTGCCTTCCTGCCCCCTCCCCACCTCTCCCCAGCACTGCCTCTGTACCTACCATGCTGCACCGACTGGTAGGCTCTTCCTCCCCCCTCCAAAAAAAATAAAATAAGATGAGAGAATAAAGCACACAAAATTAAACCCTTGTTAAGTACCTTTTTTTTAAAACAAGGTTTGGGGGCAGGGGAAGGGAGACACACTTGGATGTGACTTTGCCCAGGTCCCCAAGAGTTCCTCCACGTCCTCACACCAAAAAGGAGGCAGCCCAAACAGGCAAATACTTAGGTCTGCTCCTCTGGCAGGGGCCCCCCTAGGGACCTGTGCCAGCTCAGCCAGCAAACAAGAGCATATGATCTAAAGCTCAGGGATGAAGACTTCAAAAGCTCTCCTGGCTCAACTGGTATAAGGACTGTGACCCAAACCCCAGGAGCAACAGCTCAAGGACCAGGAACCAAGATATAACCGCCAAATCCTAAGAAGGTCCAAGGCAGTGTACTAGAAGTAAAATAAATAAATCATATAGTTTAAACAAAAATTACAGCTACATATTCATTAAACAGATACAGGCTGTGGACTGTAACCCAGGGAGTCAGACCTAGCTCACCTAGACCTCATTGCACCAGTCCAAATAGGATTCCAGCCTGTACCAGTCCTTATACCGGTGATATCACTCAATAGTTCAGTTTCTGTAGCTCCATCTACTTCTACTACTAACTAGGGTTAGATAGACATTCCTCTCAACGGAGGAGGGTAAATAGTGGAGTGCAGCAGGGATCACTACTGGGACCGGTGCTATTTAACATATTTATAAATAATATGGAAATCAGAACGATGAGTGAGGTGGTTAAATTTGAAGATGACACAAAACTATTCAAGGTTGTTAAAGTACATGCAAGACTGTCAAAAACTGCAGGAAGGCCTTAGGAAAAATGCAAACTGATGCATATTGGAAAGAATAATCCGAATCATAGTTACCTGATGCTACGGTCCACTTTGGGGGTCAGCACTCAAGAAAAAGATCTTCTGCTCAATGTGCGGCAGAGGCCAAAAAAAGTAAACAGGATGATAGGAATTATTAGGAAAGAGAGGAATAAGAGCAAAAATACTATAAAGCCTCTGTATTGCTCCACGGTGCGACCACACCTTCAGTATTAAATTCAGTTCTGGTCGCCACATCTCAAAAAAGATATAGTGGAATTAGAAAAGGTTCAAAGAAGAGCAACCAAAATGATAAAAGGGATGGAATTCCTCTCATATGAGGAAAGGCTAAAGAGGTTAGGGCTCTTCAGCTTGGAAAAGAGACGGATGAGGGGAGATATGATTGAGGTCTACAAAATCCTGTGTGGTGTAAAATGAGACGCGTATCGACTTTTTTACTTGTTCCAAAAGTACAAAGCCTAGGGGACACTCAAAGAAGGTACATGGAAATACTTTTAAAACAAATAGGAGGAAATATTTTTCACTCAACAAATAGTTAAGCTCTTTGCCGGAGGATGTAGTAACAGCAGTTAGTGTATCTGGGTTTAAAATAGGTTTTGACAAGTTCCTGGAGGAAATGTCCATAGCCTGCTACTGAGACAGATATGGGGAAACTACTGCTTGACCTGGGATTGGTAGCATGGAATGCTACCACTATTTGGGCTTCTGCCAGGTACTTGTAACCTGGTTTGGCCACTGCTGAATACAGAATACTGGGCTAGATGGACCATTGGTCTGACCCAGTATGGCTATTCTTATGATCTTAACCATGTTAGCTGGTTAACACAGGATTGACAGCTAATACGGAAGGAGGAATGAAATGGGCAAGGAATGCAAGTTACAGTGTGTAGCAACTACTGCCACATTAACTAACATGCAGGTGTTTCATTGCATTATCTACAAAAGAAAGGAGTGAGGCGGATCCAAAGGGGATGTCAAAATAAGAGTATTTATTGTGAAAATCGTAAAAACGACCCGACACGGCCGTGTTTCGGCACAAGGGCCTGCCTCAGGGGTCAAACAAATCTGTCAAATTGTAATAAAAAATGTTTGACTTAAAAATGATGTCAAGATCCTGGATGTATAAAACACTACATCTTTTATTTCTGTACATCCAAGAGGACTACCGAGGCAACCACAGTACTTCGTCCTGTGACCTAAATGTTTGTAAGAGAGCAAAATCTTCCTCAAAACAACAGTTTGAACATTGAAGATTGTATAGTGATTGCCACATTAGAAATGAGTTTAAGTAATCCAGGCCAGGCCTGCATTCTAAGGTTGACCTTCCAGCACTGACCTTGGTGGTAGGAAGTTCAAGGTCAGTGCTGGAAGGTCTGCTTTGAGGAAGATTTCACTATTACAAACATTTATGTCACAGGACAAAGTACTGTGGTTGCTGCGGTAGTTCGATCTTGACATCATCTTTAAATCAGACATTTTTTTTTATTACAATTTGACAGATTTGTTTGACCCCTGAGGCAGGCCCTTATGCCGAAACACGGCCGTGTCGGGTCGTTTTTACGATTTTCACAATAAATACTTTTATTTTGACATCCCCTTTGGATCTTCCTCACTCCTTTCTTTTGTTGCTCACATGCATTTCCTCCTCTTTTGTTACCCTCATGGCATTATCTGCCATTCCGTTAATGCAGTGTAAAAACATTTGTCCTATATTAACAAAATGGCAAAATTCTGGGAACACTCCCTAAAGTTAAAACCAAAGTCTTGAAGTTATTACATACTAGGTGAATCTCTTCCTAAAGGCAATTAATAAATCTTAATAAAGTTTGATTAACCCAGGGTAATCACAAAACCTTACAGCACTTTAGCAGACAAGCCCAAAAATTAATTGGTTATATGCTAGCACTTCCTTCCACTCTTCTTTAATCATGTTCTAATAATAAAAGGTGAAATAAAACAAAGATGAGTTCTGCATTAAAAAAAAACCCAAATACTCACTACAAAGATGTTGTTCATCTCCTTACGCCAAATCCACGCAGGTTGCGGGTAGCCTACTGACTTGCAGTATAAAACAGCTTTTTGTCCTTCATTTTTATTTTCACTTCTTTTATGGCCAATAATTTCAGGGGATGCTACAAACACAAAGGTAAACAGCAAAATTCCATTACAGGAAATAAAAAAACCCTGAATATTTTGCTACGTGTCCTTCAGCAAGCTCTAGAAATTTAAAATAAAGAAATGCATAATATTTGTGATCTGAAAATGGGCTATGCTAAAAAAATTCCATCTACCTCAATCACTTAGCTGTACAGCATTAGTTTGTCATGCTATATACATTTACAGAGAAACACTGTAAAATTAAGAGAAATATTATTTATATCTATATAGTGTAAAGCAATGATTCTCAAAATTGTTCTGGGGGAACCTCACCTGATCAGGTTTTCAGGATATCCACAATAAATAGCATAAGACCTTTGAATACCAAGGAAGCAGTGTATGTAAATCTCTCTCATGCATATTAATTGTGGATATCCTGAAACCTGACTAGATGGGGTTCCTCCAGGACAGATTTAGGAATCAGTGATGTAGAGAGTCGGATAATCTTAATATTTGCTTTAAAAAAATCCAAGGAATAAGTTCACATTATCCAAATTCCTCCCATTACAATCTAAGAGAATATGCATTAAAGAATTCAGACACCTTAATGTGTGTTATTGCTCTGGCAAATTGTTTTGGAATTATTTTTGCTATGGTGTATCTGGAAATTTGCTCGTTAGCAGATTAGTGGAACAAAATCTAGCTAATTCAGATCCTCATGAGTTCATAAAAACAAATAAGAAGGGGTAAAGGTAAGGGAAATGGGATTTGATATACCGCATTTTTATGGTACAATCAAAGCAGTTTACATAGTAAGCTTACAATCTAAGTATTGTACCTGGGGCAGTGGATGATTAAGTGACTTGCCAGACACCCCACTCCTACCAAACTCTTGAGCCATCAAAAATCCACCTCTCAGAAGCTCCCCTTGCCATCACTAGACCTCAGCCCTCAAAACTAATCCAGCTTTCACAGCTGCGATCTTCCCGTCCCACCCAAATGCTTTGATGCTTTAAAAATAAATAAATCTATCTCTAGCCCTGGCAGATTGTAATCTGCCCCTTCCACCACTACAAACCTACTCACTTTCTTCCACCCCTACCCCTCACATACTATGTGGAGGCAACAAATCCCTCTATTCCATTTGTTAAATCCTTATGGTGTACTGCCTCTCTCTACAATGTAAATCCATGTTATCTAATGGGTCGCCCCCTCCCCCCCCCCCCAATACACTGCTTACAGTAAACAGGTCACCGCAGAAAGGTTATCCGCAAATGAAAGATGCAGTGCCTTTGAGTCTTCACATCCTTGAGCATTTTTTCACCTTTTGCTGTCTAAAAAATAGATAATGGAAGAACTAAATGATTCATGTCAACAGCAGCCGCCATAAGAAATTCTGGATAAATGTCTACCAACTTTGCACAGAAGTTTTTGCCCATTCTTCTTGGCAGAGTAGCACAGGCATAGAACAAGCATCAGGGATCATCTTTTGACTGCAGTCAAAAGCAACAGACTTTCCATTGAATTTAGGTCTGGGCTTTGGGCCACTCAAGAATAGTCACTTTCTTCCTAAGTAATAGTGTTAGCATGGTGATGTGATGTTTGTTTCATGCTACATGTCACTTATCATCAAAACCAAAATGGTCCTCTTTGGTCTCATTAGATCATGAAAGGTCATGATCTATACCACATTGGAATGTGGTATACATCATTCAGTGTAAAAAATGTGACGAAGGGTGCTATATTGGAGAAACAAGCCAGATGCTAAAGACAAGATTTAATTAACATAGACATCATATGAAAAATGCCAGTGCCAGCCAGGATGTCATGCCTGTGGAACAGTACTGAGGGACCTTGTGTTTGAGTTGAGTGGCAAAAAGATCCACCGAGGGGGTGCCCAATGTTCGTAAGATGTTGCGGGCTATGCCCATATTCAGAGACCACTTCTGAGGTTGCATTATCCTGTTCAGTCTGTCGACCAGGCCGTTGTTTGCACCTGCCAGATAAGTGGCTTGTAGAAACATGCTGTGATGGAATGCCCAGAGCCACATCTGGATAACTTCCTAACACAGACAGCGAGATCCGATGTCCTCCTGCTTGTTGGTGTAATATATCACAACATGATTATCTGTCTGAATGAGGATAATTTGATTGGACAGCCAATCTCTGAAAGCCTTTAGAGCGTTCCAGATCACTCGGCGCTCCAGTAGAACACTGCATTGCCTATAAGCATAAATTTGAAGATCTTAAATGCTGTATTGTGGATAGGATATAAGGAAATATCAGAGGGGGAAATAGAAAATTAATGTTGCAAAGAAGGGAGGCTAAATGGACTTTTATGTTGAAATCTTTAGAACCCGGTGGCCTGAACAATAAAATCGATTGGCATACGTTTTATTAAAGAGAATGCCAATCATCAATACCACGTCTCCGGATGTAGTCAGAGTTGCAGACAGCTGATTTCAATGTTCTATTTAAAGTCCAGACTCAGCTTGTGACGTGTAAGCGCCATGTTCTGAAGAAAGTAATCTAGAAGTTAGTATTTCAGCGGTTTACTTTATATCCGTGTTTTGTTTAAAATGTACTGAAACATTGACTGAATCTTTTTTGTTTTAGAAGCAAACAGCTCGAAAAATTAAAGTTTATCGGCAACATGAGTCCCTGAGGAAGCCTCGAGATGGTGAAACGGTGGCGCCGTTGGACCATAAGTGTTGCTCTGATATACTTTCGGGCGCTTTCATTTAAAAGTCATGTAAAAGTTTTTGGATTCAAGTCATATGAAGCATTTTGTGTAAATCACAGCATTGAGCACTGTAAAAATATAAAAAAGGAAGGTTTATATGCATCCCTATGATAGAGACTCATCGACAGGAAAATATACCTGCCGTTAACCTAGGACTATTTTTTGTCCAATAGGTTTCTGAGGGATTCCCTTCCAAATATTAAGTACACCTTAGCGGTCTAGCCATATACTAGTGTTATTTTCTTGTTTTGTATAGTTTTACCTTATTACGACACTAATCCTGCTGTATTGATCTGATTTAGCATTGATCTGAAGGTTCGTTTCCTGGAGAGAGAGAGATGCATCCGTCATCAGCACTTTTTGTGGCTGAGGAATTTGGAATGGGAGTCCCAAAGTCAGATTGGACCGAATTGTCCATCATTGTAGAGAGTGCACAAGCTCCGGGGAGACTCAGATGACATCCCGTGGCTTGATACCTCTAAGAAGCCAGGGTCCATTGAGCAGATCTCATGTGTTTTTCTTTATTCAACGCGTAGTTAGACTCTGGAACTCGTTGCAGGAGAATGTACTGACAGCAGTTGGCCTTGCTGAGTTTAAAGGGGGTTTAGAAAGATTCCTGAAGGAAAAGTCCATTGAACATTATTAATTTAAATTTTTCTTTTGTTTTTGGGTTTTTGCCAGGTTCTTGAGGCCTGGATTGGCCACTGTCAGAGACAAGACGCTGGGCTTGATGGACCCTTGGTCTTTTCCCAGTATGGCGGTGCTTATGTACTTATGAAGACGTGCCATGGGTATAACATACACTGTGGAAGCCATGTGGCCCAACAATTTCAACATCTGCTGAGCTGTGACCTGCTGATATGTTCAAACCTTGGAAAAGGAAGAGAAGGTTGTCCGCACATGCCTCTAGGAGGAAGTCTCGGACATTCTTTGTATCGAGCAGGGCTCCTATAAATTCCAATTGTTGAACAGGATGGAGATGGGACTTGGGGTAGTTTATTACGAACCCTAGTAGCTCCAGCACCTGAATAGTCTTCTGCATGGATTCCTGAGCACCTACCTCCGAGGTGCTCTTCACCAGCCAATCGTCGAGATAAAGGAACACATGAACCCCCAGTCTGAGTAGCAACGCTGCAACTACCACTAGACATTCTGTAAACACCCTGGGAGCTGACGCGAGGCCAAAGGGCAACACGCAGTACTGAAAGTGATGTGTTCCCAGCTGAAACCAAAGATACTTCCTGTGAGGTGGAAGTATCAGGATGTGTGTATATGCATCCTTCAAATCCAGAGAGCATACCAATTGTTCTCCTGAATCATGGGAAGAAGGGTGCCCAGGGAAACCATCCTGAACTTTTCTCAGATTAGAAATTTGTTCAGGGCCCTTAGATCTAGGATGGGAAGCATCCCCCCTGTCTTCTTCTGCACAGGAAAGTACCTGGAATAGAATTTCTGTCCTTCTTCCCCTGGTGGAACAGGTTTAGAAGGGTAGAGAGTTTCTCTGCAAGTACCTGCTTGTGCTGAGAACTGAATGAATGTGCTCTCGGTGGGCAAGTTGGATGTTTGGATATCAAATTGAGGGTGTATGCTAGCCAAATTATTTGAAGAACCCACCGGTCGGAAGTTATGAAAGGGCACCTTTGGTGAAAAAAACTTTAACCTCCCCCCAACCAGTAAGTCATCCGGCATGGACACTTTTATGGAGGCTATGCTCTGCTGGAGTCAGTCAAAAGCCTGTCCTTTGCTTTTGCTGGTGAGCAGCAGGGGCCTTGGTGGCATGCTGTTGATGAGAATGAGCGCGCTGGGGTGTAGCCTGAGCAGGCTGGTGAGCCGCAGCAGCGTACCTACGCCTAGCATAGGCATTAGAAGCACTCCGTGGCCCATGAAAATACCTCCAACATGAGGAGGTGGTGGCAGAAGGCACCCGGCGGGAGAGGGAAGACATAGCATCAGTGTGCTTCTTGATCTGGTCAGCCATCTCCTCAACCTTCTCTCTGAAAAGATTATCCCCCCCGGCAAGGGGCATCCACCATTCTCTGCTGGACCGAATAGTCCAGGTCAGAGACACGCAACCGTGAGATTCTGCGCATCACTATACCCTGGGCAGAGATCCTCAATGACACGTCAAAAGTGTCTTAAGTGCCCCTGGCCAAGAACCTGCGACACACCTTCTGCTGTTTGACCAGCTGGCCAAAAGGCTCGGCCTGCTCCGGAGGGAGAGCAATAACCAAGTCAAACAGCTTCCTCACCGAGTTCTGCAAGTAGACGCTCATGAAGAGCTATGATTGAATATGGGCAATAAGCATAGCGACCTGAAACATTTTCCTCCAAAAAGAGTCCAAAGTTCTAGCTTCTCTGCCTGGGGGAGCTGAAGCATAGTCCCTAGTACTCTTGGCTCTCTTAAGAGCGGCTTCTACCACCATGGAGTAACTGAGACCTCACCAACCCAGGTTCCCAGTGGATCAGATACTGGGTATCTATCTTCTTGGGGACCACAGGGACAGAGGGGACGCCCAGTTCCACACAAGGACTTCCATGAGTACCTCGTGCAGAGGAGCCATCACTGCCAGGTGGAGAGGTGTAGCCAGGACCTTCAGCATCTAAGCCCTGGGCTCATCCTCCACTTCTACGGGGAATGGTATGGCCTCAGCCATTTCCAGCACAAACAAGGTGAACGAGAGGCTCTCAGGTGGAGGGGAAGGTTCAGAAGGGATTCCATAGGATTCATCAGAGGAAAAGTACCTGGGATCCTCCTCTGACTCCCACGAGCGTTCCTCCTTGGTATTGGACAGCACTTTCAGGGACGTCCGAGACCATGCCCACCTCGAGAAATCGGTTCTTGCCTTGAGTCCGGCGAAGCTTCCTCCACCGATGCCGAAGGAGAGTTGGCCTGGGTGGCAATCAACACCGGGGACGTAGGTGACACTAGTCCCGAGGGGCCTGTACAGCAGGAAGCCTCGAAACAGGTGGAGACTCACTCAATGTCTCACTGCTCCTAGTGTCTCTAGGCCTCGCAGCAGCCATCTGTACCTCGATTCCCGATGTCTATGCCTTTCTCGACGCTGATGTCGCCGACCTCGAAGGACCGGGCCAAGTTCCAAAAAGTTTCTCTCTCTGAGCTTCTTAGGAATTTTGTGTCCTTTTCTTCATACGAAGACAAAGGACACAATTTGCCAGGATATGGTCGGGACCAAGACACTGAATACACCAAGAATGTGTATCAGTACCCGAGATGGTCCGGTTGCACCGAGTACGTTTGAAGCCACTGGGAGTCTTCGATGACATGGAAGGGAAAACGGCTTCAGCACAATTAAAACACTTAATTGTGCATAAAAATAAAAGCACAAAAATGGGAAGCCCGACCGAGCAGGCCTAAGTGTGGCCATGTGAGAAAAAATAAAGAAAACTTATACTCGAGCTAAAAAAACTAATTAAGTATAACTGTGTGTGTGTGTGTGTGAAAGAATAGTAAAGGGAAAGAAGAAAAAAAAATTGTTGTGAAAAAAAGCACGAAAAGGCTCTTTGCCAGGCGCAAGGAAGAAGCAATGGCAAAAAGACCGCTGCTCCTGACGCAGAGAAAAACTAAGGAGCGTGGTCGCACGGCAGGCGGGAAGGCACTGCACACATGCGCGGTGCAGCACGCGCACCAGAAGGCTCTAGCAAAGTTTGTTCTTTTTGCTATGCATTATGGCAATTCCCGGGCCGATGTGGATTGTTGACCCACTTGTGAGAATAAGCCTGCGTGTCCTCGGAGAACTGATGCTGCGGGTGAATGCTACATACTAGCCACCAATGCATCCCCAGCATCCAATAGAGCTCCAGGGCCCTTGGAGAACAATGTTTAAATCAATGGACTTGACTTCTCAGCACAAAGCTTTACATGTCTTCAAAGACCTCTCCTGCCCATTGGCAGAGTCCCCTGCATTGCAGGCATCAGCTATGAGTATCTGTAACAGACATAGTCCTTCTGCACAGGATGCACTTTTGAAAACCAATGGAGGCTTTATTCTCGGACATCTTATCTGGTAAATAATATATCTGCTGCAAAAGAGTCAATTTTGAATGTAGGTAACCCTGACTGGGAGTCCAAGGTCGTCAAACCAAGGCCTACATTGGGCTGTGTGGGGAAAAAAAAAAAGAAAATATAAACAATGACTGAAAAACCTAGTTAAGATACTAACTAGATGTTGACACTGCACCATAGCAGGGATTCAATCCCAACACCCCCCCCCCCCCCCCCCACCTCCACCGGAGGTTTTGAATGTTGGTTCCGTAATATCTCCAGCTCCAACTGCTCTGGGGAGTGGAAGAACTGATCCAGAAATCAAGTCCAGGTTTTCTTCAAGAGAGGCTCCAAGCCAGCCCCAGTTTTTTATACCTTATAAACATTATGGTATGCTGTTTCTAATATGAACATATGTCAGGAAGTATTTTTTCACCGAGAGCGTGGTGGATGCTTGGAATGCCCTCCCGCGGGAGGTGGTGGAGATGAAAACAGTAAAGGAATTCAAACATACATGGGATAAACAAAAAAGAATCCTGTTCGGAAGGAAGGGATCCTCAGGAGCTTAGCGGAGGATTGGATGGCAGAGGCGGGGCTGGTGGTTGGGAGGCAAGGTTAGTGCTGGGCAGACTTATACAGTCTGTGCCCTGAAAAAGACAGATACAAATCAAGGGGCTGGTGTTTGGGAGGTGGAGCTAGTGCTGGGCAGACTTATACGGTCTGTGCCCTGAAAAAGACAGATACAAATCAAGGGGCTGGTGGTTGGGAGGTGGGGCTAGTGCTGGGCAGACTTATACGGTCTGTGCCCTGAAAAAGACAAAATACAAATCAAGGTAAGGTATACACAAAAAGTAGCACATATGAGTTATCTTGTTGGGCAGACTGGACGGACCGTGCAGGTCTTTTTCTGCCGTCATCTACTATGTTACAATCCTGCTTATAATCGAAAGAGAAAAACGCCTATATTGCGACCTAAATCGGGAGATGGGCGTCTTTCTCCCGTGGGCGCCCAAATCGGTATAATCGAAAGCCGATTTTGGGTGTTTCCAACTGCAATCCGTCGCGGAAATGGGTAAAGTTGACGGGGGCGTGGTGAAGGCGGAACTGGGGCGTGGTTATCGGCCGAGTAGAGATGGGCGTCTTTAGCTGATAATCGAAAAAAAGGCGTTTTTACCGCGATTTTGGGTCACTTTTTTTGGACCTTTTTTTTTTTCACTAACAAGTCCCAAAAAAGTGTACCAACTGCCCAGATGACCACCGGAGGGAATCGGGGATGACCTCACCGGACTCCCCCAGTGGTCACTAACCCCCTCCCACCAAATATAACCACTTAACTTTTTTTCCAGTCTCTATGCCAGCCTCAAATGCCGTACCCACCTCTATAACAGCAGAATGTGTTCTATCCTGTGACAGCCTTTCCCTGGTTCTGATGTGGTTCTCGGGTGAGTGTGACAAGTTTTCTGTTATGCGCACTGCAGAGTCACATCAGCAATGCATTGTGGTGGGTGTAGGGTATTGGGCTCCATGATTCCAGTAGCTTGTGGCAAATGCTCACGATGTTGGTAGACTCTACTCCCATGGTGCTTTTCTCCCTGCTTACTGGGTCAGAGTGTGCCCTGTTTTGTTTCCGGCAGTCCATGAGGTAGTGGCCATTTTTGTAAGCCAGTTTTAGATCCCTTTCACGTGTTAGCCACATTACAGAACTTAGTTCTTACCTTGAATGTGGCTGAAAGAGGGCATTGTGCCAGCTCTGACCTACTGCTAATCTCAGTGGCGTAGCTACATGGGGCCTGAGGGGGCCTGGGTCCCCGTAGATTTCAGTCGGGACCCCCCTCCAGACGTCAGCATGCAAGGAAGAAGACTTTTCTCTGCAGCAGAACGGTCGGACAGGACGTCGGCTGGTGGGGAGTGGGGTCCCCCGCCAGCAAAACGGAAGGTAGGCGGCGGCGGGGGAGGGTTCGCGGCGGGAGGGGGGTCGGCAGAGACGGGGGACGACAATGGCGGCGGGAGGGGGGCGGCGGGGGGGGGGGGCTAAAATGTGCCCCCTCCCCTCGAGCTCTGGACCTCCCTCCCACGGAAGTCTGGCTACGCCCCTGCTCAGTACCAGGGAGACTCGTTGCCAGTGGGGCACAACCTCTGATCTGCAGTTAACTGTGAGTAAGCGTGCTTATTCCAATAAAGGACATTTTCGGAGAGATTAGTCTTCAGGTGTCAACTGGTGTGCCAATGTTATATAGCAGCAACAACTCCTAGAGGCCTGCGTGTATGCAGGTCCATGGAGCACTTTTAGTGGGTACCGCAGTGCACTTCAGCCAGGTGGCCCCAGGCCCATCCCCCCTACCTAACACTTGTGCTGGTAAATGGGAGGCCTCCAAAACCCACTGTACCCACATGTAGGTGCCCCCTTCACCCCTAAGAGCTATGGTAGTGTTGTACATTTGTGGGTAGTGGGTTTTGGGGGAGGGGGGTTGGGTGCTCAGCACCCGTGGTAAGGGAGCTATGCTTGTGGGAGCGTTGTCTGAAGTCCACCGCACTGACCTCTAGGGTGCCCAGTTGGTGTCCTGGCATGTCAGGGGGACGAGTGTACTACGAATCGTGGCCCCTCCCACGACCAAATGGCTCGGATTAGGACGTTTTTGAGCTGAGCGTTTTTAGTTTCCATTATCGCTAAAAAAAAAAAAACAAACGCCCAGCTGAAAAACGTCCATTTTTTCAAAAATACGGTCTGTCCCGCCTCTTCAGGTACCCGTTTTCAGACATAGATGTCCATGGAGATAGGTGTTCGCGTTCGATTATGCCCCTCCACGAGGCATGTTTTCAAAGCACTTAGCCTTCCAAAGTTCCATAGGTTTCTATGGAACTTTGGAAGGCTAAGTGCTTTGAAAATATGCCTCTATGTTACTTCGTTTCTGATGTCCACAAAAAAAAAAAACCAAAAAAAAACAATATTTTCCAAAATGTTTGGTCTTCAAATATATTGCCTAGCAAGCATATATAGTACTCTGACAGGACAGAAATGAAATTATTGCTTATCACAAATTTTATCAATAAAAAATCACATCATACCTTTTACTTCAATGGTAGAATTGGCTGAAGGATGGAAGGTGAGAAAGGTAAACACACAAATGTACTCTCCCGAATCATCCGTTTTGGCTTTTGAAATCCTATAGACATGAGATCAAAGCTGATCAGTATGTACATGGGTGGGGCACACTAAACAGAAAACATAATAAGGATGTCAACTACTAGTCACACTACAGAATTGCAGCTTACTTGTGTTCAGTATTGGTGGCATTTTTCCTACTGCCAGGAATCTCTTCCCCATTCTTTTCCCAATAGCTGGAGTTGAGAGGGCTGGGATTAGTGGTCAGGTTACACTGAAGGATGAAAGTGCCAAGTGGGTGAAGGATCACATTCTCACTTGCATTAATCTTAGGTTCTGAAACAAAGTGCACAAGACAAAATTTTAAATCTGTAACAAAGCCAGAAAGTACCCAGCTCTACCTGGAGCCTGCAGTGGAGCTTGCACATATAACCAGGCCTGCTTTAGAACATACAGCAGAGCCAAACTGCATCCAAATCTACTTAGTCTGCTCTAGAGATAAGACAGAACCAGTCCAGTGTTAAGGCCAAACACACATACCTTTTCACAGAATATAATAGAGTCAAACAGTTAGCCCCTTAACATCTAAGGCTTTATGCAGGTAAAAACAAATACTCAAATATAATGTACTTACAACTGAGACATGCATTAAAGGAATGTTATTAACAATGATAAAACAGGAAGAAGAATAAATATTCAGAAGAAAAATGCAGTCACTCTAAGATTTATATTTTAGTAATGTCTTCATTTTTTAAAAAATTGTCTTAACGGAGTCCTGATACCTCAGTGAAATGGCCGACCTTTGTTTACAGCTTTAGAGTGTTAATGGAGCTCAGCAGGATAGGCCAATCCTGTTTCAATATTTGTATGTCTTTGTTAAAGCACAAGAGAAGAAAATGGCAGTAAGAACAAAAAAAAAATTGCTAACTTGAGAAAATCTTTGAATTATAATTTAAATGACAAGTGTTTAGAAAAAAAGGGAATTTACTATTTTATGTGGCTGATTGAATCTTTTAGCACTAATTTTCTTTTGTGATACAGCAACAGAAGCAACGGGATTGGTCCACCATGGTAAGTTTCTTCCCAATCAGCTGCAGATGAGTGTTACTTCAATCAGCTGCACAGAGGATGTAAAACCAGGGTCATTCCCCACCTCACCAGCCCTGATAGCATTTCTGTTGATAGTTACCATAAACATGCTAGGCATTGCATCAAGATCAGTTACGGTGAACAAAAGTTGTGAAGGTTCCTAAAATGTTAGTTTTAGAATAAAATTTGCATTTTGGGGAAGAATTTGCTAGCATGGGCTTTGGAGTTCCAAAGCAAATTCATAATATATAGCTGTTTTAATTACCAGTAATTCATGACTACGAAATATCAGAAAAGGATTTTAGTTAATTTTGTTCAGTGATGACTATTGGAGCTGTTGAGCAAACTTTTCTAACATACAAAAGGATCTGAATCACTAAACCGGAAAAATAAAAAAGCTGTCACAGCATCACATTTATCTTGTTTACTAAGCTGCACTAGCGGCTGCCTCATGTCAATGCCGGCACAACCCGTTCAAAGTGAATGGGCTGTGTAGGAATTTGCACACAGAAACCACCTGCATGGCTTAGTAAATAGAGGGGAGGGGGTTAATGTTTGGTTCATGGCTTCCAGGCCATAATATATAATTCAAATTATTTTTCTACCAGTTTTCTGATTAAATTATCCTCAATATCTCAGCAATCTTGTGTTTCTCTCACCTGTGATACCAGGTTGTTGGATGGCTACTTACACCACACATGGTAAGAGCACACCATAATTTTTCTAGGCCATTGTCACTTCACAGTAAAAACTACTTTCAACTAGCAATTTAAGTAGTGTTGTTCTAAATCTTATACATCAAATACTTATAGTCAAGTATTTCAATTTTTCATCATTGGGATAAATAAGCAAGCTAATACTTATAGCTAAAATTAAAACACACAGTATTCAGAATAAGCTGGTATATAACCTATTGCATTTGTCAACACTAGGAAAAATCCATTAGCAAGCAACAGTTATAAAAATTAAACTGTATCTATGCAGTCAAACATATCACCAAGAAAAATATACAGAATAAAATGGCATGTTCTGTTTTACTCTACACTGTGCATGCCTGGGGTACACAATAGGTTTAAAAAAAAACAAAAAGAACAAGAAAATAAAGCCTACTGAATCACAATAAAATCAGAAGATCGATAGGATGAAGTCTGCAGTCAGCCTGAAAAATCAAGGTTACTAGGGAAAAGGCACCAGACAAATGATTCACAAGGTTAGGACTACATCTGTGGATAAAGACAAAATTTGTACACCAGGTCATCGGAGCTCCTGACTTCACAAATAACTTCAGTTCTTTAGTGCAATTCTGGTAGGCTTACTGTATCTGAAGGCTGCAATATCTTTTGCTGAACCAACATTTACACTCTACATCATGCTTGGTTGAGCAAGACTGCACACATCTCTTTTCAGAGTGAACTGAACGAGAGACCTATGTGGTCTCAAAAGTTCACACATTATATTGTTTTTGGAAAACACTTACCCCCTTGTTTACAAAGCTGCGCAGCAATGCCAATACAGCTCATTTAATGAGCTGTGTCGGCATTACCGTGCGGCTTTATAAACAGGGGGTTTACTTTGGTTCAATAAACGATATCAAAACCTGCAAAGAAATCTAAACAAAACATTTAAAGGCTTTTATACTGGATTCAAAACACAAAATTTAGCCATCTGGGTAAAAAGTACAAGATGACGAAGGAAGGAAACCAAGAGAAAAAGTATCACAGGTAGACATAAAACACAGGAAAAGAAAAACTGTTTACATCATTTGATCATAAAAAGCAAAAGTGAACAATGACATGACAGACATGTCAACAAGTGGCCAAACCTGTGGTAAAACTATATAAATGTGAAATGAAGGCATGTGGAAATATACTGGTATAAAGTTCTCATTAAATGGTTTAAGTGTAATAAGCAGTCCTTGGAAAGGTTTCCAAGAACATTTCTAAAAGCAAGCAAATATAAACAGAGTAAAAGAAAATCTTTTCTTTCATTTTTCATCACATCACACTTTCAGAATACTAACCAAAAATAAAGATGCTTATGCCACAAGCTGCTGCCCCTGCAGTTAATGCAATGGCAGTTATATGTCATTATCAAGAGAACAGAGCTGACCTAGAAAATCATACATCTTTGCTTTCTACCAACACAACATTCATCTCTTCTACAGGTTCTTCTATGCACTTTTTTTTGATACAGTAGAAACGCCAACAAAAATCAGAGCCACAGTGAAACTGGGCCACAGTTTCTTCTCTCTCTCCAGTTTTGAAAATGCACTAGCCATGCCCTATAGACATAATCAAGGCAGCTTTCTCACACCATACCCTTAGAAGACAGGACTTCAGAGGCTGTGCTCGGTACCTTCCAGAAGGAAAAATTGCAGAGCAGAATATGCTGTTTTCCGTGCAACAATTTTAGCCCTTGTCTCTGCACAGTCCATTAAGAACATGAAGTCATTTGAAATAAAATTCCTATGTCATTTCATGACATCTTCTACTGGTAACAACAAAAAAAAAACACACCTTGAAATTTCACATTTCATCTAGAAATTCACCCTATGAAAATTAACAAAACCAAAATAAAATGAAAACTCTTGAAAACACAAGAAACGAAACAAAATGAAATATTCTGCCATACACACACCTAGGGGTATGTTTACTAAGATGTGTTAGCGTTTTTTACGTGCCTGTTAATTTAAGGCGGGTTAAACACTAATGTGCCTATACATTTCTACGGGTGCGTTAGCATTTAACATGCGCAAACCATTTACACGCGTTAAAAACGCTAACACACCCATAGTGCCACTTAGTAAACCTAGCTCCTAGTGTCCATTACACAGTCAAATAGGGAACTGGACAATCACATAAGCATACACCAGTGGTTCCCAAGTCTGATCTTGCAGGAACCCCTGTCAGTCAGGTGTTCAGGATATCCAAAATGAATATTCATGAGGGATTTGCAATCCCTCTCATGAATATTCATTGTGGATAGCTTGAAAACTTAAGTGGCTGGGGTGCCTCCAGGACCAGGTTTGGGAACTACTGGCATATACCACAGCTCATGTTAATATGTTACAATTGTTCTTTTCCTCCCCCACTCCTTTATTCAAAGTCGTTAAATCGCAGGAGAATTGTGAAAAATTACAAGAGGACCTTACGAGACTGGGAGTCTAAATGGCAGATGATGTTTAATGTGAGCAAGTGCAAAGTGATGCATGTGGGAAAGAGGAACCCGAATTATAGCTACGTCATGCAAGGTTCCACATTAGGAGTCAGTGACCAAGAAAGGGATCTAGGTGTCGTCATTGATACGTTGAAACCTTCTGCTCAGTGTGCTGCTGCAGCAAAGAAAGCAAATAGAATGTTAGGTATTATTAGAAAACTAGTAAAAAAGGCCCGTTTCTGACACAAATGAAACGGGCGCTAGCAAGGTTTTCCTCGGAGTGTGTATGTTTGGGAGAGTGTATGTGAGAGTGTCTGTTTGAGAGTCAGAGTGAAAGTGTGATTGTGTGAGAGAGAGCGTGAGTCTGGGTGTGAGTGTGTTTGTGAGAGAGTGTGTGTGTGAGAATGAGAGTGTGTGCAAGTGTGTATGTGAGACACAGTGTGAGTGAGAGTGTGTGTGTGTGGGCGAGAGAGAGAGTGTGTGTGAGACACAGATTCTCTGTTTGAGTGAGTGTATGAGACCAAGCGAGTGTGTGAGTGACTGTGTGGCACATAGAGAGTGAATGTGATACAGTGTGAGACAGAGTGTGTGAGAGTGAGAGTCAGAAAGACATTGTATATGAGAGAGAGAGTGTGAGCCGTGCCCTCCCAATCCATGGCCATCTGTCCCCTGCCCCCTCCATTCATCCTTTTCCAGCAATTCCCCTCTGTCCCTGAGCCCTGCCCTCCCAATCCATGGCCATCCATGTTTGTCTGTCACCTGCCCCCTCCATTCATCGCTATCCTGCATTTCCCCTCTCTGCCTGAGGCCTGCTCTGCAATCCATATCCATCCATGCCCATCTGTCCCCTCCATTCATCCCTATCCAGCAATTCCCCTCTCCCTGAGTCCTGCCCTTCCAATCCATGCCCATCCATGCTCATCTGTCACCTGGCCCCTCCATTTTTCCCTATCCAGCATTTCCCCTCTCTGCCTGAGGCCTGCTCTGCAATCCATATCCATCCATGCCCATCTGTCCCCTCCATTCATCCCTATCCAGCAATTCCCCTCTCCCTGAGTCCTGCCCTTCCAATCCATGCCCATCCATGCTCCTCTGTCACCTGGCCCCTCCATTTTTCCCTATCCAGCATTTTCCCTCTCTGCCTGAGGCCTGCTCTGCAATCCATATCCATCCATGCCCATCTGTCCCCTCCATTCATCCCTATCCAGCAATTCCCCTCTCCCTGAGTCCTGCCCTTCCAATCCATGGCCATCCATGCTCATCTGTCACCTGGCCCCTCCATTTTTCCCTATCCAGCATTTCCCCTCTCTGCCTGAGGCCTGCTCTGCAATCCATATCCATCCATGCCCATCTGTCCCCTCCATTCATCCCTATCCAGCAATTCCCCTCTCCCTGAGTCCTGCCCTTCCAATCCATGCCCATCCATGCTCCTCTGTCCCCTGCCCCCTCCATTCATCCATTTCCAGTAATTCCCCTCTCTCCCTGTGCCCTGCCCTCCCAATCCATGCCCATCCATGCTCCTCTGTCCCCTGCCCCCTCCATTCATCCATTTCCAGTAATTCCCCTCTCTCCCTGTGTCCTGCCCTTCCAATCCATGCCCATCCATGCTCCTCTGTCCCCTGCCGCCTCCATTCATCCTTTTCCAGCAAGTCCCCTCTCGCCCTTCCATGTCCCCCCCCCCCCCCCGCATCCATGCTACGCTCTCTCCCATGTCCCAGCCTGGCCCGCCCTCTTCTCCCCCCCCCCCCCCCTTCGCATCCATGCCCCTCCCCCCTTCGCATCCATGCATCTTTTTTTTTTTTTTTTATTCTTTTTAACTTTACCTCCGTGGCGGTTCGTGCAGCGAAGCGTCAGGGAAGGAGGCGGCGCTCCCGACGTGTAGCTTTCCCTTCGCTGTGTTCCGCCTTATTTTGAAGGCGGAACACAGCGAAGGGAAGGCTAGACGTCGGGAGCGCCGCCTCCTTCCCTGACGTTTCGCTTCCGGATTTGTTTGTTTTGTCGCGAGGGCGGGGCAGAGACGGCAGGCTGAACCCTTCAGCCTCAGCCTGGGAGTGACGTCAGATGGCTTCAAGGCTTCAAGGCTTCAGGGTTTCAGGGTTTGAAGCTTCCGGCTTCAAGTTTCCGGCTTCACAGAACGTTGGCTTCAGAACGTTCACGGTGCGTTTTATTATATTAGATGAATGGAAAACAAAAATGAGGACGTTATAATGCCTTTGTATTGCTCCATGGTGTGACCGCACCTTGAATACTGTGTTCAATTCTGGTAGCCACATCTCAAAAAAGATATAGTGGAATTAGAAAAGGTGCAGAGAAAGGTGACAAAAATGATAAAGGAGATGGGACGACTTCCCTATGAGGAAAGGATAAAACAGCTAGGGCTCTTCAGCTTGGAGAAAAGATGGCTGAGGGGAAATATGATAAAGGTCTATAAAATAATGAGTGGAGTTGAACTGGTAGACTTGAAGCGTCCACTTTCCAAAAATACTAGGACTAGGGGGCATGCGATGAAGTTACAAAGTACTACATTTAAAACGAATCTGAGAAAACTTTTCTTCACTCAATGTGTAATTAAACTCTGGAATTTGTTGCCAGACAATGTGGTAAAGGTGGTTAGCTTTGCAGAGTTTAAAAAAGGTTTGGACGGCTTCCTAAAGGAAAAGTCCATAGACCATTATTAAATTGGACTTGGGGAAAATCCACTATTTCTGGGATAAGCAGTTTTAAAATGTTTTGTACTTTTTTGGGATCTTGCCAGCATTTGTGACCTGGATTAGCCACTATTGGGAAGAGGATGCTGGGCTTGATGGACCTTTGGTCTGTCCCAGTATGGCAATACTTAAGTACTTTCTTGAGCCAAAGTATGTCAATACTTATGTACTTTCTTGAGCCAAAACCTATCACTACCTTCTCCTCCCTCTAAAACCCATTTATTATTAAACTAGTAAAAAAGCCCCGTTTCTGATGCAAATGAAACGGGGGCTAGCAAGGTTTTCTTCAGAGTGTGCATGTGGGAGTGTGTGTCCCTGCCCTCTCTCCCTCCCCCTCCCCCCTCCGAGTCCAGTCCTTCAGTGTTAAGTTTCCTGCTGTTCTGTGTTTTTGTTACAGAGAGAGTGAGGGCATCTCTCTCCCCTCCCCCCTCTGAGTCCTTCACTGTGTGAGATTTCGTGCTGTGCTGTTTTCCTTCACTCATGGGGAAACCGGATATCTCTGGCGCTTCACACTTCCGGCTGGAGGCTTCATAGAACGTTGGTCTTGCCTTTTATATATATATAGATAGTTCCTTTAGTGAAGTATCAAACCAGTAGTCTATACCCTACCCCTGAGAATCTATGAAATGCTAATAAATACTTATCACAATGTTATCATCATCAACTAACAGCATAACCTTCCATTGTTTGGTGTCTCCTGTACCACTCAATGGTACCCATTAGCATAGCTGGTATTAATAAGAACATGTTCCCGTAGGAAAAAGTTAACAACATCCTATAACATACAGTATTTGCCAGAATAGTTAAGAAAAAAAAAAGAAAAACATAGTAACATAGTAAGGGACGGCATACAAATACCTGAATGGTCCATTCAGTCTGCCCAGCAGTCACATTCATTAGCAATTCAATACTTAAATCAACAATGAACGTGATATTATTGATCTTTCTTTGGTGTTTCTGGGACACAGACCATAGAAGTCAGCCTGGCTCTGTCCTTGTTCCAGCTACTGGAGTTGCTGTCAAACCCCATCCAGCCTATCCAAATCAGTCTTGACATTTGTGGGACACAGACCGTAAAAGTCTGCATGACACTGTCCTCACGTTCCAAATTACTGGAGTTTCCGTCGAAGCTCTCTCCAGCCCATCCTAAACTGGATTGCTATATGTGGGACTCACACTGTACAAGCCAGCCCAGCACCGGCCTTAGCTGATGCAGCCAGAGTCGCCATCTAAGCACCACTTGACATATGCAACCCTGTGACAAAACAAATAGCCACCCTCCTGACACTCAGAGGGTCTATCCTCAGCACAGCTCAGGTCTGCTTGTACCTGCCACTTGTGCTCTACACTAGCACCCTCCTCCCACCGACTGGGTCATAATCCCCTGTAGGCGAGTCTCCCGTTCCCAAATTATCCCCAGTGATTTCTAGGTTACTGGAGGCCACACTTCCAGTGGTTCCTCAATTCCCAGAAATCACTCACAGACCTAACACACAAACCACCAGGATTCTTTATCAGTCCAGACAGGCAGAACAAACAAACGTGTTTATTCTCATAAAATTATTGAACAGTGGACAAAAATGTGCAAACAGTAACAAGTAATTGAAAAATGGATCAATTGTAACACTAACTAAATATTTGCATACTGGCTAAACAGTACCTGGGAAGATCAGGACATATAATTCAACGAGCCTCCGCAAAGAGAGATGTCTCTCTCTTCTTCCTGTGCTAAGACTGAAGCAACAACCAGCCACTGCTGGATAATTTCAAAACTCCAGGTCAATCAGAGCCCAGAACAGTCAAGTTTCAAATAAAAACTGGTTACATCACTACAGGCTCTTCCTATTATCTGTGTGACAACTAAAAGAAAGAGAAGTCCTCTGTATCAGCTTTAAGCATAAACAAGCACCATCTGCTGGCCAAACAGGAGAAAAGAATTAGGCCAACCCATAAAGGGGAGCCGCCCACAACCGGGCTGAAGGCCGACAAAGACAAGGGGGGAGGGGTGGGGAGGTTGAGTTAAGAGAAGGGAAGGGAGTGAGTGGGGAGGAAGGAGTTAAAGAAGAAAGGGGTGGGAGATAGGTATTGGAAGAAGGGAGCAGCGTCTGGAGAGGGTGTCATTTTGTGTGCAACAGGCAGGAGAAGAGCAACGCTGGCCCACCCACCCGCCCATGTGTTCTAGTGTGTGTTGTCGCAGCAGCAGGCTACTAGAGTTATGCAATGGCAGTGCCGGGTACACAGCACCTTAGCAGGTAACATTGCGAAGTGATGTAGTAAATACGTGTTGAAATTAGTTGTTGGAAGTTGCAAAAAGCAAATTTTATGGCTGCATGTTAGCAGGTTTGGGAAGAACAATGGCACACAGCTTGTCTCCTGGCTTACACGGCAAGGGGGGCCCAGAGCTGTGACTTGGAGAATTGGAGGTGCATCCTTACATGGGATGCATCAAGAGACATCGTGTGCTATGACAGACAGCACTGAGGAGGAGCAGGGTGCTTGGACACTGAGGAGGAGCAGGGTGCTTGGACAGCACAGCCTGTGGAGCAATAATAAAGAATAGGAGGTAGCTGTGTACCCAGGAGAAGGTTATTATAAGTGGTATTATATGTTTATGGTTGAAAAAATGCAATGTTAAAGGCCTGGCTGCGGCCTAAATAAATCCAAATTTATCAAAGAAATGGTTTCTGGTGCAGTATTGTGTATCAGAAAATTGGTATGTCTGAGTGAGTGCCGAATGCCCGAGTTGTGTACTTCAGACATGTTTAAGACAGGAAAATATCCAATATATTTTACAGGCTTAAAACACAGTTTCTTCACAAACCCTTTAAGTTTTGTTTTTAATAATATCATTCATTTTCTAGAGATCCTCTTGTGTTCATACCACGCCTTTTTGAATTCCGCCACTGTTTTTTTTCCACCACCTCCCTCAGGAGGGCATTCCAGGCATCAACCACCCTTCTCTGTGAAAAAGATTTTTCTGTCATTACTCCTAAGTGTACCACCCCGCAACAACTCATATCCTCTAGTTTTACCACATTCCCTTCTCTGGAAAAACCCACGGGAAATAAAATACCTCAGAATTAATAGCTGACATGTTAAGCTGTCTGAAAAAACACATTTTACCAAACCTTTCCAAAAAAAGAAAAAAAAACCTCGCTCTGCAGTTCTCTCAAACTATCAGTTTTTTCTGCTCTCATCTCTAGTGTGGACAACCTCCAGTTTCTCTCTCTTTGAGGCAGATGCAGCAACCAAACGTAAAAAAATCAAAATCGTTAAAGTCCCTAACGATTTTTAAAAAACGAAAAATGCACCAAAAAAAAAAGTCACACATGCTCAGATCGGTATTGAAACTTACAATGTATCAAAGAATCACAATACACATCGGTAATCGGCCCCTAAATCATGCGCAGAGCAGCCAAGCGTTTTGCTGGCTGCTCTGCGCATGCTGCAAACGTAAAAACAAACAAAAAAAAAAGCCACAACACATACACGTGGCTACCCGGTCAGCAAAATCCAAAAACAAAGGATCAGGAGGGGGCAAGGGCGCTCGTCCGAGGCGTCCTGTATGGACGGCCTTGCCCCCCCCCCCCCCCCGCTGCTCCCCACTTTCCGCCGCTTTCCCACCCACCATGAAAAAGCAAAATGCTAGCTGCCCCGGTCCCCCTCCCTTCCTGTTCTTGTGTTCTGCAGAGCTAACTCCGCCTCCCGTCATTCTTCCGCCCCGCCCCCGCTGCCCCCCCTGAGGTCGACTACATCGCTCCCCCCCTCCACCGAGACCCCCCTCCCTATTAACGACCCGAGCAGCGCCTCTCACCTCTTTCTGAAGCGCTGCACGGGCAGGAAGATCTGTTGTGTTGGTTGTAGAGTCTCCATGACGTCTCTTCTTCCCTGGCCTAGGCCCCGCCTCCTTCTGACGTAAATAACCTACGTCAGAAGGAGGCGGGGCCTAGGCCAGGGAAGAAGAGACGTCATGGAGACTCTACAACCAACACAACAGATCTTCCTGCCCGTGCAGCGCTTCAGAAAGAGGTGAGAGGCGCTGCTTGGGTCGTTAATAGGGAGGGGGGTCTCGGTGGAGGGGGGGAGCGGCGTAGTCAACCTCAGGGGGGGCAGCGGGGGCGGGGCACGGGGCGGAAGAATGACGGGAGGCGGAGTTAGCTCTGCAGAACACAAGAACAGGAAGGGAGGGGGACCGGGGCTGCTAGAATTTTGCTTTTTAGGGGGGGGGGGCCGCGGAAAGTGGGGAGCAGCGGAGGGGGGGGGGCAAGGCCGTCCATACAGGACGCCTCGGACGAGCGCCCTTGCCCCCTCCCGACCCTTTTTTAATTTTTTTTATTTGATGTGTTTTCTGACGTCCTTTGGACCAATCACAGCGCTTTTAGCTCTGCTAATGCGCTGGGATTGGCTCAAAGTTTGTTTATTTTTTCACTTAATGATTTTTCCTGGCACAGAGCTGTCCTAACGAGAGGTCCAGACCTCTCGTTAGATTTCCTGCCTTTTTCCTGCGTAAAGGCAATCGGAAAAGGTTTGTGCATCTCGTTTCAATGGGGTTTTTACACTAATTGCTCATCTCCATTCCGTTTTCGTTAGCTGCTAGCTTCCTCGGTAAAAGCCCTTTGATGCATGCAACGGATCAAATTTTCCTCGTTGGAGGGTCATTAAAGGCTCATTTAGCTTTAGTGCATCTGCCTCTAAATCTCTCTCTCTCCATCCCAGCAGGAGCCCTCAGTTTTGTCTCCATCTCTCTCTCTTAAATCCCTCCCTGGGTACACACATCCCCCATAGTTTTCTCTTAACTCCCATCCCCAGACAGATACACATAGTTCTTCTCACAACCCCCGCTCACATATCTCCTTGCTCTCTTTCTAAAACCTTTCTTGTCAGATCCAGCACACACATACAAGCTGTATTTCTGAAATCCCTCTTGCGTTCCCCTTCTTTCTCCCCCTTCCCACATATACTCCTATATCTATCTCTGGGCCTCCTTTCCCAACTTACCCCACCACAACTCCCTTTCAATGCTCAACCCTCCTCAGAACTGACAGCTCTCTCTTAAGCCCGCCCCTCCTCCATGCACAATCTCCCCAAAGCTTTCTATAAATCTTCCCTGTATAATTTCTGTTCAGTCTCCTTGTCCCACTTCACCTGAGGTATTCCCAGCATGTGGTGCACACCTCACCTATAGAACCCCCTGGCTTCTCCTTCTCTTCTACCCTTCCCCTCAGCAGCACACATATACAAGCATGCAGCTCACTCACCTTATGGTACCCTCACGCAACCCCCACCCCCCAGCTTATAAGCTATCTTTTCTCTCTCCCCTCCTATTTGTGCTGAAAATCAAGAGCAGGAGGAGAGTGGATACATACTGGGCTGCATCAACCTCCATTGCCACACTGGCTTAAACTGCTAAATGTGAGCACATGGGATACAACAGAGGCTTGCAGTTCAAATTCAGCAGTCGGAACCAGCGCAGCATGAAGCTGATCTCACATGAGAGGGAGGTGAGACCGAGGAAATATGAAGAATAAGCTAGGGGATGTTATGAGAGGAGGGCGAGCACACCAGGGGTACTGGTGAGGTTGGTGGGGGAAGCTGTAGGCCTCTGTGTGTGCAAGGGGGGTAGGGGATTTCCAATAGTGCCAGTTGCCATGTCTGCTTGGGAACTCTGCACAAAATCTGCATTCTGTAAAGTTGGCAGACAATTCCCCCAGATGTATTGCTTGAATGTTAATATACTGCTATGTATATGTGTCTGTACAAAGTATCGGATAATTCAACATAAAATAATGAAAGCATATAACTCAGGTTTAGCTTGAATATCCATCATTAGAAACACATGCATTTGGCATTGCACTGGATGAAACCAGGAGGGAGGGGGACGTTATCAATATGGGCTACTGTTAAGACTGGTTATTTACTGTTAACCTGGGTTATTAGTAACTAGATCTCATTACATAAAACAAGGCCTGTTATAAAATTGAACAAGTTAGTGGTAAAATAACCCATCTTTACAGAAGCCCACATTGAAAAAAAGTTCATTGAAGGGAGAAGTTAAGTGTCTTAAAATCTATACATAAAATAGAAAGGAAAGAGCACCTACAATAGCAAATAAACTAGAAAATTCAAATTCTGATTACAAAAGGTGATCAGTTCTATAAACAGGACTTTTGATTTTAGGTTTTCAATTGACAGATAAAACAGTTCTTATGAAATAAATATATATAAAAAATAAGAGAGATTTTATTAATAAACACTACATCCCTTAGCATTCTCTCCAACACCCCCCCCCCCCAAAAAAAAAAAAAGTGTGACTTGTATCCTCTAATTCCACTGGAAAAGGTATCCAGAAATAACAGCTGTGGTGCAAAAACACAGATTTCTGTACCCTCAAAGAACCCCTAATTAGCTGGAAAATGAACACTGAAATTTACAAGTTATAAACACCTAAGAACAGAGGGCCCTAATTATATTCTTCTTCTTCCATGGCTTTTCCACTGTTGTCTTGACATTCAAAAAGGTTGCTTTGGTATTTTAGCACTGTGTGTCAGATAACACAATTGCCTACCAGGTTCCCAGCTTGCAATTCCAAGAAATATTCTTGTTTTTCTTGCTATACAACACCTTTCTCATAGCTGACAGTATGCTGTAAACAGCACAAGTTTCCATCAATTGAGTAAGATGGCAGAGCTTTGGCGTTTTTAATAAACAAGTTACTGGGTATCCTCAGAACTGGGGGGGGGGGGGGGGGGAGATTCTTATACTATTCAATTTAAAAACAAATATGGGGAAGATTTAGCAATGAATAGATATAAAAAGTTGACAGCATTTCAACCGTCCAATTTAAGGCTACAAATTAAAAGGCCCCTTTACTAATGTGTGCTTATCACATGCAAAAATGCACTACAATGAGACACGCTCAGGATCCCACATTAATTCTGGGATCGGCACACACTAAAAAATTGGTTTTATTTTTTAGAGCAGGGGGCATGTTTAGAGGCAGAGAGTAGGCGTGCCCTGTGCTAATCGGATAAAACAAGTAAATTGCCACACACTGCCTGATTAGTACAGGGTTAGAATGCGAGTCCTTAGTGCCTAGTAAATAAGTGGCTGTAAGCCTCACGTGCTAATTGGAAAATTGACGCATGGCCATCAATGAAGAAATAGAAATTGTGGCCATTTTACAGCCACACTAAAAGTGGCCTCAGCGCACGGGGAAGTCCCACGCTACTGATACCATAGGCCACTTTTTAGCACAGCTTAGTAAAAGAGCCCCTAAGTGACATAATACCAGCACTATGTAACTTTTAGCCACAAAACAAGATCATCTATGGCACAGTTCCAGAATACATGCTAGATTTAGTTGACTTACCACCCAGAAACAGATCTAATTCCTCCCAATCTTATTTAAATCTACACTATCCGGATTGTTTTGGCATCAAATACAAATCTATATACGCCTCCAACTTTCCTTTTTTGGGTATTCAACTGTGGAATGCCTTACCCAAATTAGTTAAATCAACCCAGAACTATCTAAAGTTTAGAAAATTATTAAAGTCCATCCTATTCAAAAAGGTCTACTCTCCAGATGCAACTTAAACTGATCAATTTCTTTGGTTTCAAATAATCCAGTGACACTTAAACCTATTTTCTTTACTATTCTGTTGTTTAATATAATGCCAATCTTTAATTTACTGTTTGTACTGTTTAAATTTACTATTTGTACTGTAGTCCTGATATGCTTTTGTAAGCCACATGGAGCCTATAACCAGTGGGTTAATGTGGGATATAAATGCTTTAAAAATAAATAAATATACTTTTTTATACTCCTTTGTCCCACTAGTGTTTTGTAACCACACTGCAAGGTTCACAGAGCTCTAACCCAGTAATGCACCTTTACAAAGAAATGTATTCTTAGAGGAATATAACCTGAGAATTAACTGAAAAATATAAAAAGTTTAATGTCCTATATTAATCCAAGCCAAACAACTGTAGTTAAGGTTTATTTTGACATACTTCTGCTTCAGAATCAAACATGCTCAAAATCAAGACATTACGTGGAAAATACCTCACAACAGGCCAACACATCATGGCAATTCATCCTAATTCACTGATTTGCTATTAATCACCACAAAAATACAAGTCATCCAAAATACTTTATTTTGGTAAATCAACACTTATTTACATATACACTACACATTATTATATGCACTAGACATTATTTTGGTTATTTATGAAAGACCATACTAAACAAAAATATAGGCGACAATCTATAAATTGTTGCCTCCTTTTTGGCACCCCAAAGCAGCACAGGGAGCACAAACTCTATAACAGCATCAGGGCACCCTGATGCCGTTACTGAACACTACTGTAAAACCTGCATTGGTACACCAAAAAGAAGGCACACTCGCTTATGCCAAGTCAATGGCAAGTGTAGGAGGGTACACCTAGAATTGTCAATCAATGCGTGCATCTGGATAGTAGTACTCTATAAGATGTTCACATTGATGGGTGGCACTCCTGCATCCCATCCTTGTTCCTCCCACATGAACACACTCCTTTCAATTAAATGCTGTGCCACTTACACACAAGATTACGAAATAGCACTTTGGACAAGCACGTGCATGGTGCCTATTCTACATTTAGGTGTGCTTTATATAGAATAGCTCTCCACATTCCTAGAATTCAACAATAATAATTTAGTAAAATCGGTTCATAAAATTTTGTGGAGCAAAAATAAAACCTATCAAATTAAGGGCCTGGTTTACTAAGCTGCTCTGTAGACGTGCACACTTTTTAGCACGGGCTAATGATAGAGACACCCACTATATTCCTATGGGTGTCTCTAGCATTAGCGCGCGCTAAGAAGTGTGCGTGCCTACAGCGTGGCTTAGTAAAACAGAGCCCTGGGTTTTGAACCATATATCTTAACCTACATATATATATAAACTTCCCTGGCAACTGCAACTTCACTATTTCAGTACTTACAGTTTCTGATCCTTCCTGTCAAAGACAATTTTTTTACAGTGGAGTTACTGCGGTACTTTGAGGTTGTATGCTTTTTCATGTTCATAATGGCATTAGTTCAACATCCTAAGGCAGCTACTTCGAGCAGAGCTTTAATGTGATTGTTGTTTATTATTACCAGCTGCTATAAAACGAGATCCCTGACGCAGGACATATCAGGTCATCAGCTACTTACTGTATATGCTGGTTGGAATAACGACTGCCTGATTCCATAAAGTGTTTCCATCACCTCACTACATCTGTTGATCTTAATCTTCCTTGTGAGGTTTTAGTCCTTCTCTGTTGATGTGTGAAAGTCTTTTAAAAGCCATGATTCCACAGGCTGAGTTTTGTTTAACATACCAAATATAATAAAACAACTCCCGACTAATAATTTTCAAGAGATAAGACATTTTTTAAATCACATATGGATGCCAATTTAAAGCATGCTTCAACGCAAATACTTAAAACACGATCATTTAAACCAAACATGCTTATAGCTTCCAGAAATACCTGGCATACCTTAAATTAACCTTGACAACTGGCACTACTGCTCATTTTAGTCTAAACCATTTATGTACATGAAAATCTGTGATAAACTCCCATCTCTCTCTGTACACCACGTTCATCAGAAAAACGTCCCAAATCTCAGCCTGTTTGCCTGACATCATTGCCTTCTTTCTGTGTCTGTGGATGGTGAAGTCAGCCATCCTCCCAGTTTCCTCAACTTATAAACCCAGAGACATCTTTAATACCTCTCAACACAAATCCAAAACTATGTGCAATTTCTTCCTTTTTTTTCAGCATGCTACCAAAATATTCATTCACTCATCAACTTTTGAAAAGACTACTGCAAGCTGCTTTTTGCAGCTCTCTATCTACTACAACCCAGGGGCGTAGCCAGACAACAGATTTTGGGTGGGCCAAGGCAAGAAGTGGGTGGGCACTGAGTGTTCTCCACACCACCACCACCAAAAAAGTATCTAAACTGGCAGGAACACGCGTCTTTCCACCTTGGCAATCTGCAGAAGGCATGCGCTGAAAACTGAGAATGCGCAGGTTCCGGTATCGTTGAGAGTAGCGTTTTTGTTACCACTAGGCGGAAGTCTTCAGCTGATGGAGCTTTGGATCCCCACCAGCTACCACTAAATGTGTACTACCGTTGGGTGGGCCTGAGCCCTAAGTGGGTCGGCCCTGGCCCACCCAGGCCCACCTGTGGCTACTGTGAAAAGGAAGAGGCTGTCCTACCCTGGTTAGGCCCCTAGAGGGCGCTGTTCCCCTAAAATGTCCAGGGAGAAGGGCTGGGTGAGTCAGTAAGGGGATGTATAGCAGGAGGTCGCTAGGACCGAGGAGAGTCCTGGAGAAGGAAACAGGTGCAGCAGGTTATGGGCTGGGTCCTGTTTGGCCATTAAGCACTTAATACCCCACCTGAGTTGTGAGGGGGAGGGGAGAGCTAGCAGCTAAAGAAGAGAGCTGGTAGCTGAAGCAAGAGGATCCCCATGAGAAGTACTGGCTGAGCCCTTTGGACTGGTGGTGAACTGTGTGCAAAGCAAGGAAGCTGGCTGGGGTAAGAAGGCCCTAGAGTGTCAGGTATAAGAACTGTGTGTTACAAGGAAGAACTGTGTGTCCAGGTTACAAGGAAGGACTGGGTGTCCATGTTACAAGGAAGGACTGTGTGTCCAGGTGCTTAAGCTGGAAGATTGAACTGAGTAGGAAGAAATGTTTAAGCTGGAAGAACTGTTTAAGCTTGTAAAAGTGTTTTAAGCTGGAAGAGGTGTGCCCCAGGAAGTGGGAATAAAAGATTTGTATGAGAAATATCCTGTTGGTGAGACCTGATTATGTTTGCCTTTTGAGAAGCAGGTCACCCTGAGCAGAAAGGGGTAGTAGACTATTTTGCATAAAATCTGCATACTGAGAACCAGCTCACCCTGAGTGAAAGAGGGACCTGGGATCCTGAGGTGGGAGCTTCAGCTTCACAATAGCCTCATCTTCACACTACACCACTGCTACAACCTATTCAAAATTCAGCTGAAACACTCATCCTCCAACATCACTACAACCACCTCAGTGATAACTTTGGCTGGGCATCCACTTCTGTGTACAATTCAAGCATCAACAAACTACGATCACTCTGCAGCTCTCCTCACTGCCAATCTCTCTCTACAGCACTCTTCATGAGCTCCGTTTATCAAGCAAGTTGTACCTACCTGTGTCCTTCTCCATTGGCTAATTCTGACTCTGCTCCTTCTATCCTACTCCACCATATAAAAAAAATCCTAACCTTTTTGAGGTTGATTTTAAAATGGTAACGATTTCTCCGTAACACATGTAACTCATGTAAATTTGTCTTGACTAAACTGTAAGCTTCGGGAAGTAGGAACTGTCTCTTATGTGTATCTCTGCACAGTGTGGCATATACCTAGTAGCACTTTAGACATAATTCACAGAACAACTGATTTTATTTTATGCTCGAACATGTACAGTAGCTTCCAAGAAAACTGCTTAAAGTTCTGAGAGAGAAATTTTGTTCATTTTAACAGCTGCTTTGACTAGTAGCATTTCCATTCCTCAGTGTACAGAAAAAAAAGATATTGGTATGTATCCATTTTTAAAGATGGTAAAATGTGACAAATACGGTCTCTCTCAGTTTGGCTGAAAATCATTCTTATCAATTTGTTTCCAGACCCATTGCTATCTACGGGGTACAGGGGGCCTGCTTTGAAGGTGTAGAGGAGAATAGAGGAGTTGTCATTTGGCCAATCGCATTGGAAATATTTTGACAAGAATTCAAACAAGCCTGTCTGCTCCTCACTTCTCCCATATCCTATGGTTGATCTCAGCAACTTGGCAGGAAACAAAGCACAAGCAGTTTAAAATTCTAGCACAGAAAGTGCTGGTTTCAAACTTACTGTATCAAAAAAGGGGTAGAATAGAAAAAACATCCAAAGAGCACAAAGCAAGTCTCCAAGGGAGAAGCAGCATTGTTTTAGTGTCAGAGAAGCTAGTTTGAAAAATCCGTCAGACTCTGCGTTCAGAGAGACTGCATAAACAAGTCTGAGAGAAAATGAATCCAAAGAGTACAAAATGTCAGTCATCTATTACTACTACTTATTTCTAAAGTTCTATCAGGTGTTTGCAGTGCTGTACAGAAACAAGACAGTTCTTTAAAAAGCTTATAATCTAGTCCTGAATCATGCCTGGAAGGCATAGGTGTAGAAATTGTGGCTTAAGCAGAAGGAAAGTAGCTGATGATCCTGAGAGATCTAGGGTCAGCAATAGCACAGGCAGACAAGGAGAGAGAGAGAGAGGACATCTTCAATTCCCTAAAGTCCAAAGCCAAGCTAGAGATTTATAAGGAATATTCCAAGGTGGCAGCTAGCTGGAGAGTCACAAGAAGAGCTCCAAAATGTGATCTAAAATGGAAGGATTCTGTTTCCTGCAGAGCTGCCACATTCAAGCCAGCACTTGTGCTGACATTAAAATTGTGCGCAGAGATGCACAGATAAGCAGCAGCTTGGGCTATGGCAATGTGGCCACAGGTATGAGGCCAAAGGGCATGACCAAAGGGGTAAGTCCCTTTGAAGCAAGAGAGCAGCCATGTGAGGCTAGATATAGTAGACTGGTGATGTATTATTTGAAGACTAAGATTACTATGGGTAAATGAAAGGGTTACAGACATTATGTGGTTACAAGCCTTATGGATTCACGTGTAGTAATGAGATTGCAATCAGCGCCCCCCCCCCCCCCCAAAAAAAAAAAAACCCTGGACTCACATATTACCCACAATGGGATTTTTATAAATATGGGATCAGAGACCTCCCTAAGCCCTATTCCTCACTCCCCAACTCCATCACCAGCCAGTACACACTCTCCATCCAATTGTGTGAAATGCATTGGGGAAGAACGGATAATAAGGCACCCTAAATGTGTTGGTAAGCATGGATTGTAAAGGAGATGAGACTTCTAAGTCAGTGATTATCAGCCCAGTCCTCAACACACCTAACCAGTCAGGTTTTCAGGATGGAAATGATGCATTGTAAATAACTGTCACAAATTGAATGCAGTGAAAAACAGGTTCAGGCTTTTTAAGCAAACTAGGCCTGTAAAATCATAGCATCTCTCAGTCCTGATACTTCACTGAAGAAATGTGACAGTCTGATTAAGTTAATGAAGCTTGGCAGAGTTACAAGGTTGGCAAGGGTTGTGTACATCTGGACATATAGGCATGCTGAGAAAATATAAAAAAAATAATTGGGCCAGGTGCAGAAATGTTAAATTTAAGGATGAGCAAAGCTTGGAGATAAGAAAACGTACTATGGTTGAAACTTGGTCATAATTGGATAAGAGATAAGAAAGTTGGAACTTGGGCATAATTGGATGTATGTGCAGATTATGATGAAATTGCAGGTGGTCAAATGCATAGGCTAATAGAAAATAATGGTAGAAGAAAAGTATAAATACTGGCAAACTTGATAAGCCAGTCGGAGAAGCCAGTAACCTGTGAAGGCACAAGCCATGTGTCACGACGTGCTGCTCTCCCAACAGCTAGCTGAATGCCTGAACTGCAATGCCTTTCTCTGTTAAAGTTTGCTTTTGGTGAGTATGAAATAAACTTATAAATCTATCCCAGTGTGTCCTTCTGATTATGGAGCTCAAGGTCAGAGTAATTAGTGGGAACATGCTGATTATTAACAGCATGCAAATTTATAGTAGAAACAGAAGAACAGTCCTCCACAAATCTGAAACCAGAGCAACAGGTGACGAGATGCAACCCACTTCTACATGTGCACATTCTTTACTATAGATATAACCAGACTCGACGTGGGACGAGTTTCAGCCATTAGGCCTGCGTCTGAAATCCGACCAAGAATAATCACACCAATGAAAAGATGTAGTCCAACTAAGCAGACACTTTTCAAATTATTTATTTTATTTATTACATTTGTACCCCATGCTTTCCCACACATGGCAGGCTCAATGCGGTTCAGTTTGTTCAAAGTGCATATTTAGACTGGTTACATAACAGAGGGTTTGTTGCAATAACATCCTCTGCATCTGCTTAGTTGGACTATATCTTTTCATTGGTGTGCAATTTAATCACATCTTAGATACTTCATGTGATATTTCTTGGTCAGACTCCTGACACAGACCTATTGGCCGAAACATGGCCCCTGTCGAGTCTACTTATATCCATAATAAAGAATCTGTCCACACCTATAGAAATGAGTTGTGTCTTGTATCAACTCCGCTGTTCTGTTGCTCTGGCATGAAAATTTATCTCTTGCATATCCTGAAAACCTGACTGACCAGGTATGTCCCAATGACTGGTTTGAGAACCCCTGCTCTAAGCTGATGGATCTTGAATGCTAATATTGCTGGGGAAAAGGAGGATGGTAAGGTGGGTTTAGATGTGGATTCCTCTTCCTCCTCAATGGATCAGAATTTATTTCAAATGGTGGTAGTCAAGCCTGTTTTCCTGGGAGAAATTGAGGGCAGAGTAGGAATCCATCTATCCCAAACAGGAAAAGTCTCCATTTTAGAACTATAGAGGCTAATTTATTGGATAAAAAATACCTTGACCAGCTGTTTTACACAGTTATACAAATTCTCTGTGGATATGGCATCTACATTTGCAACTTATGATGCCTTGATTGAAAACTGCCATTTTCAGATTCAGGATCATAAAAACAAGATAAGGAAATGAAATCCATTAATGCAGCCTCAGCCAAGGGAAATCAAGCGTTGTGTAATAAGGCTGAGATTTTAGAAATCAAGTACTACAATAATTTGAGATTTAATTCCCTTCTTAATATGTTTAAGGATTATTTTCTTAATGTATTGAGTTATTTTACCTTCTTCCCTCCTGGCTACATCTAATGCTCATTATATTCCTGGTTCTTATCTTAGACTCGGGGGGGGGGGGGGGGGGGGGGAGGGGAGAGAGGAGAACTTGACCATTTTTTCTTCACGTAATTAGTTTATTTTGATTTATTAACCTCATGTATGAAGAGATTCAACCAAAGCAATGTACAAACGATACAGCTTGACAAACAACCTACATGTATTTACAGGACAACAATAGTAAAATGACCAAATATCAGCATAACACAGAAAAATAAATTAAACTTGTAGATAAATTCTAGTAATAGCAATACTGATACAAAATCGGCAATGTACATCTTATAACAGCACAGTAAAACATTGATATAACAGAACTATGATAAATGTCAGCAGAATACAAATGATACACCACCCCAGGCAACACATTAGAAACATTAATGTAAAACAGATGTATGATGTCAGCACAATACAAATGAAGCATCTTAATTGGCAACACATTAGAACTCTCACCTAACTGATATGATGCTCACAATTTCAGCAAAATACAATGAAACATCTAAATAGGCAACAGGGAGAACAAGTGAAGTTTGGAGGTGGACAAAACAGGTAAAACAAAGCACTGGGCTAAGTAGGTGACTAGACTGAAGGCAAATTGTATGTACAGATACAGTGTGTGCAGCAAACTAGTCCAGAAGCACAGTGAAAAAGATAGTTGCAACAGCTATTAAAGATTTCTGAAGAGGCAAGCTTTCACCTGCTTACTGAAATAGAGGTAGACTTCAGTTAGGCATAGCCCCTGTGGGAGTGAGTTGCAGACTGTGGGAGGTACTCCTGAGAAGGCTCATTGGAGGGTCTCACATTTGTATGATTTCCTTGACAAAGGTACAGTTAAGTATGATCCTTGAGAGACACTTGGCGCCTCAAATGAGTGTATGGGACTAAATTATTATTATACTCTGGTCCATTTGTATGGAGGCCTTAAAATGAGAGTGTTTTAAATTAGACCCTGTAGGGTACCTGGTAGCCAAAGCAGTTTTGGGGGAAAGGGTATGATGTGGCTATGCTGCTTGCAACCCTCTCATTAGTCATGCTACAGAATTCTGAATTAACTGTTTTCTGATCAATATACAGGCCATTACAATAGCCTAGCTATATTATCACCACAGCTTGGAACACTAAGACCAGACTTGTTTTCTCAATGTACAGGAAAAGATTTTGTAGTTGCCGCAAGTGAGAGAAGCAGTTTCTAAAAGTTGCCTGAATTTGTGGGATCAAAGTAAGCGATGACTCCAGCAATATCCCAAGATTGCTGGCCTATAATTTTATGGGAAGCTTGTAGTTTCCAAAAGGGATTTTTATCTAAAAGGTACCTGTCCTCATGTGTTAGGAACCCACAGAATCTCTGTTTTATTTGGGTTCAGGCAAAGTTTGTTGGGTTTTTTTTGTTTGTTTTTGCCCATTCTTGAGTTGCTGTTAGGCAGACAATTTATTCAAAGCTGTGGGTAGATATGGTTTAAAGAGCTGTATAACACTGATATCAATACAGAAATATGTCCACCAAATAAAACAGCTCAGCTAGAGGATTGAAAGTACATATTAAATAGGGGACAATATGGATCCCTGGGGTACCCTTCCGTTCAGTGCCTAAGGTCATATTATGTTAAGGAACAGAACTGATAAATGTCTGACAGCATTTGAACCATGCAAATATTGTGCCACTGATACCTATTTCTGCCAGCTATTCAAGCGTCATTTGTGGTTGTGTCAAAGGCTGTTGAGAAATCCTGCAACTCTAGTATTGAGGCAGATCCCCTGTCATGATTTATATGGAAATAGTAAGGCAGGGATACAAAATTTCCTCTGTTCCATACTGAGTTTCCTTCCGTTTTTGAGTTGAATGCAGACTGTTCCCCAAAGTTTTTCTAGAAAAGAGATGTTAGATACTAGCTGATAGTCTGAGATCATGCTGGTCAAGGGAGATTTTTGCTTTTTTAGTGCTGTTTGCAGTTGCCCTTCCATAGAAGAGTTAATTTTATGGCCGCTTCAATGGCGCCTTTGTTTGCCAGCTGTGTTATCTTTTCTGGGTAAGGATCAAAGCAGAAGAATGCATGCCTACATTAGTTCTTACCTGGGTTGTCTCTTGAAATAGTCACTCATTTTTCTTTAGTGACTTCTGTCATTTCCCTCATCCACACTGATGTTAGGAGCTATCAAAAATGGGGCCTTCCTCTCCCTCTGGACACTTTAGTAAGTATCTGCATAACATTTTTGGTTAGTTTCCCCTCCCCCCGCCCTCTTCCCCTTTCATCTTAGAAATGTGGTAATACTGTATTTGAAGATACTTCAGCAGCTGCCAATTTGGAATATCCTACTTATCCTTTGCTCCCTTTCCTAGCCCCATTAGCTGTTCTAAATATCACCCCATTCTTAGTAGTGCAATCTACCCAACCCTGCTAGAAACTCAAGATTTCCCACTATCTAAATGGATGAGGTTATCAATAGAAATCAAACAAAATAAAACATGGAAAAGAAAATAAGATGATACCTTTTTTTATTGGACATAACTTAATACATTTCTTGATTAGCTTTCGAAGGTTGCCCTTCTTCGTCAGATTGGAAATAAGCAAATGTGCTAGCTGACAGTGTATATAAGTGAAAACATTCAAGCATTACTATGACAGTCTGACAGGGTGGGAGGATGGGGGTGGGTAGGAGGTATGCATGGGGACATCAAAGCATATCATTGATGTCCCCATGCATACCTCCTACCCACCCCCATCCTCCCACCCTGTCAGACTGTCATAGTAATGCTTGAATGTTTTCACTTCTTTCAATTCTTCTTCCACCAGTCCCAAGCTTTTCAAAGGAGAAATTAGGTCTTACCTAATAATTTTCTTTTCATTAGTTCTTCACACTATTCCAGGACGTTTGGGTTAGATATGTCCATCGACCAGCAGGTGGAAATAGAGAATACAGAACTGAGCTCCACTATAGAGACCCCTACCACCAGCCCTGTTCTTCAATATAAGTCATCAAGCAGGAGATAAAGAGAATGAGACCAGGAGCATGTTCTGCAACATAAACACCAAAAATCACTTAACAACCTGAAGGCCTGGCCCCTTGAAAACAGACTCAAAAGGAAAGTGTACAGAGCTGCCAAGTACAGCGTTGAAACATGAGTGGGCTCTTGGAATAGTGTGAAGAACTAATGGAAAGAAAATTATCAGGTAAGACCTAATTTCTCCTTCCATTATGTTACTTTCCACTATTCCAATATGTATGAGAAGTTCACAAGCTAGCCCCCAAACACGGCCTCCGACTGCACAGCAATACCAACTCGATAGTGTTTACTAAAGGTATTTAGCGACTCCCATGCCACCACCTTACAGATATCCACCAGAGAGGAGAACGAATTTTCTGTCCAAGAAGTCACTGTACGCCTGGTAGAGTGTGCCTTCAATACCTGAGGGGGAGACTTCCCCTCCAGAACATAGGCCAGGGCCACAGCCTCCTTCAACTAATGAGCAATAGAAACATCGGGCATCATGAAACCCAACTTAAGAGGACAAAAAGCCTACCTGAATGATGAAAGTCATTCATTACCTCAAGATAGTGCATAAGCGCCCTACAAACGTTCAGAAGCCTCAGAGGCATACTGCGCCCCCACATCTTCTACTGGCAAGGTAGTCTTATTGTGACCATCATCACTGAGTCCACCTTAGGCAAGCCAAACTTCTCCTAACATAGTAACATAGTAAATGACGGCAGATAAAGACCCTGTATGGTCCATCCAGTCTGCCCAACAAGATACTTTATATATACCCGAGTTTGATTTGTCTTTGCCTTTCTCAGGGCACAGACCGTAGAAGTCTGCCCAGCACTGTTCTTGTACTAAGTTCTGAAGCTAACGTCGAAGCCCCTTAAAATTTACAATCAAGCCCATCCCTATCTATTCAGTTACGATCAGGGCATAGACCGTAGAAGTCTGCCCAGCTCCTGTTTTGATTTCCAATGACCGCCATCGCCACCCAATCTCCACTAAGATTCCGCTGAACCATTCCTTCTAAACAGGATTCCTTTGTGTTTATCCCTTATATCCATATTAGATTAAAATGCTTAAAAACAGAAAACAATAACGTTCATATTTAAGAGAATGATCTAATGTATGAGGTCTGCTACCTTCACATAAAGCAGTCAGTTTACATGGTGATCTACATATCCACCAGCTACCAAGCTATCTACGTTTTTGATGTACAGCACTGTGTATGCCTTGTAGCGCTATAGAAATGATAAATAGATAGATAGATAGATAGATAGATAGATAGATAGATAGATAGATAGATAGATTTTATCCCACAAATGTTTGAATTCCAATACCATTTTCATCTCCACCACCTCCCGCGGGAGAGCATTCCACATATCCACCACCCTCTCCATTAAAAGAATACTTCCTCACATTAGTCCTGAGTCTGCCACCCTTCAACCTCCATTCATGTTCTCTAGTTCTACCGCCTTCCCGTCTCCGAAAAAGGTTCGTTTGCAGATTAATATCTTTCAAATATTTGAACATCTGTATTATGTCACCCCTGTTTCTCCTTTCCTCCAAGGTATATATGTTCAGGTCAGCAAGTCTCTCCTCATACAGTTTGCAATGCAAATCCCATACCATTTTTGTAGCTTTTCTTTGCACCGCTGCCAGTCTTTTTACGTCTTTAGATGTGGCCTCCAAAACTGAACACAATACTCCAAGTGGGGCCTCACCAACGACTTGTAGAGGGGCATCAACACTAGGAGTATCCTAGTGGTTAGTGCAGTGGACTTTGATCCTGGGGAACTGAGCTCAATTCCCACTGCAGCTCCTTGTGACTCTGGGCAAGTCACTTAACCCTCCATTGCCCCTGGTACAAAACTAAATACCTGAATATATGTAAACCACTTTGAATGTAGTTGCAAAAACCTCAGAAAGGCAGTCTATCAAGACCCATTTCCCTTTCCTCTGCTGGTTATGCCCCTCTCTACGCAGCCTAGCATCCTTCTGGCCACGGCCGTCGCCTTGTCGCACTGTTTCTCCACCTTCAGATCCTCAGACATCAACACCCCAAGGTCTCTCTCCTGAGTCAAGCTTACTAATTTCTCTCCTCCTATTTGGTATCTCTCTTTTTGGTTTCTGCACCCCAAGTGCATCACTCTACACTTCTTGGCATTAAATTTTAACTGTCAGACCCTCGACCATTCTTCTAAGGTTCAGAGAGCCCTTCTCATCGTCTCTACTCCCTCCAGGGTATCCACTCTATTGGCTATTTTTGTGTCATCTACAAAATGGCACAGCTTTCCTTCCAATCCTTCAGCAATATCTCCCACAAATATATTGAACAGAATAGGCCCCAGCACTGACCCCTGAGAAACTCCACTGCTCACCTTTCTTTCCTCTGAGCGGATTCCTCAGACACTAAAAGATAGAATAGGGCCATGACTCTCCCTACCTTCAGGCCTTTGTCCGGCACGCTCTACTCTGCAGTAATCAGATCTTGAATATACGGATGCATAGGGAACACTTATGATGGACCCCTGAGGCTTTTCATAAGGCCCATGGACTGCCCCCCCCCCCCCATGGAACCCCTGAGGGTTCCTCTATAGAGTGCTGCCAAAGCCTCAGAAATCAGGGAGCCTAACTCCTTCCTGTGGAATAAGTGAAGCATCCTTGGGTCATCACCTTCCTCCAGAGGGAGCTCACCCTCCTCCAAGGGCTCCTTCAGCGAGGGCCCCTCAGAGCACAGATGCCACCTCCAACAGATTAGAAGTCCGAGACCAGGTCTCCTCAGGGTCCTCTGAAACCTCCTTTCTGGGCCTCTTGGAAGCAGGGAGAGCCACCCTAGCATCCACAACCATAGGAGCAGAAGAGCCAGACTGAGGAGAAGCACCTTGCTTCAACAAATAGGCCTGGTAGAGCAAGAGGATGAACTCCAGAGAGAAGAGCAGGCCCTGACCCAGAGCCCCCCCCCCCCCCCCCCCCACGATGCAGCAGTTAAATGGCACTGCCCCAGGGATCCAGAGCCTGAAAACAATTGCTGCGAGGGACCACTCACCACAGCCGTCGGCTCTGTGTCTCCCCCTCCACTCAGAACCACTGGTCTGCACATTGTCCAGTGGCCCAAAGAGGAACAGCAACCCCCACACACACAAAGAGCACCTCCATGGGAGCTACCATCGCTGACACCCATCAGCTGCGCGGGGAATCCCTTCTTTGCTCTGTTTTTTGTTGTTACTGCCAGATAAGCCTTGTTTTGTTGTTTTAATATTCCACTCCACAGCATCAATAAGGGATTCCGAGGCCCCACTCACCAGAGGAAAATCACAGTACATTGCCCACCGATCCAAGGGCCAAAGCCACCCCCTGCTCGCACCCCCAGGCTCAGCACCTGGCCCGCCTCTCAGTTTCTTCTTGTTTTTGTTTTTTTGTTGTTGGTTTTTTTTTAATTTTTTTAGAAACCTGCAATGCAGGTTGCTGAACAGGCTCCACACCAGGAGAGCAGAAGAAAAAAAGGGGAAATGCAGAAGTACCCCAGGCAGGAAAAACAACAAGGACCCAACACCACCAGGTATGTCACCACTACCACTGCCCACTACGCTCACCTGGGATCCAGCTAACTAGACTAGGAGCCTAGGCCTCAGAATCAGAGACAGAGGAGTCTTGTCCATCCACCTGCTGGAGATAGAAAATACTGAAGAATTGGGCTGTTGGTAGGGGTCTATATAGTGGAGCTCAGTTCTGTATAATCTATCTCCACCTGCTGGTCGATGGACATGACTAACCCATACGTTCTGGAATAGTGGGACGTAATGTAATAGAAAAGACTTTAGGAAGCCCACCCAATAATCCAAGTCCTTCTATTGACTAATCCCCAATTGCAATACATTTTAAAATCCATACAGAGTACATCCCTCCAGCAGTACTTCCAGTGAATACCTTGCTTCTCCTGTATGCAGCTCATGTCTCCACTTCATTAGAGATTAAGCACATCCCTCCAAACAGTACTTCCAGTGAATACCTTGCCTCTCCTGTATCTCATGTATCCACTTCAATAGAGATTAAGCATACAGTTGTATATCAGATTAACTCACTCCCCCTTTCTCTTTATCTAAGATCAATTTGACATAACGTACTTAGCATTTCCAGACCGCTATATTTGAGTTTTATATAACTGAGAATTATCCTCTCCTATCTGCACACCCAAATTGGTATCATCTGCATAGAGTACTATTTCCAGCAAGGAGATTAGTAACTCCTTTCACTTTGTGTAATGGGTTTTGATCTGTTCCAGTATCTCTGTTAGATTTTTCTGATATGACCTGTTGTTCAGTAAAGTACTTAGGTATACCCTAAGACATTTTATCCCTCCTTTAGCCCATGGCAAGGGGAAATCAATTAACCTTTGACATTTGCATCACAAGGTTACTGCAAGCACTTACAACTTCTATAACCCAGAGAATGACCCAAATTGTTGAATTAGTTGATCACTTTCCCCATATCGCTAGATTCAAGATCACTCTATTTAACCTATTGGCCAATAATGAAGCTATGGTTTTTCCACCTTAATGAGATGGGCCTATACATACATACACAGGGCTTAATTTGGACTGGTCATCATTAATTTGAATATTATATTGCAATTGTGGCTGCATTTCTAACAAAATAGCATTGTGTCTGTCCAAATGGAAAGCATGATCCAAGGTGAAGGACTGGTTCCATGTGCAAGATGGCTGTAACTTGAACTCTTCATGAAGAAAGTGGCAAGGTTGAGAAATATACATGATAGTGAGAAATACATCAGACTGGAGGAAGAAGGGGAGGAATATGTAGAAGCTGATAAGGATAAGGCAGAATTGCTTAACATATATTTCTATTCTATGTTCACAGATTAAGGGGCAGGAAAAGACTGTGCAGTCAGAGTTGGAATCGATAAAAAATGTACCAAATCTGAATCCATCTTCAAAATAAAAACTAACAGTTACATACTGTACGGTCTGTGCCAGAGCCGGTGGTTGGGAGGCAGGGCTGGTGGTTGGGAGGTGAGGATAGTGCTGGGCAGACTTATACGGTCTGTGCCAGAGCCTGTGGTTGGGAGGCGGGGCTAGTGCTGGGCAGACTTATACGGTCTGTGCCAGAGCCTGTGGTTGGGAGGCGGGGCTAGTGCTGGGCAGACTTATACGGTCTGTGCCCTGAAGAGCACAGGTACAAATCAAAGTAGGGTATACACAAAAAGCAGCAAATATGAGTTATCTTGTTGGGCAGACTGGATGGACTGTGCAGGTCTTTTTCTGCCGTCATCTACTATGTTACTATGTTACATGGTTAAATTTATCACTTTATACTTGCATATTTTTTGTCCTGTGAATATCTAATATCAACATCCATAATGTCAAAGAAGCTTTCCATGAAGTCAGCTGTTATTTGAGCATTATACCATAACTCCAGATGGAAAATAATTTTGGGTAACAATGTATGACACAGGACCCAGATGCTGTGGTGCCAATGTCAGTCCATATTCAGGCAGTGATAAAAAATGCTCCTACAAGAGCTTCCAATCTCGAAAAACATTTACAGTGCTTTCATCCAGAAGTATTGAAAGCTGAGAGAGAAACATGACAGCAAAAGCATGGAACCAATACCCAGTACTTCCAGCCAGGAAAAGGACCAGAAAACTTCAGACATCACACACCCTGTGTTGTGAACACTCTGCAGCTGGCAATAAGAGAGAGTCTGCAAGAAGGACATGCTGCTACTCTGATTAGCAAGGTGAGGAAAGTAGTTATTGCTGCCAGAACATCTAAAGTTGATGCTATTTTGAAGAGATAAGCCAGAAAAGGGGCAATTATTGATAAAGCCATATGATGGGGCAGTACCTATTTACTGATTTGGTGCTTGCTTGATCTGAAACCCGATCTGAAACCCTTTTCTGTGGACATACCAACACTCAAGTGATGCTAAGTGAAAAATCAGTGGACAAAGGTAAGAGAATTGGAAGAGTTCCTTCGTCACCCATTTACAGTGACTAAAAAATTACAAACTGAGGATTTAACTACAGGTATATTCTTGAAGGAGTGGAAGAACCTGATGTTTCATCTGTCCCAAAAAGGAGAATTAATTGCAGATGGCATTTCTGCTTGAATGAAGAAAGGCACAATTATTATAAAATAAGTTTCCCTTGGCAGCTGTTTATGTAGACCCAATGAACCGGCTTCTTCTGGATGATTAACAGCTGACCAAAGGAAAAGGTGCTCTGTGTGAGGTTGCAGTTAGAATGAATGGGTTGCATGTAATGAATGTAACTAGTGAGGTAATTAAATTTGCTGATGACACAAAGTTATTCAAAGTCATTAAATCACGGGAGGATTGTGAAAATTACAAGAGGACCTTACGAGACTGTGAGACTGGGCGTCTAAATGGCAGATGGCGTTTAATGTGAGCAAGTGCAAAGTGATGCATGTGGGAAAGAGGAACCCGAATCATAGCTACATCATGCAAGGTTCCACGTTAGGAGTCACGGACCAAGAAAGGGATCAAGGTGTCTTCGTTGATGATACGTTGAAACCTTCCGCTCAGTGTGCTGCTGCGGCTAAGAAAGCAGATAGAATGTTAGGTATTATTAGGAAAGGAATGGAAAACAAAAATAAGGATGTTATAATGCCTTTGTATCGCTCCATGGTACGACCGCAGTTCAAATATTGTGTTCAATTCTGGTCGCCACATCTCAAAAAAGATATAGTGGAATTAGAAAAGGTGCAGAGAAGGGCGACGAAAATGATAAAGGGGATGGGATGACTTCCTTTTGAGGAAAGGCTAAAGCGGCTAGGGCTCTTCAGCTTGGAGAAAAGGTGGCTGAGGGGAGATATGATAGAGGTCTATAAAATAATGAGTGGAGTTGAACGGGTAGATGTGAAGCGTCTGTTCACGCTTTCCAAAAATACTAGGACTAGGGGGATTGCGATGAAGCTACAATGTAGTAAATTTAAAAAGAATCGAAGAAAATGTTTCTTCAACTCATCATGTAATTAAATTCTGGAATTCGTTGCCAGAGAATGTGTTAAAGGCGGTTAGTTTAGCGGAGTTTTAAAAAAGGTTTGGATGGCTTCCTAAAGGAGAAGTCCATAGACCGTTATTAAATGGACTTGGGGAAAATCCACTATTTCTGGGATAAGCAGTGTAAAATGTTTTGTACTTTTTGGGATCTTGCCAGGTATTTGTGATCTGGATTAGCCACTGTTGGAAAACAGGATGCTGGGCTTGATAGACCTTTGGTCTTTCCCAGTATGGCAATACTTATGTACTTATGTAATGTCAGGAGGAAAAAGTTAAGGAGGCTGAAGACATTGCAGCACTAACATCAACTAAGGATGAATTTTGATAAATATCTGGATCAGAAAGAGAAACTGAAAAGAGTGATATTCATCAAAACTAATAGTGCAAAAAGTAATTCTTTATATCCTGAAATTGTTAGAGATAATGCTCTGGTGGTTACTGCTTCTTTACCACCGACCCAAGTTAGCGTTGAGAGGTTATTCTCTGCTCTAAGAATAATTAGATCAGATTTGAGGGCCTCCATAAATGAGGATCTGACTAAGGCAATTCTTTCTCTGAGGACAAATTCTTCAAACATTTATTACAAAATGTCTCCTGTGTGCTATCGGATTCCTCAATTTGTGAACTTGCGCTGGATATATTACAATAAAGTAAAATTTTTGAGAGTTATAAATAATTTTTCCTTATATATCAGCTTTTCTGTAGAAGTTCATTTTTATTATTTTGAATTATTTATAAATAAAAAATATTAAGTGTGTAACAGTGTATTGCATATTTTCATTTGACAGCATTTTTTTGTTCAGGTTCTTTGTCCAACCTTCAAATAAATATATGTTGTGGTGTATTAGGATATTTTTTATATACAAAATTAGGACTATGTTTCTGTAATTAATAGAAGTTGTCTTAGATTTACTATGCATGGTAGAAGTTGGAGTCGGAGTCAGAGTGCAAAAACAAAACAAAACAAAAAGCCAGACGAGTCAGAGTCAAAGGTTTGGTGTACCAACTCCACAGCCCTGACAGGAATACAATCACAGAAGAAAAAACAATTAGGAATGTAAGTGTGGTAAATGATTTTCAGAGGACTGTGTTTATGAAGATCTAGGTAGGCAAAGCGATTGGGCTGGATGGCATACATCTGAGGGCACTGAAGGAAAGGTTCTGATGGCTCCAATATCTGACCTTTCCAATGCTTTTCTAGAGTCAGGAGCAGAAAAATGGAGAAGGGCGGATATGGTCTCCCTCCACAAAAGTGGAAATAAGGGGGAGGATGGGAACTACAGGCCAGTCAGTCAGACCTCTGTGGTAAATAAATTAATAAAAATGCTTTTAAAACGGAAAATAGTGAGCTTTTTTTGGAATTAAATGGACTGCAGAAACCAAGGCAACATGTCTTGTCGGACTAATCTGATTAATTTCTTTGGGTAACCAGACAGTTGGATAAAGGGAGAGCACTAGATATGGTGCTCTTAGATTTTATCGAAGTTTTTGTCACAATTCCGCACAGATGACATAAATAAACTGAGTGCCCTTGGTATGAGCTCTAAAAAGACTGACAAGGTTAGGAACTGGTTGACAAAAGACAAAGGAACTCTGAGGAAGGGAAAATTAGGTTTTTACCATGATAATTTTCTTTCCTTTAGTCATAGCAGATGAAGCCATTACGTATGGGTTGTGTCCATCAACCAGCAGGGGGAGATAGAGAGCACTCAACTTTTCACAGTGCCTCATGGCCAGCTAGCTCCACTGCGTCTTCAGTATTTGAAGCTTCCAAAGCAGTATGGCATACCGCAATGGGAATAACATGAACTTTCCTCACAGCGAACGATGGCCCCTAAACAAGGGCATGAACTCAAAAAAGGAGGGAATGAACTCATCCTCCTGGAGGGAATAAACTCGTCCTCCACTTTGTATAAACGGAGGGAATACTTGCATCCTCCTGGATGGAATAAACTCATCCTCCCAAAACATGAACTGGAGGGAATGAACTCATCCTCCTATAACTGTAACAAGAATCCTGAAGACTGTTTTCCGACTCCCCAAAAAAGGAATATAAATTCAGGAAACAAGAACAGCAACTAAAATCAGAATCACTGCAATACAGACAATCATACAGGGAGGGCTCATGGCTTCATCTGCTATGACTAAAGGAAAGAAAATTATCATGGTAAGAACCTAATTTTCCCTTCCTTGTCATCAAGCAGATGAAGCCATTACGTATGGGATGTAACAAAGCAATCCCTAAATAGGGTGGGAACAAGCCACACCACGCGCTAGCACCTGTGCTCCAAAACGCGCATCCCTCCTGGCAGCCACATCCAGCCTGTAATGTCGGGCGAAAGAGAGCTTAGAAGCCCATGTTGCAGCACTGCAAATCTCATGAAGAGATAGTGCTCCAGTTTCCGCCCAGGAAATCGCTCTTGTGGAATGTGCCTTAAAGGCTTCAGGCGGAGCCCGGCCAGACAGCAGATATGCTGAAAAGATAGCTTCTTTGAGCCAACGGGCAATAGTGGGTTTAGACGCTGAAGACCCTCTGTGAGGACCTGCAAACAGCACAAAAAGATGATCAGAGGTCCTGAAAGAATTTGTAATTCGTAGATACTGCAACAGAGTCCTGTGCACATCCAAAAGCTGCAACTGCCCAAATGAATCTGGAAACTCCTCCTCAACAAAGGAGGGAAGAAAAACAGGCTGGTTTAGGTGAAACGCTGAAACCACCTTAGGCATGAAGGAAGGCACGGTCCGAACCGTGACCCCTGACTCTGAGAATTGCAGAAAAGTGTCTCTACAGGACAGCGCCTGGAGCTCTGACACCCGTCTCGCCGAGGTAATTGCCACTAAAAAGACGGCCTTCAGTGTCAAATCTTTCTCTGAAGCACGCCGAAGTGGTTCAAAGGAAGCCCCCTGAAGGGCCTTCAATACTAACCCCAGGTTCCAAGCTGGACAAGGTGCCCGCACGAGAGGATGGAGCCGAAGCACCCCTCTAAGAAACCGTGCCACATCTGGATGAGCAGCTAAGGACACACCTTCAACCTTGCCAAGCAGGGAGGCCAATGCTGCCACTTGCACCCGCAGGGAATTATAGGCCAAGCCTTTGTGTACACCATCCTGCAAAAAGTCCAGAATCGGCGAGACAGGAGCCCGCAACGGAGAAAGCGCTCTTGAAACACGCCAGACTTCAAACTGGCGCCAAATCCTGGCATAAGCCACGGAAGTGGAGCGCTTACAGGCCTGCAGGAGAGTGGAAATTACCTTATTTGAGTAGCCTTTATCTCTCAATTGCGCCCTCTCAATCGCCATGCCATGAGACCAAAGCGGCAGGCGTCCTCCATGGCCACCGGACCCTGTGACAACAGGTGCGGAACCAGAGGTAACGGAAAGGGAGCCTCCAACAGCATCTGTCGGAGGTCCGCATACCAAGGCCTCCTGTGCCAATCCGGGGCGATGAGCACCACTTCTCCTGGATGCAGCCGAATCCACAGGAGCACTCGCCCTATCAAGGGCCAAGGAGGGAAGACATACAGCAAGCCCAGGGGACAGGGTTGAGCCAAGGCATCCAACCCAGCAGAGCGAGGATCCCTCCGTCTGCTGAAGAAGCAAGGGACTTTGGCATTGGAACTGGTCGCCATAAGATCCATGACTGGCTTGCCCCATTTGGCACATATCTGCAGGAATACATCGTCTGCTAGTTCCCACTCCACTGGATCAATCTGATGCCTGCTTAGATAGTCGGCTTGCACGTTGCTCTGACCTGCAATGTGAGCTGCTGACAGGGACTGTAGATGCAGCTCGGCCCAGTGGCAAATTTGTTCGGCCTGCGCAGCTAGAGCTCTGCACTGAGTGCCGCCTTGTCGATTTATGTAGGACACTGCTGTCGTGTTGTCCGACATCACTCGGACAGACAACCCTTCCAGGGTCACTTGAAAGGCCAGAAGAGCCAGAAACACTGCTTTCAACTCCAGGCGGTTGATAGACCACTCCGTCTCGTTGGGCGTCCACAGACCCTGGGCATGCTTCCCCTGGCAATGTGCGCCCCAGCCCTTCAGGCTGGTCACCACTAGGCATCAATCGGGGAGCGCCAGCGGCATTCCCCGCTGTAACATGCTGTCCGAGAGCCACCACTCCATACTGAGGCGGGCCGCAGGGAGCCAAGAAAGTCTGCACTGATAATCCTGAGATACTGGAGACCATCGTTGAAGTAGAGAATACTGTAGAGGTCTCAGGTGCGCTCTCGCCCATGGCACCACTTCCAAGGTGGCCGTCATCGATCCCAACAGCTGGACAATGTCCCAAGCTCGCGGGCGGGGCATCCTCAGGAGCAGACGGACCTGATTCTGAAGCTTGCACCGCCTTTGCTTGGGAAGAAACACATAGCCCGAGGCTGTGTCGAACCTGACCCCCAAATCTTCTAGAGATTGCGAGGGGGTCAGCTAACTTTTGGCCATATTGGCGACCCAGCCCAGAGATTGAAGGACTGAAACCACTCTGGCTGTAGCTAGATGACACTCTTTTTCTGAGTCTGCTCTGATGAGCCAGTCGTCTAGGTACGGGTGAACCTGGATACCCTCTCGCCTGACAAAGGCAGCTACTACCACCATTACCTTGGAGAAGGTTCGGGAAGCTGTGGCGAGGCCAAAAGGCAAGGCCCGAAACTGGAAATGTTTTCCCAACACCGCAAACTGCAGAAACTTCTGGTGCGGGGGCAAAATTGGAATGTGCAAGTAAGCTTCTTTCAGGTCCACAGACGTGAGAAACTCTCCTGGCTGTACCGCCACAATGACGGAGCGCAGGGTTTCCATGTGAAAATGCCGCACTCCTAAGGACTTGTTTAGCTCTTTTAAGTCCAGGATTGGGCGAAAAGACCCGCCTTTTCGTGGCACCACAAAGTAAATGGAGTAGCGGCCTAGACCTTGTTCGGCGGGAGGCACCGGGGTCACTGCCCCTATCTGGCACAGATTGTGCAAAGTCTCCTCTACCGCCGCCCGTTTGGCGGCAGAACCGCATCGGGACTCCACAAACACGTCTCTCACCGGGGCATCGAATTCTATTCGGTATCCGTCTCTGATCAGGTCCAAGACCCACTGATCTGCGGAGATTTTGGCCCACTCCTCGAAAAAGAGGGAAAGTCTTCCTCCGATGACAGGAAACGAGGAGGGGGCCGGCGCACCATCATTGAGAGGGTTGCCCCTAAACTCCTGGCCTTGAACCGGCAGCTGCGGAACGTTTGTCCGAGCTAAAGTAGTTTCTTTGCTGAAAGCGGGCACGAGAAGTGAACCCAGCAGCACGCCCCGGGCGGTACCTTCTAGCTTCACGGAAGCGAGGTCTGTAAGAGGAGAGGACCACCTGACCCTTAGAGGAAGGCTTCGGCCTATCTTCGGGCAAGCGCTGAGGTTTGGAATCCCCCAGGCCTTTAACAAAGTTTTCCAGCTCCTCACCAAACAGGAGAAGGCCTTGAAAGGGCAACTTCACAAACCTTTGCTTAGAGGCCATGTCCGCCGCCCAATGTCGTAACCAAAGAGTGCGGCGACCCACCAATGCTACAGCCATTTGTTTAGCCGAAACTCTGACCATATCATAAAGGGCGTCAGCCAAAAAGGACAAGGCCGACTCCATCCGCGGAGCCACTTCAGATAAGGTCTCTGCTCCATCACCGGGCTGTTCCACTGCCTGCTGTAACCAAGCCAGGCAGGCTCTAGCAGCATAACAACTGCAAGCAGACGCCCGAACAGTGAGACCTGCCAAATCAAAGGACCGCTTCAGAGCTGAATCAAGCCTGCGGTCTTGAATATCCTTCAGGGCAACACCTCCTTCAACAGGGAGGGTAGTTCTCTTTGTCACAGCCGTGACCAGGGCATCCACTTTAGGCATTGCAAAGCGAGCCAAATGTTCCTCACTCAGAGGGTATAATTGCCCCATAGCCCTGGCAACCTTCAAAGGTCCCTCGGGGTCAGCCCATTGAGCCCAAATAAGCTCTTGGATGGAGTCATGCAAACGAAAGGCTCGAGCAGGCTTTCTGGTACTAGCCATCCTTGGATTAACAGAGGAGGCTGTGCCACTCCCAGGATCTTCAATCGAGAGGGCTTGTAAGGCATCTGAAATAAGCGTGGCAGCTCCTCGCAGTGGAAAATCCTCACCAAAGACGGATCATCAAGCTCCTGTGGCAATTCTGCACCCAATTCTGGCTCCTCAGCCCAAGAAGTTCTGCCAGACTCCTCAGAATCCTCATAGCCCGACCACGGGGGGGAAAAGGGAGGTGCGCCACACTCAGAAGGGGAATTAGCCCTTCTGCGTTTATCAGGAGGATAAGAAACAGGCAAAGCCAACTCCAAAAGGCCAGGATCCAGCGGGGGGGGGGGGGGGGGGGGGGGGGGGGGGCAGGCAGAGGGTCCGAAGATCCCTGTGGAAGAGCTCTTTTAAGCATGTATGCCCTATGCAGCATTAAAACAAAATCAGGGGAGAAAACCTCTCCCTGACCGCCCAGATCCTGCCCAGGGCTATCAGCTCTATTATTAGCCTCACTCAGAGAACCCCCCCCCCCCCCCCCGGATTCAGGGCTCTCTGTCGCAACGGAGGCCGCGCCATGTGGAAAATCCAAAATGGCGTCCGCTGCCAGCTCAGAGCGTGAAAGATCGCTGCTCGCCATGCTCGGGTCGGCTCTACCGTCTGTACAGCATGAATTACAGAGCCCCGCTGCTGATTTGCGCTTGCCACATTTAGAACAGTGCTTTACAGTCTCCGCAGCCATCGCCGAAAACGGCAGTAAAATTCAAAAATGGCGGTTCGCGCCAAAAACGTCCCGATCGCGGGCCCACCCCGGAGTCAGAAAACACTCTTACCTCACTAGACCGAGTATCACAGCTCCAGTCCTGCAGAAGAATCTCAAGAAAAAAAAAACCTCTTTTCCAAAATCGCTGCGCTAAAGCGCGACGTGACTAATTATTTATTTACTTTTTTTACTTTTTTTTTTCTTTTTCTTTTTTTAACGTTGTGAGGAAAGCAGAGGCAAAAGAGGTAAATAAAATCACTCCAGAGGCTCAGATAAGTGGGAAAGGCGAACCAATGTGCCTGCATCCACTGAGTGGGAAAGGACAGGGAAAAGCAAGCTAATATGTCCACATCCACGGGGGCATGGGTAAGGCAGGGAAAGGGCTGACCTATGTGCCTTCAAAGTGAAGCTGCTATAGCCTCTAACACCCCGGCTAACAACTGGCAAGCCAGGAGCCACCCCCAGGCAGATTTTTGATGAAGCTCGAAGAAGCTGCAGCCACCCTGCTTGGGGAGCTAGCTGGCCATGAGGCACTGTGAAAAGTTGAGTGCTCTCTATCTCTCCCTGCTGGTTGATGGACACAACCCATACGTAATGGCTTCATCTGCTTGATGACAAGGAAAAGGGAGATTAAAAGTGGTGCGCCAGAAAGATCACTGCTTGCCCTGGTTCCTTTCAACATTTTTTTGTGAGATATCTGGTAAGGTTTCCCTCTTTGCAGATGATACCAAAATATGCAATAGGATAGACACCCATGATGACATAGATAACATGAGGAGGGACCCAGTGAAGCTTCAGAAATGATCCAGAATGTGATGGCTAAAATTTAATACTAAAAATGTAGGGTGATGCTTTTGGATTTAAAAAAAAAGAAAAAAAACTGAGGGAGTGGTAAAGTATAAGAGAAGTATTTCTATGCACTAAAAAAGCAAAACTTGGGTGTTATCATAAGTGATGACCTTAAGGTGGCCAAACAGGTAGAATAAACACACAGGAGTGGCAGAATGCTGGTGACAGGCTGGGAAGATGAGAAAAAAGTGACCAAAAAATAGAGGCAGAATCAAATCAAATGGCACAAATGGTGAGTGAATAGGACTGGAGTTGAATATCAAAACACCATCCCCCACAGTATGGTAAAAGTAACTTTAAAAAAAAGCCAGATGCAGACACATTTTGACTTACGCCTGCATCAGGGGCATGAAATACAAATATAAATATTTCAACATACAAATCAAATACACAGAAAATTGCCACACTACACAAAAAGAGATAAATACTGTCTATCAAATACTGTATTTGACTGAATCATCATGAATTTAAAGAAACTCACAAACTTACAAAATAAAAAGCAATAATACATTACTACTTTTCTGAACTACATCTAAATCAATACTACAAATTAATTATAAGAACAAATGATACTGTGATATAACTAAAACTAAAGGTGCTAAACCAAATGTTACAAACCTTATCCTGAAATACGTGAACACACTGTTACTATAACTCAGCATACAAAAGCTGAGTGCAAATATCATCATGTATCTTGGCATCTTATTGACACTGTGGTCCTTTTACTAAGCTGCGGTATGCGCTAGTATGCACTTAATGAACGGTGCTTGAGCATGAGCTGCAGTAAATTCCCAATCACTGTGAACTAAAAAATATTTTTAATTTTAGCGTGGATGGGGCTTGACTGGGGGGGCAGAGAGCAGGCATTCCAGCACTAATCATTCCGTGCATTCACATTGCTGGGCACTAACAGATTAGCGCAGGGTTACTGCGGAAGCCCTTACCAGCCACAAAATAGATGTCAGTAAGTACTCTCACAATATTTTTTTTAATGGCTGCTCACTAATGGCAACATTAGCGCATGGCCATTAACTGAAAATTTTTTTTTAAAAATCTGCCATTTTCCAGCTACATTAAAAATGGCTTTAGCACAAGGGAAGAGCGTACTAAGGCCAACTTTTACTGCAGCTTGGTAAAAATGACCCCACTGTTTCCAACATGAATTTTTTAAAAATTCCCTAGCTCATCTAATTCATTTCTATCTTACCATACCATAGATCCTCAATAAAAATATTCACTGAAATTCAAGGCTGCAAGGCATAAAATTAATGAAAGGACCATCACAGACCTTTCATGATTTTTGCCCCACATTTGTAACATATTTGTTTTTTTGAAGTTGAAAAGTCTCAGATGATAAACTAATCAAGAAATTTGGGTATGTGTATATTTATATTATTCACTTGTGACTTGGTTGATCTGCAGAACCCATAGAAAATGAAATGAGTCTTATTTATATAGGGGCCCTTTTACCAAGCTACGGGAAAAAAGGCCCTGCGCTGGCAGCAGGGGACATTTTTTCCGTGCGCCAGAGCCCTTTTTACCGCAGCAGGTAAAAAGACCCCAGGCACACAGGTCATGCAACAGGGAGCCCTTACTGCCACCCACTGAGGTGGCAATAAGGGCTCCCGTGCTAACTCGGCAGTAACTGAGCAGCGTGCGGTGATGCCCGATTACTGCCGGGTTATCGCCGCACAAAACATTTCCGGGGGGGGGGGGGGGGTCTTCTCCCCCCCCAGAAATGGCGCACACTGGGAGCGGAAGTACCGCCGGTGACCGCATTGGGCCAGAGGTAGTCCTGAAAAAGCGAGTGGTGAGCCCGCATTGGGCTTACCGCTGCTCTGTAAAAGGGCCCAACGGTATCATATGGCTGAATTCTTGCAAGTCCTGGGGTGACACTCCTCCCCCTTTCAAGCATGTTCAATTATAAAATTAGATGGCAGATTCCTTTCAAAATCTCACTCCCTATGACATCCTTAGACTTATAGAAGCTTCCATACTTTAAAGTTCTTCATCAGGCCCCCTCCAAATATTTTGAGACCCCAGTAAACCTAACATGCTGTGTAGATTACTTATTATCAAAGTCTGTTTTATATTTTATATACGAATGTACATATACATTTATATATATACCCATGCATATATCAGACCTCGACAAATTTTCATTAAATCTGGGATTCAATCCAAAATATTTGGAGCCAGAAGCTGAGACCTGTCTCGCTTCTCATCCTCCACTCCTCCAACATTGCCCACAGTGATTTTTTTTTTTTTTTTTGGGGGGGGGGGGGGAGATGGGCTGGAATTCCCTGCCAGATCAGCAGTACCTCTTTCAGAAACTAATCTACTAAGGCTTTTTTTCCTATTCTCTATCCCTGGGCAAAGGAACTTTAGTAAATCAATATCTTAAGGTGCTTTGGCAAGATACTGACAAAAGCTACCAGTCTCACATCCCAAAGTATACTGTCAGCTGTGTGACAGCAATGCCTTGATGACAAGAGAAACAGAGAGACAACTGCCTCTGTTTCACATATCACCATGGTCTAAGTCCCCCCTCCCATGCGCTCTATACCACCCCCCCCCCCAATCTTCACCCAGTCTCTCTCGTGCCCTCACCCCAACAGCCTTCACCTGGTCTCTTTGTGCAGTGGTGTCTCTAGACAGAAATATTTAGGGAGGCAGGAGAAGGGGTGCAAACCAAAGTGACATTTCTGGACATCACAGCCTTCCTTGCCCCACATTTAAAATTAGCTATAAGAGATACCACAACAAAAAGGATCCAGTAGTATTTATGCATAAATAACCCCCAAGTCAGTTTCCGCCACCCAGTACAATTATCGATCAATGGATTCTTCTACCTGAAAGCGATATGAGGTGTATATTGAATCGGACAAAATATCAATTGAACTTTGTAGCTCTCATTTCTGTAATATACCCATCACATTTCTCCAACAGTGGAATAAAGACATTTCCCCTTATACCTCACTGTACAAAACATATAAATATTAAAACTGTTATTCCTGCCAGACATTTTCTGAACACACAAACCTGCAAAAGAGGTACTCAGAACCTGTATAGTAAACACCCTACCAAAAGAGCACTAACTCATAGAAGTGCAAGAACTCTACCCATGAAAAGGCAACACTACAAATATTACACCAGGTTCTAGAATACCTATACTCCTTAAATTGGGGAAACAGAACAAATGAAACTGCTCAAATCCTTACACAAGAACTATTTGCTAGAAGAATTCCACACTTCAATCACACAGGCAAACAACAGACCCTCAGCAAATACAGAACAAGGTGCCATAAGTTAGTGATAGATATGAAGGCAATAAATGAACTGGAGTCACTAAAGTCAGACAGCATATACAGCAAAACTGGATAAATAAAAATGCATTTCCACATGTATTGAGCAAAATAGAAAGATATCAGAGATGCACATTTCACAAAGCTAACATATTCCCCAATTAATATAGTCAAAGTAAAATGTTTGTTTCTACCTTTGTTGCCCGGGCATTTTATTTTTTGATTTGGATTTGTTTACACCTTTTCAGTAGTAGCACTGAGTTGATCCCCAGTCTCTCTTTTCTACTTTCCTCTGTCTCTCTTCTAACTCTCATTCCAAGATCTGCTATTATTTGATATTTCTTCTCTCATCCTGACTTCCATTCTTCCCCTACATTTGTCTGACACTAAACTTTCAGTTTTTTCCTCCATTTCTTTCTTTGAATCCTTACTATCCACTCAAAATTCAGCTTCCTTCTCACCCTCTAGTTCTAAATCTCTCTTGATTTTTCAGCTATCAGCTTTCCTCCCTCTTAGCCAATCTTCATTCTTACCCCTTTCCCTAAACTTCACATCTCCCCGTCTCACTTTTTCCTCAGGTACTTATTCCTTTTTTTCACCCTTTCTGAACAGCTAAGGTATTTAACTGTAGCAGGTGTTCTGCGAGGGCAACAGGCTTTATTATTCACACAAGTGGGCAACGCCAACCCGCATTGCCAGGTCCGGCACTTATAAAAGTATAAATAGAGTTTGTGGAGCGCGAGACACGTTCCACAGTGCATGTGTGAGTGCCTTCCTGTCCGCCACGAGAACACGGTCTCCTCAGTTTTATACTACAGCAAAAATAAAGTAAAAATAACAAAGGAGACAACTCCAAGAAGAGGTGGAAGGGATTGTGAGAATATAAAGCCTGCTGTCCTCGGAGAACACCTGCTACAGGTAAGTACCTTAGCTTTCTCCAAGGACAAGCAGGTTTATCAATTCTCACAAGTGGGGAATCCCTAGCATCCAGCTCACCAAAAACAACAAACACTGGTAAATTAGGTCTCGCAACGGCGAGGATACAACACAGATTAACCTAAAACTTTATACAATCTGAATGAGAGTACAGCCTGGAATAGAATAAAATGGACCTAGGAGGGTGGAGTTGGATTCTAGAAGATTCTGCAACACTGACTGCCCGAACCGAATATCGCATCAAGTATCCTGCTCAAGGCAGTAGTGTGATGTGAATGTGTGGATTGAAGACCACGTTGCAGCCTTGCAAATTTCTTCAATGGAGGCTGACCTCAAATGGACTACCGATGTGGCCATGGCTCTGACATTATGAGCTGTGACATAAGCCTCCAAAGGCCAGGCCAGCTTGGCCGAAAGTGAAGGGATGCAATCTAACAGTCAAATTGAGATGGTGCATTTCCCGCTGGCAACCCCCATCCTGTTGGGATCAAAAGAAACAAAAAGCAGGGCAGACTGTCTGTGGGGCCTGATCTGCTCCACGTAAAAGGCCAATGCTCTCTTGTAATACAAGGTGTGCAAGCTGCTTTCGCCAGAATGGGCATGAGGTCAGGGAAAGAATGTTGGTAAGACAATCGACTGGTTCAGATGGAACTCAGACACCACCTCTGGCAGGAACCTAGGGTGAGTGCAGAGGACTACTCTGTTGTGAAGAAACTTAGTATAAGGTGCATCAGCGAATACTACAAACCTGTAGAAGGTATTCTCCGAGGACAGCAGGCTGATTGTTCTCACTGATGGGTGACGTCCACGGCAGCCCCTCCAATCGGAATCTTCACTAGCAAAATCCTTTGCTAGCCCTCGCGCACCGATGCGCACCGCGCATGCGCAGCCGTCTTCCCGCCCGAAACCGGCTCGTGCCGGCCAGTCTCATATGTAGCAAGACAAAGAGAAGGGAAGACACAACTCCAAAGGGGAGGCGGGCGGGTTTGTGAGAACAATCAGCCTGCTGTCCTCGGAGAATACCTTCTACAGGTATGTAGCATTCGCTTTCTCCGAGGACAAGCAGGCTGCTTGTTCTCACTGATGGGGTATCCCTAGCCCCCAGGCTCACTCAAAACAACAACCATGGTCAATTGGGCCTCGCAACGGCGAGGACATAACTGAGATTGACCTAACAATTTATCCAACTAACTGAGAGTGCAGCCTGGAACAGAATAAACATGGGCCTAGGGGGGTGGAGTTGGATTCTAAACCCCGAACAGATTCTGAAGCACTGACTGCCCGAACCGACTGTCGCGTCGGGTATCCTGCTGCAGGCAGTAATGAGATGTGAATGTGTGGACAGATGACCACGTCGCAGCTTTGCAAATCTCTTCAATAGTGGCTGACTTCAAGTGGGCTACCGACGCTGCCATGGCCCTAACATTATGAGCCGTGACATGACCCTCAAGAGCCAGCCCAGCCTGGGCGTAAGTGAAGGAAATGCAATCTGCTAGCCAATTGGATATGGTGCGTTTCCCCACAGCCACTCCCCTCCTGTTGGGACAAAAGAAACAAATAATTGGGCGGACTGTCTGTTGGGCTGTGTCCGCTCCAGATAGAAGGCCAATGCTCTCTTGCAGTCCAATGTGTGCAGCTGACGTTCAGCAGGGCAGGAATGAGGACGGGGAAAGAATGTTGGCAAGACAATTGACTGGTTCAGATGGAACTCCGACACAACCTTTGGCAAGAACTTAGGGTGAGTGCGGAGGACTACTCTGTTATGATGGAATTTGGTGTAAGGGGCCTGGGCTACCAGGGCCTGAAGCTCACTGACTCTACGAGCTGAAGTAACTGCCACCAAGAAAATGACCTTCCAGGTCAAGTACTTCAGATGGCAGGAATTCAGTGGCTCAAAAGGAGGTTTCATCAGCTGGGTGAGAACGACATTGAGATCCCATGACACTGTAGGAGGCTTGACAGGGGGCTTTGACAAAAGCAAACCTCTCATGAAGCGAACAACTAAAGGCTGTCCTGAGATCGGCTTACCTTCCACACGGTAATGGTATGCACTGATTGCACTAAGGTGAACCCTTACAGAGTTGGTCTTGAGACCAGACTCAGACAAGTGCAGAAGGTATTCAAGCAGGGTCTGTGTAGGACAAGAGCGAGGATCTAGGGCCTTGCTGTCACACCAGACGGCAAACCTCCTCCATAGAAAGAAGTAACTCCTCTTAGTGGAATCTTTCCTGGAAGCAAGCAAGATGCGGGAGACACCCTCTGACAGACCCAAAGAGGCAAAGTCTACGCTCTCAACATCCAGGCCGTGAGAGCCAGGGACCGGAGGTTGGGATGCAGAAGCGCCCCTTCATCCTGTGTGATGAGGGTCGGAAAACACTCCAATCTCCACAGTTCTTCGGAGGACAACTCCAGAAGAAGAGGGAACCAGATCTGACGCGGCCAAAAAGGAGCAGTCAGAATCATGGTGCCTCAGTCTTGCTTGAGTTTCAACAAAGTCTTCCCCACCAGAGGTATGGGAGGATAAGCATACAGCAGACCCTCCCCCCAGTCCAGGAGGAAGGCATCCGATGCCAGTCTGCCGTGGGCCTGAAGCCTGGAACAGAACTGAGGGACTTTGTGGTTGGGCTTGAGATGCGAAGAGATCTACCAAGGGGGTGCCCCACACCTGGAAGATCTGTCGCACTACACGGGAATTGAGCGACCACTCGTGAGGTTGCATAATCCTGCTCAACCTGTCGGCCAGACTGTTGTTTACGCCTGCCAGATATGTGGCTTGGAGCACCATGCCGTGACGGCGAGCCCAGAGCCACATGCTGGTGGCTTCCTGACACAGGGGGCGAGATCCGGTGCCCCCCCTGCTTGTTGATGTAATACATGGCAACCTGATTGTCTGTCTGAATTTGGATAATTTGGTGGGGCAGCCGATCTCTGAAAGCCTTCAGAGCGTTCCAGACCGCTCGTAACTCCAGAAGATTGATCTGCAGATCGCGTTCCTGGAGGGACCAGCTTCCTTGAATGTGAAGCCCATCGACATGAGCTCCCCACCCCAGGAGAGACGCATCCGTGGTCAGCACTTTTTGTGGCTGAGGAATTTGGAAAGGACGTCCCAGAGTCAAATTGGACCAAATCGTCCACCAATACAGGGATTTGAGAAAACTCGTGGACAGGTGGATCACGTCTTCTAGATCCCCAGCAACCTGAAACCACTGGGAAGCTAGGGTCCATTGGGCAGATCTCATGTGAAGGCGGGCCATGGGAGTCACATGAACTGTGGAGGCCATGTGGCCCAGCAATCTCAACATCTGCCGAGCTGTGATCTGCTGGGACGCTCGCACTCGCAAGACGAGGGACAACAAGTTGTTGGCTCTCGTCTCTGGGAGATAGGCGCGAGCCGTCCGAGAATCCAGCAGAGCTCCTATGAATTCGAGTTTCTGCACTGGGAGAAGGTGGGACTTTGGATAATTTATCACAAACTCCAGTAGCTCCAGGAGGCGAATAGTCATCTGCATGGACTGTAGAGCTCCTGCCTCGGATGTGTTCTTCACCAGCCAATCGTCAAGATATGGGAACACGTGTACCCCCAGTCTGCGAAGTGCCGCTGCTACTACAGCCAAGCACTTCATGAACACTCTGGGCGCAGAGGCGAGCCCAAAGGGTAGCACACAGTACTGGAAGTGACGTGTGCCCAGCTGAAATCGCAGATACTGTCTGTGAGCTGGCAGTATCGGGATGTGTGTGTAGGCGTCCTTCAAGTCCAGAGAGCATAGCCAATCGTTTTCCTGAATCATGGGGAGAAGGGTGCCCAGGGAAAGCATCCTGAACTTTTCCTTGACCAGATATTTGTTCAGGGCCCTTAGGTCTAGGATGGGACGCATCCCCCCTGTTTTCTTTTCCAGAAGGAAGTACCTGGAATAGAATCCCAGCCCTTCTTGCCCGGATGGCACGGGCTCGACCGCATTGGCGCTGAGAAGGGCGGAGAGTTCCTCTGCAAGTACCTGCTTGTGTTGGAAGCTGTAAGACTGAGCTCCCGGTGGACAATTTGGAGGTTTTGAGGCCAAATTGAGGGTGTATCCTTGCCGGACTATTTGGAGAACCCACTGATCGGAGGTTATGAGAGGCCACCTTTGGTGAAAAGCTTTCAACCTCCCTCCGACTGGCAGGTCGCCCGGCACTGACACTTGGATGTCGGCTATGCTCTGCTGGAGCCAGTCAAAAGCTCGTCCCTTGCTTTTGCTGGGGAGCCGAGGGGCCTTGCTGAGGCGCACGCTGCTGACGAGAGCGAGCGCGCTGGGGCTTAGCCTGGGCCGCAGGCTGTCGAGAAGGAGGATTGTACCTACGCTTACCAGAAGAGTAGGGAACAGTTCTCTTTCCCCCAAAAAATCGTCTACCTGTAGAGATAGAAGCTGAAGGCTGCCGGCGGGAGAACTTGTCGAAAGCGGTATCCCGCTGGTGGAGCTGCTCTACCACCTGCTCGACTTTTTCTCCAAAAATGTTATCCGCACGGCAAGACGAGTCCGCAATCCGCTGCTGGAGTCTATTCTCCAGGTCGGAGGCACGCAGCCATGAGAGTCTGAGCATCAGCACATCTTGAGCAGCGGCCCTGGACGCAACATCAAAGGTGTCATACACCCCTCTGGCCAGGAATTTTCTGCACGCCTTCAGCTGCCTGGCCACCTCCTGAAAAGGCTTGGCTTGCTCAGGGGGGAGCTTGTCCACCAAGCCCGCCAACTGCCGCACATTGTTCCGCATGTGTATGCTCGTGTAGAGCTGGTACGACTGAATTTTGGCCACGAGCATAGAGGAATGGTAGGCCTTCCTCCCAAAGGAGTCTAAGGTTCTAGAGTCCTTGCCCAGGGGCGCCGAAGCATGCTCCCTAGAACTCTTAGCCTTCTTTAGGGCCAAATCCACAACTCCAGAGTCGTGAGGCAACTGAGTGCGCATCAGCTCTGGGTCCCCATGGATCTGGTACTGGGACTCGATCTTCTTGGGAATGTGGGGATTACTTAGAGGCTTGGTCCAGTTCGCCAGCAATGTCTTTTTGAGGACATGATGCATGGGTACTGTGGACGCTTCCTTAGGTGGAGAAGGATAGTCCAGGAGCTCAAACATTTCAGCCCTGGGCTCATCCTCCACAACCACCGGGAAGGGGATGGCCGTAGACATCTCCCGGACAAAGGAAGCGAAAGACAGACTCTCGGGCGGAGAGAGCTGCCTTTCAGGAGAGGGAGTGGGATCCGAAGGAAGGCCATCAGACTCCTCGTCAGAGAAATATCTGATGTCCTCCTCCTCTTCCCACGAGGCCTCACCATCGGTATCAGACACAAGTTCACGAACCTGTGTCTGAAGCCGTGCCCGGCTCGACTCCGTGGAACCACGTCCACGATGGGAGCGTCGAGAGGTAGACTCCCTCGCCCGCACCGGCGAAGCTCCCTCCGCCGACGTCGTCGGAGAGCCTTCCTGGGAGGCTACCGCAGTCGGTACCGCAAGCGGCACCGATGTCGGAGACCTCACCCCGGGCAAGGGGCAAGCCGGCGCCTCACTCGACGGTACCGGAGGCGCAAGCACCCCCGGTACCGGAGGGGAAGGGTGCAACAGCTCTCCCAGGATCTCTGGGAGAACGGCCCGGAGACTCTCGTGCAGAGCGGCTGTGGAGAAAGACATGGAAGCCGATGCAGGTGTCGATGTCAGAGTCTGTTCCGGGCGTGGAGGCTGTTCCGGGCTGTCCAGAGTGGAGCGCATCGACACCTCTTGAACAGAGGGTGAGCGGTCCTCTTTGTGCCGATGCCTGCTGGGTGCCGACTCCCTCAGCGACCCAGAGCTCTCGGTGCCGACACGGGAAGGGGACCAGTGTCGATGCTTCTTCGACTTCTTGGGACGAAGCACGTCACCGGAGCTTCCCGGCACCGACGAGGAGGACGTAGAATCCAGCCGTCGCTTCCTCGGGGCCGAGGCTGAAGAAGGTCGGTCTCAGGGGAGCTGTACCGCAGGAGCCCTCAGGGTAGGGGGAGACCCACCCGAAGGCTCACCGCCACCAGCAGGGGAATGGACAGCCCTCACCTGCACTCCAGACGAAGCACCACCGTCCGACGACATCAGCAGACGAGGAGGTCCCGGTACCACCGACGCCGACGCAGCCTTCCGATGTCTCAGCCCCGATGCAGAGGGTCGATGCCTCGATGCACTCGATGCAATCGCGGCCGAGGATGAAGGTCTGGACGCTGGCGACATCGATGCACTCGATACTCCCGGTGCCGATGCCGACGAAGAGCCCGAGAACAAAACGTTCCACTGGGCCAATCTCGCTACCCAAGTCCGCTTTTGTAAAAGAGAGCACAGACTACAGGCCTGCGGGCGGTGCCCAGCCCCCAGACACTAAAGACACGACGCGTGTCTGTCAGTGAGCGAGATTACCCGGGCGCACTGGGTGCACTTCTTGAAGCCGCTGGGAGACTTCGATGACATGGGTGGAAAAATCTCGCCGGTGAAATCGAAACTCGTAATTGCGGTAGGCACCAAAAACGAGGGGAAGAAAAATCGACCCGAGGCCTGAAAAAGGCCTACCCCGAAGACGAAAGAAAACTTACCGCGGCAAAAACTGGAAGTAGCGGAAAAGGAAAAAAGACCGAAAAGGTCCTCTTCCAAAATCCTTTTTTTTTTTTTTTTTTAGTAGCGAAACCAAAAAGGAGACGCGCGAGGTCAACTTAAGGGGCGTGAACGGCGAAACACGACCGTACCGAGCGCGGACAAAAGAAGACTGGCCGGCACGAGCCGGTTTCGGGCGGGAAGACGGCCGCGCATGCGCGGTGCGCATCGGCGCGCGAGGGCTAGCAAAGGATTTTGCTAGTGAAGATTCCGATTGGAGGGGCTGCCGTGGACGTCACCCATCAGTGAGAACAAGCAGCCTGCTTGTCCTCGGAGAATACCACTAAGGCCTGAAGCTCACTGATTCTACGAGCTAAAGTAACAGCCACCAAGAAAACGACCTTCCAGGTCAAGTACTTCAGAAGGCAGGAATTCAGTGGCTCGAAAGGAGCTTTCATCAGCTGGGTGAGAACGTTGAGATCTCGTAACATTGGTGGAGGTTTGACAGAGGGCTTTGATGAAATCAAACCACTACAGGCTGTCCAGAGATGGGCTTACCTTCTACACATTGATGATATGCACTAATTGCACTAAGATGAACCCTTACAGAGCTGGCCTTTAGACTGAACTCTGATAGGTGTAGAAGGTATTCAAGAAGGGTCTGGGTAGGACAAGCAAGGGGATCTAGGTCCTTGTTCTCACACCAGACGGCAAACCTCCAACATTAGAAAGAATAACACTTCTTAGTGGAGTCTTTCCAGGAAGCCAGCAAAACCCAGGAAACACCCTCCGAAAGACCCAAAGAAACAAACTCTAAGTTCTCAACATCCAAGCTGTGAGAGTCAGAGACTGGAAGTTGGGATGTAGAAGTGTTTTCTTGTTCTGCATGATGAGGGTTGGAAAACACTCCAATCTCTACAGTTCTTCAGAGGAGAACTCCAGAAGAGGGAACCATACCTGCCACAGCCAGTGTGGCGCAATCAGAATCATGGTTCCACAGTCTTGCTTCAGTTTCAACAAAGTTTTCCCCACTAGAGGTATGGGAGAATATGCATACAGAAGACCTGTCCTCAAATTGAGGAAGAAGGCATCAGACACTAGTCTGTCCAGGGCCTGAAGCCTGGAACAGAACTGAGGGACCATGTGGTTGATCTGAGTTGCAAAATGATCAACCTAGGGGGTGCCCACGCTCGGAAGATCTTGCGGGCTATGCCCATATTGAGAGGCCACTCATGTGGTTGCATTATCCTGCTCAGTCTGTCAGCCAGGGTATTGTTTTTGCTCACCAGATAAGTGGCTTGAAGGAACATGCCATGCTGGCAAGCCCAGTACCACATCTGGCAAAGGATCACGCCTTCCTGACACAGAGGGCATGATCCGGTGCTCCCCTGCTTGTTGATGTAATTCATTGCAACCTGATTGTCTGTTTAAATGAGTACAATCTGAAGAGACAGCCTTTACAGCATTTCAGATCACTTGCAGCTCCAGGAAATTGATTTGAAGATTTGATTTCTGGGTGAACCAAACACCTCGAATGTGAAGGCCATCTACGTGAGCTCCCCATCCCAGGAGAGATGCATCCATCATCAGCACTTTTTGTGGCTGAGGAATTTGGAATGGAAGTCCCAGATTCAAACTGGATTGAATTGTCCACCACTGAAGAGAGCTTACAAGCTGTGGAGACACTTGGATGACATCTTCCAGGCTCCCCATAGCTTGATACCACTGAGAAACCAGAGTCCATTGAGCAGATCTCATGTGAAGACGTATCATGGGTGTAACATACACTGTGGAAGCCATGTGGCCCAACAATCTCAACATCTGCCAAGCTGTAACCTCTGAGAGGCTCGAATCTTGGAAGCGAGTGTGTCAAGTGTCCGCTCTCGTCTCCAGAAGGTCACCTTGAACCTTCTGTGTATCAGGCGGGGCTCCTATGAATTCCAATCGCTTGGCAGAGCAAAAATAGGACTTGGGGTAATTTAAAACAAACCCGAGTAGCTTGAGCACCCGAATATTCATTCGCATGGACTCCTGAGCGCCGTCCAGAGAGGTGCTCTTTACCAGCCAATCGTCGAGATATGGGAACACATTGGATCTCAGTCTCTGTAGCGATGCTGCAACTACCACTAGACATTTGGTGAAGACCCTGGGAGCTGACGTGAGGCCAAAAGGCAACATGCAGTACTGAAAGTGATATGTTCCCAGCCAAAATCAAAGATACTTCCATAGAGCTGGAAGTATCGGGATGTATGTGTGTCCTTTAAGTCTAGAGAACGTAGCAAATTGTTTTTCTGAATCATTGGAAGATGCCCAGGGAAACCATCCTGAACTTTTCATGGACTAGGAATTTGTTCACGGCCCTTGGGTCTAGGATGGGACGCATCCCCCCTGCTTTTTTCTGCACAAGTACCTGGAATAGAATTGCTGCCCTTCTTCCCCTGGTGGAACAAGTTTGACTGCATGGGCCTTCAGAAGGACAAAGAGTTCCTATGCAAGTACTTGCCTGTGCTGAGAGCTAAATGAATGAGCTCTCAGTGGGCAATTTGAAGTTCTGTGATACCAATTGAGTTACTATTTAAAGAAACCACCAGTCTGAGGATATAAGGGGCCACCTTTTGTGGAAAATTTTCAGCCTCCCCCCAACCGGAAAGTCATCCGGGTCGGACACTGTTACTGCGGCTGTGCTCTGCTGGAGCCAGTCAAAAAGTCATCCCTTTCTTTGACTGGAGAGCAGCAGAGGCCTTTGGTTCACACTGTTGAAATGAACAAGCACGCTGGGGTTGAGCCTGAGCAGGCTAGCAAGCAGAAGGGTTGTACCTACGCCTCTGATAGTAATAGGTACTCCTCCTTGGTTTGCCAAAAGTCCTCCTAGCAGAAGGCATCAGGCGGGAGAGAGAAGAGAGAGTATCAGTATGTTTTTTGATTTGGTCAGTGACATCCTCCACCTTCAATCCAAAAAGGTTATCCCCCCCAGGATGGGGCTTCCGCCATCCTCTGCTGAGCAGAATGTTCCAAGTCAGAAATACGCAGCCGTGAGAGTCTGTGCAGTGCTATACTATGAACAGAGATATTGGATGCCACATCAGAAGTGTCGTAAGTGCTCCAGCCAAGAACTTTCGACACGCCTTCTGCTGCTTGACCAACTAGTGAAGTGACTCAGCCTGCTCCGGAGGGAGCATCTCAGCTAGGTACCACAACTTGCACACCGAATTTCGCAAGTGGATGCTCGTGAAGAGTTGGTACGATTGTATATGGGAGACTAGCATTGACGCCTGGTACATCTTCCTCACAAAAGAATCCAGGGTTCTAGCTTCTCTGCCTGTGGGCGAAAACAGGCATAGTCCCTGGAACTCCTGGTCCTTTTGAGAATGGATTCCACCACCATGGAATTGTGAGGCAACTGAAGGTTATCAAAACTAGGTGTGCTGTGGATCTGATACTGGGTGTCGATCTTCTTGGGCATAACCGGGACCAAAAGAGGGGACTCCCAGTTTCTAATGAGGACTTCCTGGAGTACCTCATAGAGAGGGCTAATCACAGCCTCCCTAGGAGGTGACGTGTAGTCCAGGACCTCGAGCATCTTGGCCCAGGTCTCATCCTCCACTTCCAAAGGAATGGGAATAGAATCAGACATTTCATTAATGAAAGAAGAGAGTGAAAGGCTCTCAAGAGGAGACTTTCAGAGGAAAAGTACTTTGGATCCTCCTCTGAATCCCATGAGTGCTCCTCTTCAGTGTCAATAGAGTGTCGAGTCCAAACCTGCCTCAACGTGGAGGAACCATGCCCTCAAGAACGGTGTTGAGAAGTCTGTTCCCGCCTCGACTCCGGCGAGGCTTCCTCCACTGATGTCAAGTGCCAGCTTTGGTGGCAGTCGACACCAGAGCTGCATGCAGCCACACTGCAGGCTGAGAGCCAATCGAGGCTGCAACGGTAGGAAAGGCAGGCGTAAACACCCCCAATGCCGATGCAACCCGTTGCATGAGGCCATCCAACAGCTCAGGAAGCAAGACCCAGATGTGCTCATCGAGGGCTGACACAGGGAAAGGCTGGGGTGCCGGTTCAGGAGCAGGTTGAAGAACTGCTGGTGTCAATGCGGGAGCAGGGTCTTGGCTGCTGGGAGCCTGGCGTATCAGCACCTCCTTTATGGAGGGGGAGCGGTTCTTCCGGCGTCAATGCTTCTTGGGTGCTGAATACATCGACGCCCCAGAGATCCCGGCACCATGCATTGAGGATGACCAATGACGATGCTTCTTGGCCTTCGCCTGAAGCATGTCACGGAGGCTCCTCAGTGCCAACAAGGATGACATCAAAGCCACATATCGCCTCAGGGTCGTGTCCAACGATGGGATGGTCCTGGAGGACCTACACAGCACAAAGCCTTGAGGCAGGTAGAAACCCACTTGATGCTTCACTGCTCCCAGTATCTAAGAACCTAGTGCAGGCATGCTTACTGACACTCCCGATGTAACGCTCAACATAGATGCCGACACCTCTGACCTCAATGCTGACATCAAGGACCGGACTTGGTTCCAAAAATCTTCTCACGCTGAGCCTCTCTGGAAATCTGGGTCCTCTTCTTCATGAGAAGACAGAGAACACAGTTAGTGGGGCTATGGTCAAGCCCAAGACATTGTAGACACCAAAAATGGGAGTCTGTCAGGAATTGTCCAGTTGCACCAAGTACAGGCGTGTAAAGGCACTGGGAACTTTCGTGTACATGGAAGAAAAAGCTTCCTCAGCTAAATTAAACAAATCGATGGTGCCTGAAAAAGGGGCACGGCATGATAAAAAAAGAAAGGGAAAGTTTTCAGCCAAAGTCAAGGCCTAAAAGCTGACTGATGACGACGAAAAAGGAAAAGAAACTTAAACCCGGAGAAAATAAACTAAAAACTTAATGGAAACAAAGAAAGGAGGTTCCACAACAGAAACACAATAATGGGAGAAAAAAGGAATGACAAATAGTCGAAAGGCACCAAAAAACTTCTTTAGGACCGAGCAATTATTATTATTATTTATTGCATTTGTATCCCACATTTTCCCACCTATTTGCAGGCTCCATGTGGCTTACAAAAACCTGTTATGGCATCGCCATTCCAGGAGATAGATACAATTGGTGTTATAACAGATTCATGGATGAGGAAAAAGATCTAAACAAAGTTATAGAAAGATAGTTAATAGAATAGGGTGAGGTGGTGAGGTGTTATAATTAAGCTATGGATTCCCATTGTAGGCCTTGTTGAAGAAGTGGGTTTTCAGAGATTTACGAAAGCTAGTTATGTCGTTTATCGTTTTCAGATCAGTTGGTAGTGCATTCCATAACTGTGTGCCCATGTAGGAGAAGCTAGTGGCATGTGTTAGTTTGTATTTTAATCCTTTGCAGTTGGGGAAATGCAGATTGAGGAATTTGCGGGCTGATCTGTTAGCATTTCTAGGAGGTAGGTCCACGAGGTCTTGCATGTAGCTCGGGGCATCTCCATGGATGATTTTGTGGACAATCGTGCAGATCTTAAACGCGATACGTTCTTTGAGTGGGAGCCAGTGCAGTCTTTCTCGTAGGGGTCTCGCACTTTCATATTTTGATTTGCCAAATATGAGTCTGGCTGCGGTATTCTGGGCTGTTTGAAGTTTCTTGATAATTTGTTCTTTGCAACCGGCGTATAGTGCATTGCAGTAGTCTAAGTGACTCAGCACCATTGATTGTACCAAGTTACGGAAAATGGATCTCGGGAAGAAAGGTTTTACTCGTTTGAGTTTCCACACGGAGACAGCAAAAAAAACAATCATATCCTCTCCTCCCCGAACTAGAAAAAAAACTGGAGACCGTATTCTCGCAGAAGACAAGAAGGCACATGTGCTCCACAAAGCTCTATTTATACTATTAGAAATCCCGGACCAGGCAATGCGGGTCGGCGTCACCCACTTGTAATAATTAATAAGCCTGTGTGTTCTCGGAGAATACTACATTTCCATCCTCTGTACTCACCCATAACCATGCTCTCATTTATTTTCTTCTGTCTCTCACCCCCTCACTGTCAACAGATCCTTCCCTACTGGTCAACCCTTTCTAGTCACTTTCTCCTGTCTCTTACCTTCACCCAATTTCTACCTACCCCAAATTTAATAACTTCTCCAGCACTATTTCCATCCACCTTTCATTCAACTCCTTGCCAAGCCCACATGGTTTCTCCATCATGGTTCCCATCTCTCCTAATCCAGCTATCTCCCCTTTCTTTCTCTACCCTCACAGCCTAACATCTCCCCATCGTCTCTGCTTTCCCTTCCACCAGCATAGTCCAGCATCTATTTCCCTTTTACCTCTCTTCTTTGCCCCTCCCCCAGTCCAGCATTACCCATTCCTCTCTTCCCCCATAGTCCAAAATATTTGTTCATCTTCCCCGATCCAGCATTTCCTTTCTTTCTTCTTATATCTCTCCCCCCAACACACACACACACAGAGTCTAGCATATCCCTATCCCTTTTTACTAGGACAGTCTACATCTCCCCTCATCTCTCCTCTTCCTTCTTTCTCTGGTAGTCTGACATTTTCCATTTAGTCCCCCACTTCCCCTTCCCCCCATCCTAGGGGGGTCCAGCATCTCCCACTCAATCCCTCCCTCCCCAAAGAGGTCTATCATATTCCCTTTCACTCACCTTAACAACACCGAATGGGATAGGAGAAACAGCTGCAAATCAGCAGGAAGGTCGGCAGTTAAAACAAGAACACAGTGTGAGACCTCAGACTTTGTGTGTGCTTAAGGCAGGCTGCACATCCCTGCCCAGTCTAACAGAAAGTATGCATTGAGTGGGAGGGGACACAACCTGCCTTTAGCACAGATAAAGGCTAAGACCCCCTGCATTACTGGCCCCAATAGGAGTACCTATTACTATCAGAGGCGTAGGTACAACCTTTCTGCTTGCTAGCCTGCTCAGGCTCAACCCCAGCGTGCTTGTTCACGTCAACAGTGTGAACCAAAGGCCTCTGCTGCTCCCCAGTAGGGTGGGATCTCTATAGCCAAAGGCTCGAGGACAGACTCGAACCAACTCCCAAATTGGAGGTCGGAGTACAACTCAACAACCTCAGAGGAAATGAAAGACATACCCAGCACGGGTAAAACAGGAAAACACATCCCACGTTATTCAAGAACAGGGAACCAGACTCCTCCAACAGAAAAGCTCGCCCATCCACAGACTGAGAAAAGGCGAAATTCGGCGAGAAGGGGATGGAACCCCCCCAACACCGAAAACAATCTATATATCTCCAAGCCGCAACACATAGATCGATAGCTGATACCTCTCGAAGAAGAGACAGCAATACACAGAACAAAGGTAGAGCCCAGCAGGACCCCAAAAGTTCCTGAAACCGTACCAGCCAGAAAGAAAGAAGCATCTATTGCCACGCCAATCTGCTACGGAACCAGGAACGCGGTCCGAGCTGAGAAACCTGCCTGTATGAAAGAACATCATTCTCGAAAACCAAGAATGCCTGGTTCCTCACCAGAGTAAGAGAGCCATCTAGCAGCCACAGCAGCAAAACAGAGAAAACTGCCAGCCCGACTCCCGCAAGGCGTCAAAGCTGAACCTGCACAACCAGAGCACCAAACTAGATGTCCACCGAGTGACTCGTTGCAAACGAGAGGCCCATTCCCCAAAGAAGAGCAACAGACCACCGAGGAAACCTGCCCAACAGCCAACAAGGGAGTCAACCGAACGAAAGAGATAAGCCAAGCTAGCATCAATTGCCACCTATTGAAATGGTGTCAGGCCACAGCGGAGCGAGATGATTCCAGCTACCCTTCCAGAGGAGAGAAATAACCGTCCCTGACGACAGAAGAAAGTCTACTTGCCGGCCCGACTATACCTGTCAAAGAAAGAACCATATGCCCCGCAAAGAGAAGCAGTAAAGTACAGCAGAGAAATACTGCCATACTCCCTTCCAGCTCGTAGCCAATACCGAGAAGTCTCAACAGCAGCTCAATAGTAGTAGCTCGGCTGACCCATAAAGCAGTCCAACACTCAAAGGCATGGACCAACACACTACACCGAGAAGGGGAGAAATGGCCGCGCATTATTGTCCTCGATGGAACAGACAAAGATCTGCCATGGTCCCCATGTTTTTTGCGGGATATTTAGACTCTCTTTTTGTTGGTTTGGCCCCGAACAGGCACCACCACCAGCATAGAGCGTGCTAGCTCCGCCACTCAGAATTAGAGGAATATTACTCATCCAACGAAGGAGGAGAAAACGAGCGACAGGCACATATTCCGAGCTTGACTAAGGAAAGCTCGACCGCCCCCTGGAAGACAATTCTGGGCGTTTCGAGAAACGCAGATCCCACCGTCCCGAAACAGCACAAGGCCTGACATACAGAACAACCAGAACCAGACCAAAGCCAGATGGTTTCAGTAGAAACAAGACTCGAGGTGTAATGATGACAAACAATGACAACTTCAGCCGAAGCTAGGCTCGTCAGCTCCGCCAGGGCCAGGCCCGACGGCCTCCATCGAAGCAAGGCCCTATGGCCTCCGCCGAAGGAAGCAAGGTCCGACGGCCTCAGCCGGAGTCAAGCTCGATGGCCTCAGCCGGAGTCAAGCTCGATGGCCTCAGTCGAAGCCAAGCTGTCCGGCCTCCGCCCGAACAAGGCTGTCCGACCTCAGCCGGAACAAGGCCGACCGTCCACGGCTAGATAAGACTGTCCTAAGCCAGAACAAGACCAACCGGCTTCATCCGGAACAATGCTCTCTGGCCTGAGCTGGATCAAGCTCGATGGCATGAGCCGGAGCAAGGCCCGACGGCCTCAGCCGGGTTCTACGATCTCAACCGGAGCCGGACTACAGCCTCCACTGGAACGAGCTTCAATGCCTCTCACATATCCCGGTCTAACGTCCACGACAGCACCATGTGGAAAGCCGTGGACCAGGGCCCCCGAGCCACAAAACAGCGAAATCATCAGATGGTGAATCCCAACAAAAACTGGGTTAACGCTGGCAGACAGGAGAAAATCCCGACGCCCTAAGACTGGGCAACGACCAACACCCGTAGCCGGAGCAAAAAACGAGGACTACCCATGTCACACCCAAAATGGAACAAAAGTCTGCACAGTTCAAGACTGGCCATAGACAGCAGCATGGGCACAGAGGGGAACAAACCCCTCTTCCATGCCATACAGACACCCAGCTTCTCTGTGCAGTCCAGACCACCCCTACAGGCAGAAACAAAGGAAGGCAGAAGTCTGCTGCACAGAAGAAAACTGCAAGATGCTGCTTGCCAAAAATGCTGTCCAAGGACAGCTTCAGGAAACTAGCCCAAAGCCTGCCCAAGCCATTCCTAATACTGGAAAAGCGGCAAACTCCACGGTAACCAAAAAACCTGCCTACTGCAGACACAGGAACAGCAGCACGTCACCTGCGGCGAAGTCTGGCAAAGGCGAAAACCAACAGCGCACCACGTCCGTAGACTGAAGCCAAGCCTATCCAAAAACACCCGGAACACCCTCAGAGACCTAACCGGGCTCAGTGCTGGAGAAGGAGCAGGCCTCCACCTCTAGAGGCTTAACAGCCATAAAAAGAAAATAATAACCACCGCTTAAGGGGAAACACACAGAAAAAAAATCTGAAAAAGCAAATGAGCCCATGCCTTCCTCTAGAAAGATGCATAACAGGGCAACCGGGAGAGCTCCGATAGAGTCTAGCTGCCGCCAACAACCCTGGTCTTCCAGTACCATAGGCTAGATGGAAACTGAAAACCAAAGACAGTGCTAGCAGGACCCAGGGTGTCCCAGAATGGCACTAACTAAGCAAAAATGCAGCAAACCATCCACTAGCAACAAAAGCCCTTCTAACCGTAGGAGAGGTATACCACACTGTGAGAAGGACCGGAACCTCAGAGCCTGGCACAGGGAAACCCAGACAGACAAAAAGAACATTCCATTGCTGCAAAACAATGCTGCCTAAACCAGCTAAGAGACGAGAGACGCAAGCCATCTCGTGAAAGAGCGAACTCAGTCCTAGAAAATCTCTCACCACATCAGAGGACAGCAGACAAGAAAAACCATGAGGAAGAACAAAGTTCCCTTATCCCTCGCTGGAATCAGCCGACGAAAAGAAGTCGGGTCGGACAAAGGCCCTACCGCCTCGCGCCCAACACCTCCGCTAGCCCTCTGAGCGCACTCCCGAGAAAAGAACCGCGAAACTGCAGGGAGCCTGAAAGCGTCTCGCTAAACAGTCAGCAGCCCAAAATGGCGTCCGCGACGGCAAGATCCCGCCAAAACTACAGCGCTGTCTAGCAATACCAACGGAGCACTAATAATGTTCTCCCTGCCAGCGCCCAAACAGCAAAACAAAACCCAGCTGCATTCAGAGTCCCGGAAGCCTGACGAACCGTTCAGAACGGTAAAGAAAGAAAATTACACTTACCCCATAGGAAAGTAGTAATAGAGCCCCAAAGGAAGGAAATACCAGCTGAAACCTTTTTTTTTTTTTTTTTTAAAGAGGCAGGAGTTGCAGGGAACATCAGAAGCGTAGTTCCAAAGAAGGCCACCAAGCCTGCTGACAGGGAAGGGGAGGGACCTGGCACCATCAGGTGTACCCCTTACTGGCTCAGCATGGCCACGAACCCCTAGCTCAACTAATCCTGATGGAACAGGCTAGGAGCAAATCCCCATAAGCTCAACTAATCCTGAGGGAACAGGCTAGGAGCAAATTTCCATCTGCTCAACTAAACCTGAGGGAACAGGCTAGGAGCACATCTCAATCCAGAGATCTGCACAGGATATGTCTATCCACCTGCTGAGATAGAGAGAATAAGAGAGTAAGATGGCTGCACATGCCTACATATAGTAAGACTCTGAAGTTCTCTCTATCTCCACCTGCTGGTAGAGGGACACAACCCACTTGTCTCTGGATTGATCTGTGGGACGCTATGGAATGAAAGTTTTCTGCATTTGCATGCCCAATACACAGTGGCTGCGAACTCCTTTTTTTGGTGGTGGGGACAAAAACAAACCAATCTTCAGCCACACCCCCAAACTCTCTAATTGCTGATACTGTGTTGGGCAAAATATTAATAAGATCATGGCCGCAGGGGCTCACCTCATTCTAATGCCTATACCAAAACATACACACACCCCTTTCCCCACAAAATACCTGTAGAAGCCTCAAGAATTGTTCCCGCTCTACTGTGCTCCTATAGACATCCAACATATATGCATATATAGAGGTAAATATATACACATTCAGCCATAGGCGTACACACATTTTCTTTCAACAACCTATCCAAAGCTGAACATTTCTTTTTTTTAATTGACCAAGGGCAAACACAAAACTCTAAGACTTCTAAATGTATTGACACAAGAAAGACAATTCTATAAGCTGGCACCTAATTTATACAATAGTAACATTTATGCGCATGACTGGCTCTAATAATTGATAGCTACATACATAAGTTCCAAATGCTAATCTATAAACAGTGTGCCTGAATCACACTCTGCATGCAGCTGTCGGAGGGGAGGGTGTATGTGTCCACATGCAAGTTATAGAATGCTATCAGTTGCATGTATTACATGGGGCACTTAGACACGCCAACTTACGCCAGCCACTGACCTGTTGTAAGTAGAAGTGCAGACACGCAACTTACGCCAGCCACTGACCTGTTGTAAGTAGGAGTGCTTAACTTTTGATGCACCATTGTGGCTTTGCGCTAATATTCTATAATGGTTTTGGCGCACTCTTAAGCCGTTATAGAATTGGCACTATACATGCACCTAAAATGAGGCACCAATTTATAGAACTGCCACCATGGTGTCCAGTTTCAGAAATAAAGCATAATGCAATTGATTCCCAATTCAGCACACCCCATACATCACCACAAAATAATTAGCTCATGCTAATCAATTAAAATTGTTAGACAACGCAAATACAACACAGCTCCACTCTACCTACAATCAGAACTGTTTTTCTCTTATATCTGCTGTTTAAATTCCTGTTTAATCCAATTGGTTATCTATATTATGTCATCCATGCTCTCTATGCAATACTAATTGTTATCTTCCAATCTAGTATTTACCAATCGATACATTGTAAGCCACATTGAGCCTGTAAATAGGTGGGAAAATGTGGGATACAAATGCAACAGATAAATAACTAAATCTCTGCTGCAAACGTCAGAAGACAAGTGTCAACTTTCAACTGAACCAGCTTAATCCCTTCAGTAATGGCAGTTAAGTCTCCTATATCAAAACACAACAATACTATCACCCAGAAATTATGCTTGTTGCATATTTCAAAAAATCACTACCTAGTATTTAGCTGTAAAAATCATCACATTTCAAAAAGTGTGCCATCAAGGCTGTCTACTACAATCCAAACACTAAAGTTTCTGTGGGACTGAAAAACCCCCTCACACAAAGGAATGAAGGAATTCAGAGAGCTCCGATGAAAGGACAGAAGAAATGGAAGAAATGGGTTAGCTCCAAGCAAGAATCACATTTAAAAAACAAATAGAAAGGCATGCATGAAGAATGCAAGAAACAAAGATGGCAGGAAACCACCTGCAAACAAAGGAGGAGGAGGAGGACAAACACAAACACAAATTGGGGGGGGGGGGGGGGGCAGTGTTGGGTATATAATGTCATAATAAAGAAGCTCTGAATCAATTCCAGATTTCCAAGGTCCTTGGATCCTAGGGGGAAAGAGAAAAAGAAAAGCAGCAGAGAGAATCTTTCACTTACCATAATGGGAGGAAGAATCAGGAGTTCAAAAAATGAGACAATAGGATGGTTATCAAGGGTCTTGGGTGCAGGTGGGGAGAGTGGATGGGCGGGCAAGGAGGGACAGGGGTCACTGGACCGCATCTAGTTACTACAGTACCACTACTGTAGGGGTGATGATGAACTCACTCTGAAGGACGCTTATGGTGGCCTGGGCTCGAATCCATGTAATGGAAGGATTTTGCCTCAAGTCATGCCGCCTGGGATCGTTGCTCGCCCTGCACTCGTATGTTCCCGAGTCTTCCAAGGTCAGACGAATTATTCTCAGGACACTCACTCCATTTGTGCCATAGGCGGTGTTAATGGTAACACGGTGCTTCCAGGCACCATCCGACAGCTGTTTGAAAGTGTCGACCCGGTTGACTTCGGCGTACCACCACTGGATCTCTGGGGTAGGGATCCCGACCACATCACAGTACAGTTCAAAGGCATCCCCCGTGAGTTTTGTCTCTGACATGGGCGACTTGACAAACCCAGCTAAAGAAGGAGGGGCAGCAGAAATGCAGTGACAAGCGAGTCAGAAAATAACAGATCGCAGAAGAATAAAAATAAACAAGAATGTAGAAAACAGAAGTCAATAAGAAAAAAACCAAACATTCTGCCTACTGTGACAGCAAGTAATAGGTTATTAAATAGCAAGCAAAGCAGAAATATATACACACACTCCTTCCACAATGTATGGTTTCTACATTTTAACTATTTTTGTTAATACTAGAACCAATGAGCGAGTTATGAAGTCCCACAGAATAGCACCTGAGTTTTACAAATTTATACGGATGATGAAAAATAACACTGAACTTGTTCAAAAAATCATTGTGGAACAAAAATAATATTAAAAAAATTCTCATGTAGGGATGGGGGAAAGGAGTGATTCCAGAATAAAGCGCCTATGAGCAATGTCCATAAAGGCAATATAGGCACCTGTGAACCTTTATAAAATAAATTCTCAGAGCTAGTCCTAATAGTGTTCAAATTCCCTTGTACGAATTTACACTTGCTTCAAAATACACATGTACATCACACATCTGCCCCATCTCTGTCTGAACTACTCACACCAGGAACGCCTACAGGCAGATCATGTAAAAGTACTATGCTCTTGTTTATACACACATTTGTATGCATGTCCCCACATCCTATATAATAATTCTCACCTCCAACGTTCTTGACAGTGCCTGGAACCGTGGCTCCGTGGTCTGCTTCCGTCGGTAGATCAGTGACGTCATCAGCTTCACACAGCCTCTTCTTTGGCTTCTGTTTCTGCTGTTCCTGTGGTCCCGCGACCACAGGAACAGCTGAAACAGAAGCCAAAGAAGAGGCTGTGTCAAGCAGCGTCCCTGCGTGTAGGAGGTAAAACCTTTAAAGCAACAGACGGCTCTTAGGGACAGAGAGGTGGGGAGGGGGTCCTGAAACGACGGGGAGGTAAGGGGGGGTCATGAAGGGCCGCTTCTGCTTCTGCTGTTCCTGTGGTCCCGCGACCACAGGAACAGCTGAAACAGGAGCCAAAGAAGAGGCTGTGTGCAGCGTCCCTGCGTGCAGGAGGTAAAACCTTTAAAACAAAAGACGGCTCTTAGGGACAGAGAGGTGGGGAGGGGGGTCCTGAAACGACAGGGGGTCATGAATGACACGGGGGAGAGGGGCGCTTCTGCTTCTGCTGTTCCTGTGGTCCTGACCACAGGAACAGCTGAAACAGAAGCGAAAGAAGAGGCTGTGTGAAGCGGATGACGTCCCTGCGTGCAGGAGGTAAAAACGAGGGGGGTCATGAAACGACAGAGGGGGAGAAGGGGAGTGGGGAACGGCGGCGGGGGTTCAGATGTGAAGGGGAGGGCAAGAGGGTCCCGGCAGGGGGGACCAGGGGTCAGTAACGCGGAGGGTGTTGAAATCTGAAGAAGGGGGGAGTCTGGAACTCAGTGAGGGAGCCTGGAACTGGAAGGGAGGGAGGAAGGAAGGAAGGGGGGGCCGGAACACAAAAGGAAGGGAGGGAGGGGGCGTGGCTCTCGGAGGGGACAGAGCGACACAGCGAGGGAGAGTGGGGGACTGCCTTGCTAGCGCCCGTTTCATTGTCTACCGAAACGGGACTTTTTTACTAGTACTTTTATAATATCCATTATCTGCATGTAAAATATGGTTTACACACAGAAAATGCTTTATAAAAACTTACCCCCTTCATGTCTTAAGAATCCAGGAAAGTCAGTTATCAAGTTTCGTTGACTCTGCCAATATGGTAATACAGGGCTACTATGCACCAATTCACACTGCATTTAAATCCATTTACATACTACCTGAATAAAGTGTTCTGAGCTTTTTGGGAAACTTAAAACAGAATAGGTTTTCTTTCCATGTTTCAGGCTATTCTGAAAGGAATCGGTGACAGTGAGCCATGTTCAAATTTGTCAAATACAGCACTGTTAAGCTGGGGAAAAATAGTCACAATAATACCAACTGCTGCTTAACCTGCTTTGAGCTGCTTTGAGATGCAGTAGTTTTAATGCTAGCAAAGTGTGTCTATACCTTGGAAAGTTTCCACTGGTCAGTTTCATTATCATACAATATGATTTAAAAAGTCTGATAGCATAGGAACTCTATCTTATTGTATGGTGTTCACTTCTAGTAATGATTAATTTGTTATTTTTTGTAAACTGTCTGGAACTACTTGCCAAATAAGGTGGTATATCAACTTTGCAATAAACAATATTTGCTGATCTGTTAACTGAGAGTAATAAAAGTAGAAAACCAAAAGGAAGCCCACAAAAAGTACACAGTGGGAAATACCAGACAGATGAGCAAGTAGTTCAAATGTAGCAGCTCTATTTATTGAAGAAACTTGAAAAAGGTCTCAACACGAGTTGTGTTTCAGCGCAGCTGCCTTCCTTCGAAGTCCATAAACCAGACAGTACTATAGCACTAAGGCCACAGCATTGAATGCCAAACATATGTTATTTTGCTATTTGACACAGTTCTCCATTTGCAGATCAATATAACTCTTCATCTATACACATCCCTATAGTACTGTATGGTTTATCGACTCCTGAGGAAGGCGGTTGTGCCAAAACACAACTTGTGTTGAGTCCTTTTTCAAGTTTCTACAATAAAGAGCTGCAACATTTGTACTACTTGCTCATCTGTCTGGTATTTCCCACTGTGTATTGTTACTCTCAGTTACCTACAGTGGTGGAAATAAGTATTTGATCCCTTGCTGATTTTGTAAGTTTGCCCACTGACAAAGACATGAGCAGCCCATAATTGAAGGGTAGGTTATTGGTAACAGTGAGAGATAGCACATCACAAATTAAATCCGGAAAATCACATTGTGGAAAGTATATGAATTTATTTGCATTCTGCAGAGGGAAATAAGTATTTGATCCCCCACCAACCAGTAAGAGATCTGGCCCCTACAGACCAGGTAGATGCTCCAAATCAACTCGTTACCTGCATGACAGACAGCTGTCGGCAATGGTCACCTGTATGAAAGACACCTGTCTACAGACTCAGTGAATCAGTCAGACTCTAACCTCTACAAAATGGCCAAGAGCAAGGAGCTGTCTAAGGATGTCAGGGACAAGATCATACACCTGCACAAGGCTGGAATGGGCTACAAAACCATCAGTAAGACGCTGGGCGAGAAGGAGACAACTGTTGGTGCCATAGTAAGAAAATGGAAGAAGTACAAAATGACTGTCAATCGACAAAGATCTGGGGCTCCACGCAAAATCTCACCTCGTGGGGTATCCTTGATCATGAGGAAGGTTAGAAATCAGCCTACAACTACAAGGGGGGAACTTGTCAATGATCTCAAGGCAGCTGGGACCACTGTCACCACGAAAACCATTGGTAACACATTACGACATAACGGATTGCAATCCTGCAGTGCCCGCAAGGTCCCCCTGCTCCGGAAGGCACATGTGACGGCCCGTCTGAAGTTTGCCAGTGAACACCTGGATGATGCCGAGAGTGATTGGGAGAAGGTGCTGTGGTCAGATGAGACAAAAATTGAGCTCTTTGGCATGAACTCAACTCGCCGTGTTTGGAGGAAGAGAAATGCTGCCTATGACCCAAAGAACACCGTCCCCACTGTCAAGCATGGAGGTGGAAATGTTATGTTTTGGGGGTGTTTCTCTGCTAAGGGCACAGGACTACTTCACCGCATCAATGGGAGAATGGATGGGGCCATGTACCGTACAATTCTGAGTGACAACCTCCTTCCCTCCGCCAGGGCCTTAAAAATGGGTCGTGGCTGGGTCTTCCAGCACGACAATGACCCAAAACATACAGCCAAGGCAACAAAGGAGTGGCTCAGGAAGAAGCACATTAGGGTCATGGAGTGGCCTAGCCAGTCACCAGACCTTAATCCCATTGAAAACTTATGGAGGGAGCTGAAGCTGCGAGTTGCCAAGCGACAGCCCAGAACTCTTAATGATTTAGAGATGATCTGCAAAGAGGAGTGGACCAAAATTCCTCCTGACATGTGTGCAAACCTCATCATCAACTACAGAAGACGTCTGACCGCTGTGCTTGCCAACAAGGGTTTTGCCACCAAGTATTAGGTCTTGTTTGCCAGAGGGATTAAATACTTATTTCCCTCTGCAGAATGCAAATAAATTCATATACTTTCCACAATGTGATTTTCCGGATTTAATTTGTGATGTGCTATCTCTCACTGTTACCAATAACCTACCCTTCAATTATGGGCTGCTCATGTCTTTGTCAGTGGGCAAACTTACAAAATCAGCAAGGGATCAAATACTTATTTCCACCACTGTACATCTGAAACAGTAGAATTTATTAATTCACACGTAACATAGTAAATGAAGGTAAAACTGGGACAATTTATCAAGTGTTTTCCCCCAATAGTGTTAATGGAAAAATACCAGGCTCAGAGACTCCCAGTCCAATAGCTATAACTACATATTAGTATAGTGTTTTTATCCCGCTCTTTCCCCACTACAATTAACTCACATTTTTAATATTTATCAGTTTTGAAGCCTTGGTAACAAATCCCTCCAACAACAAATATAGAATCTTGAAGACAGATGAAAGGGCTCCATACTGATTATCAACCTCATCTTGATATCCCCTTTTATACATTCATAACTAGATTCCTATGCAAATATATATACATATATATATATATATAAAATGCAGATTATTTTACTGCAGATCCTAACCATGTTAAGACTAACATGCATACTGACACTTTAGTGAGCAACTCTAGGCTTTAGTTTATAAGTATGATTAAAAACTATTAATCTGTTTCATAAATATGCTTTTTGCAAATCAAATTTTGTATGGTGTTCCTGAATATTGCTCTTTTCTATCCCGCCTCCCCAGCACCTAGCAAAAGGCTGGAGGGAGCACGGTATAGCAGGAGCTGAGGCTCAAGTGGTTTGAGGTTGACCAGGGAGTAATCCCACAGTACACTGGGAGGAATATGCAGATGCATTGGAAAACCTCCACAGCACCCTGCAACTCCGCAGGAGGCAGGAATGATCCCCAGTCACTCCTGTTCCTGACAAGTTCAAAATAGTGCTGACAACCCGTAGTGGCAGTCTCATGGTACTACTGATAAGAGTCAAGCTACAGATTTACTCCTAGCAGTAGTACTGCAAGACTACTGTTAGAGAGGTCACCAGCACTATTTTGAACACGGCATTGGCAGGGGCAGGAACAACTGACCCCATTAGACCCGAGAGTTTGACACGGCAGGCCCAGCGGGGGCCTATGGGAGAGTAGAAGGACTTTGGCGCCAAAGGGGAGGGGGCCGTGTCTGCTGGGGAACATCCTACACTCAGCTTCTTTAAGAAACGGCCCAAGATCATTGGAGAGTGGCTTGAAGCTCCTAAGAAAAATGCCAGCTGTTAGCTGGCATTATTTTTCCAGGAATACACAGCTTGAGGAACTTGAGGAGTTTGGACAGATTCCTGAGGGAAAAGTCCATTGAACATTAGTAAACAAATTATTATTATTAATAATTTTTTTTTGGGGGGGGGGGAGGGGGGTTGCCGGGTTCTTGAAGGCTGGCTTGGCTGCTATCGGATACAGTATGCTGGGCTTGATGGACCCTTGGTCTTTTCCCCAGTATGGCAGTGCTTATATCATAAGCTGCATTAGTCGATTTCCACACTAATTAAGTGTTTTGCATGCATTTACATGCTTTGTACTGTTACTACAGAGCTCAACAACCCAGGTGCCAGGTTGCCATGGCAACTAAAAAATGCTTCAAGAGAAATACTCTAGAAGGTTTACGTGAAGCTTCTTCTCTTAGAGAGACTAGGGATCCTGAATATGAAGTTTATTTGGATGAGCTCCCCAGCCCGGGAATCCATGATTACAACTGAGTGCAGTTGAATTTGGAACCTCATGCCTTTGGCCAGGTAGGAATATACTATGAATACATTGATTTCTTTAGCCTCTCTGGTACACTGACAAGCACTTAAGTGGACTGGTTCCACTGGAATTTCAGTGTCCACTAGGTGCGTCTGATATGGATATGAGCCATAAGATTTATAAGGTGTCTGATATGGATATGAGCCATAAGATTTATAAGGACAGCGGAAGCCATGAAGATCAGCATTCTCAACATGGCCCAGGCTAATGTCTGCTGGCACCACGTCACATCCTCTATTCCAAAAAATGCTATGTTTAAGATTCTGCTGGCAGGGGGGAAAAAATATATGACCTGAGTTTAGTCTAGTAGAGTACCTCTTGCTTTAGCTGAAGCGACAGGCTGATTTTAGATGAATCCTTGCAACTCCATCACCCAGATGGCACTTATTTGCTTTAAATTTATGAATCACTTATGAAAAGAGGCCCTTGCAGTGGGTAACATTAAAATTTCACAAAATTGCAAATCAAGTACAGAAAAATAAACACAACATAATTTTAAAACACATTCCAGTGCACCTCCTTGTGATCTTGGACAAATCACGTAACCATTCATTGTCTCAGGTACTAATTTAGGGCTCCTTTTACAAAGCCGCGCTAGCAATTCTGGCGCAGCAAATGCGACAAAGCCCATAGAAATTGAATGGGTTTCTTCCCATTTGCCGCACGGAAATCACTAGCATGGCTTTGTACAAGATGTCCTTAAGATTGTGAGCCATCCAAGGACAGAAAAATACCTACTGTACCTGAATGCTTCAATAGCTTTCAGGCTTGCAGGTGATATATAAGAAATTAGAATAAACACACACACACACACACACACAGAGGTTAATAAGCAATACCTTTTTTTTTTTTTTGCTCATATCTTTTCAGTAGCAGCTCAAGGGGAGTTACTGTCCTCAGAGGGCTTATCATTGAAGTTTGTACATGAATGGAGTGTACAGTGACAGGCTCAAAGTTGCAAGGAGTGGTAGCAGGATTTGAACACTTGCTTTCCTGGTACCCAGTCTTTTGCTCTATCCATTAGGCTTCTCCTTCATGCCTTATATGCTGGGACCTGGATAGCCATTACACCAGCTATGCTCATCTTAAAAGAAACACAAATGATCATGCCATAGCACAATCAATCTTAGGCCGGCGAAAAAAATACCATCATGCAGGGGAGCAATAAATTTAACATTCAAAAGATTACAGATTACATGGATCTTGCAATTGCCTCAAAGTGGTGATTCACCTTGTTTCAACCAAAAGCCAAGGAGGAAGACACTGAAACCTAGGTGCGATGAGGTTTAAATTGTTTAAAATATTTATCATCCTACTATGTGCATGTATACTGTAAATCTGCTATACTTTTTGATCCAATATCCCCGCAAAGCAAAATTCTGAAGTGTCTGGCTACTTCCTCTGGACTTTTTTTTTTTTAATCATACCACTTACCCTAGCCTTTCCCCAGTTACCCAAAGTGAATTGTAAACCAAAAAGTTATCTGAACATCTTGTGTTAAACCAGTATTCCTTTTGAACAAGATAAAATGCTTCCTGGCTATTGGAACACTATGAAAGGTGTGTAACATTTCTGTAGAGAAAATATTTAATTTTCTATATTAATTTTGAAGATTTCCTCCAGATGATTTGCTCACAGCTGAAGAGGAGGAGACAACAACAAAGACTGAAGCATTTTGACTCAGCCAGGCTGAAATGCTGCTTTACGTCTCTGCTGCTGGTAAAAGGAATAAATAAATGCAGCTGTCATATTCATGCAAATTTGTTTACTCAAGTCATCTCTCACTCTACTACTGCCAGACTTCAGTGTAGTCAAGATCTATGGAAAATTATTCAAAAACCTTTGATCTCTCTCTATGTGAATGCAAATTATGTTCTATAATTTACCTGTCAAAGATAACAGAAATTTTCTCATTACACTTGAATGCTCACACATCTGTGTCTTTAATACAACCTTGTGCAATGTTCTATAGCAGTAATTCCCAACTTTTTGGGGTCAGGACATATCCAATACTGGGCTCACTTGGTTGTGACACACAATTACCTTTTCCTCCCGTCCCCAACCCACAGCCCACCACCCTTTTCTTCTATCCTGCATCACCATCACCCCCTCCACCCCTTGATATCATCACCAACTCCTACCCCCAGCATAACCTTTTCTTGCCCCCTTTCGGCCCGCAAAAGAATTGGGTCATGCATGCTTCTTAGCTGTGGCCTCTTCCTCTGACAGCCTCCCTCTGGAAATAAGAGTTAAAGAGGCCCCAGAGACTCGCAAGATGTATTGGTCCTATGTAGTTTTAACTTCAGAGAGACACCTGCCAAGGAAGAAGCAGGAACAATGCTGCTTGCTGGCTTTTCCATCAGCCAAAGGGAATAGAGATGAACACAGGGAGCAGAGAAACATCAGGAATGTGGCCAGTCCCTCTATTTTCTCCGAACAGCAAACTTTTGTAGCACCCTTGGTTTCCTCTGTTGCACATCAGTTGGGAAACTCTGCTGTAGTGTTACTGTATAAAGGATTTGAACTTCAAGGTGAAATGTAGTCATACCTGTTAATTTCTTTTCCTGTAGTCTGGCTGCATTATCCTAACTAGTGGGTAAAGAAACTGACTCTGGTTTGATGCTCTCTGGAAAACTCCAGTATGCCTCTACCAAAGCAGTTAAAGGTCCCTTAAACCACATCCATGACTAAATTTGAACTTTTTTTTAACACCATTAGAGAGAAAGACAGAGATCCCCATGAGTCCTGGGAACTGAAGTCTGCCGGGGGGGGGGGGGGGGGGGGGGGTTCAGGATGATGAAGTTGAACTAAAAGAAAGAAAGTTAACAGGTATGATTAAATTTCACCTTCCTTAGCATCCTAGGCTGCATCATCCTGACCAGTGGAATATACTCAAGCAGAAACTCAATGGGCGGGGGAAAGACAATGTCCCCTGAATGACAGTTCTACCAAAGTTTGGCTGGACTCTGGCTAGCATAATGTCTGCAATGCTTCACAAAAGAATGAAGATCAAATCTCCACCCTACAGATATTGTCGAGCAAGACTGCTGAGGACTCCAGTCCTACCAAGACATCACCTGAGCAACAGTCGAATGTGATCTCAGACTGGAAGACACTCATTTGTTCCTGCACATATAGGCTGCCTCACTGGCCACTTTTGTCTATGACAATCCCTGAATACAGATCTTCCTACCGATGAACTTATCATTCAAGAGCTACCCAGAGATCGAGTTTTAGCTTCTCTCTTCACATCTCCTCCTCACTGAGGAAGTAATCTTACTGGCTCTCTCCTTCTCTTGCTCTATTCAGTGGAATGATCCAGCACTCCAAATATAGCCAAAGGCAACCTGCAGTTCCTTTCATGCAGAGACACAGATTAGAGCTAGAAAAGGCTCAAAGTGGAATTTTCAGGCTGCAGAATTTTTTTTTCACACATCACAAGCCTAATCCAAGACTTTAAAGGCTTTAAGAAGCATCAGTTGCCCCCTAGCTGTGAGGACAGAAGATTTTGATGTGCATTTATCCCTTACCAAAATATTAATTCAGTAGAGAGCTGAAGCCTTGCAGGCTCTGTCACACCCAACATAGTTATGTAGCTTTCATTAACATTCCCATTTCTGAGAGAGAGAGAGAGAGAGAGAGAGAGAGCGCGAGAGAGCACACAAATGAGCAAGATAAAGAAACCAGCAAGCTTTACTAATGATCACTGGCTCCGCTTTTTTTTTTTTTTTTAATGTGAGGCGCTAAAGGAAAGTTTGAAGAAATAGGTCCTACCACACAGGCCATAGCTTAATGTGGAGAAGCTCTCCAGTTTTACTTTTAGCTGGATGCTGAAGCTCTGCCCCTGCTTTCCTGAAGAGAACAAAACCCGCATGGGGGGGGGGAGGGGAATGGAACTCTTGACTCCCCTGAGTTATCCCCCTCCAGCAAAGCCTGCATCCAGAAGTGTGTCCTGAAAATTATCTAAGTGTGAGGGCTGAATTGACTGGAAAGACTGATGTTCCAGCCTAGTCACTCTGAATAAACACTGCAGAGTTCTTCTTTTGTCTTGAGGTGAGGAAGCAAATTCTTATCTATTTATTTAAACACCCCTTTTAGGGGAAGGAGGCAAACAGAGGTTTGGGGGGGGGGGGGGGGGGCTGAGAGAGAAGAAAACAGACACCTCTGAGTATCATCCCCGCACCAGGACTAATTTAGTTGCTTTATGCCTCTGTCTGCTGGTATGTCCTACCTAGTGGTTGTCCTATGCGCCCATAACCAACTGCAGCCCAGAACTCAGCAGGATTCCATCTCTCTCTCCTCCCCCCCCCCCCCCCCCAATTAATACCAGCTGTCCCTTTTGGGGGGATTATCTTTCTCTCTCATTTAGGAGTCCTTCCCTTGCACTAGCCAATTTTATCTTTCAAGAGGTGCAGGGAGCCTGTTCCTCTGATCCCATTCCCACCCACCTTCTTAATGCCATCTCTCCTGCTCTTATTCCTTTTATCTGTCACATTCTCAACCTCTCACTTTCCACTGCGACTGTCCCTGCTGCCTTTAAACATGCTGTGGTCACACCTTTCCTTAAGAAGCCTTCACTCGACCCTACTTGTCCCTCTAAATACTGACCCATCTCCCTCCTTCCATTTCTCTCCAAATTACTTGAGCGTGCTGTTCACCACCGCTGCCTTGATTTTCTCTCCTCACATGCTATTCTTGACCCACTACAATCTGGTTTTCGCCCTCTCCACTCAACCGAAACTGCACTTACTAAAGTCTCCAATGACCTATTACTGGCTAAATCCAGAGGTCAATATTCCATCCTCATTCTTCTTGATCTTTCCGCTGCTTTTGACACTGTTGATCACAGCATACTTCTCGATACCCTGTCCTCACTTGGATTCCAGGGCTCTGTCCTTTCCTGGTTCTCTTCCTACCTCTCCCTCCACACCTTTAGTGTTCACTCTGGTGGATCCTCTTCTACTTCTATCCCTCTGCCTGTCGGCGTACCTCAGGGTTCTGTTCTTGGTCCCCTCCTCTTTTCTATCTACACTTCGTCCCTTGGTTCATTAATCTCATCCCATGGCTTTTCCTACCATCTCTATGCTGATGACTCCCAAATCTACCTTTCTACCCCTGATATCTCACCTTGCATCCAAACCAAAGTTTCAGCGTGCTTGTCTGACATTGCTGTCTGGATGTCTCAACGCCACCTGAAATTAAACATGACCAAAACCGAGCTTCTCATTTTTCCCCCCAAACCCACCTCCCCACTCCCCCCGTTTTCTATTTCTGTTGATGGCGCTCTCATTCTCCCTGTCTCCTCAGCTTGAAACCTTGGGGTCATCTTTGACTCTTCTCTCTCCTTCTCTGCTCATATCCAGCAGATCGCCAAGACCTGTCGTTTCTTTCTTTACAACATCTGTAAAATCCGCCCCTTTCTTTCCGAGCACTCTACCAAAACCCTCATTCACACCCTTGTCACCTCTCGCCTAGACTACTGCAATCTGCTTCTTGCTGGCCTCCCACTTAGTCACCTCTCCCCTCTCCAATCGGTTCAAAACTCTGCTGCCCGTCTCGTCTTCCGCCAGGGTCGCTTTACTCATACTACCCCTCTCCTCAAGTCGCTTCACTGGCTCCCTATCCGTTTTTGCATCCTGTTCAAATTTCTTCTACTAACCTATAAATGTACTCATTCTGCTGCTCCCCAGTATCTCTCCACACTCGTCCTTCCCTACACCCCTTCCCGTGCACTCCACTCCATGGATAAATCCTTCTTATCTGTTCCCTTCTCCACTACTGCCAACTCCAGACTTCGCGCCTTCTGTCTCGCTGCACCCTACGCCTGGAATAAACTTCCTGAGCCCCTACGTCTTGCCCCATCCTTGGCCACCTTTAAATCTAGACTGAAAGCCCACCTCTTTAACATTGCTTTTGACTCGTAACCACTTGCCTCCACCTACCCTCCTCTCCTCCTTCCTGTACACATTAATTGATTTTGATTTGCTTACTTTATTTTTGTCTATTAGATTGTAAGCTCTTTGAGCAGGGACTGTCTTTCTTCTATGTTTGTGCAGCGCTGCGTACACCTTGTAGCGCTATAGAAATGCTAAATAGTAGTAGTAGTACAGAGGAGTGAGACACATACAAAGGGTACGGGGAACACAGAAAAGGGGGATGGGAACCTACACCCCTTGCAGCAAGGGCCCCATGAGGTCCAAGCTCAAGCCTCACCAACTTAACACCCAAGGGTGACGACTTAAGGCTGCAGAGCCAAGCTCGCCCACTACCAGATCTGGTCTGTGAACTGGGAACCTGGGAGCAAGGCCATTAGGCTTAACCAAGCAGTGCAGCCCTGGCCTACAAAGCTGGGAGCTAGGTCAGAATGCACAACCTATCTATCTGCTGAACGTAGAGAAAATATCGAAGTTTTCCAAAGAACACTAGCCCTTATCCCAGCGATGTCACTGAGAAAAGTTGGTTTCTCTATCACCATCTGCTGGTAGGCAGGAATACAACTCACTAGCCAAGATGATGTACCCTAGGACACTAAAGAAACTTGATTACTTATCTTTCTAAATCTAATCTCGAGGTGAATTACTATCAGGTATAGCAGGTATTTCCACAGGATCCTGTTCTGTGGTTACAATGAACAAAACCCAATCTCGAGGTGAATTACTATCAGGTATAGCAGGTATTTCCACAGGAGCCTGTTCTGTGGTTACAACAAACAAGCTTTCACTCTTTACAGGGAGGGGAAGTATGTTGAGTTTAGCACTCACAAATCAGTACTCCCAATCATACCTCATGTATATGCAATTAACTTGCACAGTTCAATTTAAAAAAGAAATCTTCAAATAACTTCAGAAAAATACAAGTGATACTACAGGTAGTGAAGTCTCTCAAATGTCCTAACCCAGTTTTGCAAGCTCACTTTTGAAGTCTATGAAACAGCAACTGAATATTAAGATCACAAATTAAAATCACATCTTCAGCTTGGAAACTATTCAACAACAGATCATCTCATGGGAATTTCAATACTATGGAACCTGCTTAAGAAAAAATAAATAAATAAAAGTGAAGGTTTCAGTGGACAAAACCCACACTGGAGAAACAATTACAAAGGAGAAATTAGGTCTTACCTGAATTTTCTTCTTTTAGTCCTTCGCTTTATTCCAGAACCTGTGAGATAGTTGGGTCCATCAACCAGCAGGTGGAGAGAGAGAACTGAAAACTGAGCTGAGACATCTCTCTCTTGGCATTCAGTACAGCTCCTCAGTATTTAGACAAGCAGTAAGGAGAAATTCAGAATAAACACATCAACCTTAAACTCCACGCTAACCTAACACTAACCAGATAAGCAAACATGCGTGGACCTCTCTGATCTCTGGACAAGATACATAGGAAGCACCATACAAGGTGAAAGTCTTTATTTGACCCATTACTTCACACTGACTAACCATCTCAGAAACCCTGGGCATGCCTCTGGAATAGTGGGAAGGATAATGGAAAGAAAATTATCAGGTAAGACCTAATTTCTCCTTCCATTATGTAGCTTCCCACTATTCTAGAACCTGTGGTATGCTCAAAAGCAATCCTTGGAGTGGGTGGGATGCTGGGGCAACCGCCCTGAGGACTGAAGCCCCAAAACTGGCTTCTGAGAACACTGCAAATGTCCACTCTGTAATGCTTGGCAAAGGTATGCAGCAATCAAGTTGCCGTCTTGCAAACATCTGCCAGAGACAGTAAAGTGGTCCCAACCCAGAATGCCACTGTACGCCATGTAGCATGATCCTGCAAGGTCTCAGGAGCCTGCTACCCCACAAGCAAATAAGCTGGCATGACAATCAGCTTCAGCCATCAAAAAACTGTGGGCTTGGAAGCCATGAGGCCAAGCCTCTGTTTACCAAAAAGCACAGTCTATCAGATTTGCAAAACTCATTCGTGACTTCCAGATATCTAATGAGGACTCTACAGACATAGAGAAACTGCAAGGAAGAATACTAAGCATCTTCGTCCTCTACACACATAGAGAAACTTCAAGGAAGAATACTAAGCATCTTCGTCCTCTCTGCAAAAAGATGGAAGTTCCACAGACTGGTTGAGATGAAAAGCTGATACC